>NC_092730.1:26823205-26902408 GCF_047496885.1 Scyliorhinus torazame | reverse complement strand
CACTTCAGTGCTGTGTCATAACCCCCCAGTGCTGTGTCTTAACCCCCCAGTGCTGTGTCTTAACCCACTTCAGTGCTGTGTCATAACCCCCCAGTGCTGTGTCTTAACCCCCCAGTGCTGTGTCTTAACCCCCCAGTGCTGTG
The DNA here is from genome assembly GCF_047496885.1 of Scyliorhinus torazame. Classification (NCBI taxonomy): domain Eukaryota; kingdom Metazoa; phylum Chordata; class Chondrichthyes; order Carcharhiniformes; family Scyliorhinidae; genus Scyliorhinus; species Scyliorhinus torazame. Next base: position 26,902,265 of record NC_092730.1, on the reverse strand, counting down.
TCTTAACCCCCCAGTACTCTGCCTTAACCCCTCCCCAGTGCTGTGCTTCAACACTCCAGTGCTGTGTCTTAACCCACTCCAGTGCTGTGTCTTAACCCACTCCAGTGATGTGTCTTAACCTACTCCAGTGCTGTGTCATAACCCCCCAGTGCTGTGTCTTAACCCACTCCAGTGCTGTGCCTTAACCCCTCCCCAGTGCTGTGTCTTACCCCACCCTCAATGCTGTGTCTTAACCCCTCAGTGCTGTGTCTCAACCCACCTTCAGTGCTGTGTCTTAACCCCCCCTCTTGTGCTGTCTTAACTCCACCTCATTGCTGTGTCTTAACACCTCCAGTGCTATGTCTTAACCCCCCCCCAGTGCTGTTTCTTCACCCCCCCCATTCTGCATCTTAACCCCACCCAGTGCTGTGTCTTAACCCCCCCCCCCAATGGTGCATCATAACTCACCCTCAGGTCTGCATCTTAACCCACTCCAATGCTGTGTCTTAACCCACCCAAGTTCTGCACTTCAACCCCCTCAGTGCTGTGTCTTAACCCAACCTCAGTGCTGTGTCTTAACCCAACCTCAGTGCTATGTCTTAACCAATCCCCAGTGCTCTGTCTTAAACCCCTAGTGCTGTGTCTTAAACCCCCAGTGATGTGTCTTAACCCCCCCAGTGATGTGTCTTAATCCCCCAGTGCTGTGTCTTAACCCCCCAGTGCTGTGTCTTAACCCACCCTCAGTTCTGTGTCTTAACCCACCCCAGTGCTGTGTCTTAACCCATCCCAGTGCTGTGTCTTAACCCCTCAATGCTGTGTCTTAACCCACCTTCAGTGCTGTGGCTTAACCCCCCTTGCGCTGTCTTAACTCCATCTCATTGCTGTGTCTTATCCCCTCCAGTGCTGTGTCTTAATCCCCCATGCTGCATCTTAACCCCACCCAGTGCTGTGTCTTAACCCCCCATGGTGCATCATAACTTACCCTCAGTGCTGCATCTTAACCCACCCTCAGTGCTGTGTTTTAACCCTCCCTCCGTGCTGCATCTTATCCCCCCCCAGTGCTGTGTCTTAACCCCCCTGCCAGTGCTGCATCTTAATCCACCAGTGCTGTGCCTTGATCACCCCCCCCCCCCAGTGCTGCATCTTAACCCCAATGGTGCTCCATCTTAACCCACTCCAATGCTGTGTCCTAACCCACCCCAGTTCTGCGTTTCAACCCTCCCAGTGCCGTGTCTTAACCGCCCCAGTGCTGCATTTTAATCCCCTCTCAGTGCTACATCTTAACCCATTCCAATGCTGTGTTTTAACCCACCCAAGTTTTGAATTTCAATGCCCTCAGTGCTTTGTCTTAACCCCCCCAGTGCTGTGTAATAACCCCCCCAGTGCTGCATCTTAACCCCCCCCCAGCGCTGTGTCTTAACCCCCCCCCCCAGTGCTGTGTAATAACCCCCCCCAGTGCTGTATCTTAACTCATCCCAGTGCTGTGCCTTAACCCCCCCAGTGCTGCATCTTAACCCCCCCCCAGCGCTGTGTCTTAACCCCCCCCCCCAGTGCTGTGTCTTAACCCCCCCCCCAGTGCTGTGTCTTAACTCATCCCAGTGCTGTGCCTTAACCCCCCCCAGTGCTGCATCTTAACCCCCCCCCCCACAGCACTGTGTCTTAACCCCCCCAGTGCTGTGTCTTAACCCCCCAGTGCTGTGTAATAACCCCCCCAGTGCTGTGTAATAACCCCCCCCCCCAGTGCTGTATCTTAACTCATCCCAGTGCTGTGCCTTAACCCCCCCAGTGCTGCATCTTAACCCCCCCCCCAGCGCTGTGTCTTAACCCCCCCCCCAGTGCTGTGTCTTAACCCCCCCCAGTGCTGCATCTTAACCCCCCCAGTGCTGTGTCTTAACCCCCCCCAGTGCTGCATTTCAACCCTCCTCAGTGCCGTGACTTAATCCCCCAGTGCTGCATCTTAACCCACCCCAGTGCTGCATCTTAACCCACCCCAGTGCTGCACTTAACACCAACGGTGCTCATCTTAACCCACTCCAATGCTGTGTCTTAACCCACCCAAGTTCTGCGTTTCAACCCCCTCAGCGCTGTGTCTTAACCCACCTCAATGCTGTGTCTTAAACCCCCCTTGGTGCTGTGCCTTAACCCCCCCTCAGTGCTGCGTCTTAACCCCCCCTCAGTGCTGCACCTTAACCCCCCAGTAATGCATCATAACCCATCCACTGCTACACTCCCTCTCCGTTAGTTCATGGGCTGGTTTAGCACAGTGGGCTAAATAGCTGGCTTGTAATGCAGAACAATGCCAGCAGCGCGGGTTCAATTCCCGTACCGGCCTCCCCGACCAGGCGCCGGAATGTGGCGACTGGGGGCTTTTCACAGTAACGTCATTGAAGCCTACTTGTGACAATAAGCGATTATTATTATTTTTCTCATGCGGTGCCTCGCACTACCTCTCTGCAGCGTCACATTCACCCGGCCCCCTGCGGACCGGCCTTTCTGGTAACTGTCCCGGTGGAAAGAAATTGGCCTCGCCTCCCAACCAGGCCTCGGTTCGCTGACAGCTTATCGACGCAGGTGACACATTCTCCGGCAGCCGCAGTTTGTCTTGGCGATCCCCAGCGCTTGCAGGCTGAAACTGGAAAAACCGCCTTTGCAGGAGCAGGTTTTATTCCTCTGGAACGTGGCCCACGCGTTTCCCTAGATAACAGGCAAGTCCCGGTCCCCCCTTGTCTCCGCAAATCCGGGCGCACAGAAGAAAGAAGATCCATTCCGGGCCGCGGGCTCGAGGCTAAAGGGGCGATGTTGCGTTTGTTGCCCGTCGCCAGGGTCTGCTAATCCAGTCAGGCTGATGGCCACTGCAAAGCTGGGTAGGCCGCAGCCTACCCGAGTGGCGGGAAAAGCGAGCGGAGGAAATCGGAGAAGTTGAAGGTGCACGGTTGGGTGGAATGCAGGAGAGTTGATAAATGGCCAAGGGGCAAGACAGCGGGAGGTGGTGAGGCTGAGGGCCGCGGGTAAAGGAGGTTAAAATGGCAACAGCACCCGCTGTCGAGAAAGGAAAATGGCACGGCTAAAGGACGGTCAGCGCGGCGGCAGGGACCCGGATTCAATTCCAGCCTCGGGTGACTGTGTGGAGTTTGCACGTTCTCCCCCGTGTCCATGTGGGTTTCCTCCGGGTGCTCCGGTTTCCTCCCACAGTCCAAAGATGTGCAGGTTAGGTGGATTGGCCGTGCTAAATTGTCCCTTAGTGTCCAAAGATGTGCAGGTTAGGGGGATTGGCCGTGCTAAATTGCCCCTTAGTGTCCAAAGATGTGCAGGTTAGGTGGATTGGCCGTGCTAAATTGCCCCTTAGTGTCCAAAGATGTGCAGGTTAGGTGGATTGGCCGTGTTTAAATTGTCCCTTAGTGTCCAAAGATGTGCAGGTTAGGTGGATTGGCCGTGCTAAATTGCCCCTTAGTGTCCAAAGATGTGCAGGTTAGGTGGATTGGCCGTGCTAAATTGTCCCTTAGTGTCCAAAGATGTGCAGGTTAGGTGGATTGGCCGTGCTAAATTGTCCCTTAGTGTCCAAAGATGTGCAGGTCAGGTGGATTGGCCGTGCTAAATTGCCTCTTAGTGTCCAAAGATGTGCAGGTTAGGTGGATTGGCCGTGCTAAATTGCCCCTTAGTGTCCAAAGATGTGCAGCTTAGGTGGATTGGCCGTGCTAAATTGCCCCTTAGTGTCCAAAGATGTGCAGGTTAGGTGGATTGGCCGTGCTAAATTGCCCCTTAGTGTCCAAAGATGTGCAGGTTAGGTGGATTGGCCGTGCTAAATTGCCCCTTAGTGTCCAAAGATGTGCAGGTTAGGTGGACTGGCCACATTAAAATTACCTCTTTGTGCGCAGGTCAGGTGATGGGGATAGGACGGGCGGGCCGGGGGGGGGGGTGCTAGGTAGGTAGGTTGCTCTTTCAGTGGGTCAATGCTGACCGAATGGGCCGAACGGCCTCCTTCTGCACTGCAGGGTTTCTATGGAATTGCTGGACCCCATGCCGAGGCTGGTAGATTGAAAATTGTCAAGTTCACCTTGCCCTTCAGGAAGCAGCGTGGCGAGAGGCAATAGGAGGTGTGGTCGCGAAGCACAACAATACGTACGGTGGAGACGCTAGCTGGGAGAAATCAGTCAACCGTTAATAAATATAATGTGCTGGTAGACGCAGCCTGTCCACAATGTGTGACAGAAATAAATCTGACTAAATTCCTTCAACCATTCGAGGAAAAGCAGGCCACACCAGTCAGAAAGTTTCAGAAAAGGCTGCTCGCGGATCCCATGCAAAGCGAGATTAACTCTCGGCAGTAGGTGAAAACCCCCTTGTCAAAACCCTTTTCTTAAATTAAAGGCTGGCTAACCGCAACTCGGAGCTATTTATATTTCGGAACCAGCGTACTGGCGCCAGCTCAGGATGACGCAAGAGCTCAAGCAAGCTGCCAGTTTCCTCCCCCGACCTGCCACCACCCAGGAGGAGATTAAAGAGATGCTTGCCCCGTTGCTGGCCGGTGGGATCTCGCTGCGCGTGCTGATCGGCTGCCGCCATTACCCCGCGTTGCACTTTGGATGTCCGCCCCCCCCCGCCCCCCCCGGGGATGTGGACAGCCTGGCGCCCTTGTCCTGGGACATCGTCATGAGGCCCGATCGTCATCGTCAATAATCTTCCCTTCGTCAGGAGTGGGGTTCTTCGCTGATGACCGCACAGTGTTCCGTATCATTCGCGACTCCATTCGCTGAAGCAGTCCATGTCCAAACGCAGCGAGACCCGGGCAATATCCAGACTCGGCCTGACAAGTGCCAATGACCATTGCCAACGAGAGAGAATCCAGCCCTCTCCCCGTGATGTTGAAGAGCATCCCCATCGCTGAATTCCCCCCCTTCCCCGCCCCACACTATCAACATCCTGGGGGCCCAGAAACTGACCTGGACCCAGCTGTCTAAATATTGTGGCCACGAGCAGGTCAGGGGCTGGGAATCCGGCGGGGAGCAAGTCACTATAGAATTCCTGCAGTGCAGAAGGAGGCCATTCGTCCCAACGAGTCTGCACCGACCCTCCGAAAGAACACGCATTCGGCCCACTCCCCGCCCTATCTCCATAATCCCACCTAACCTGCACTCTTTCGACCGTGGGAGAAATCCGGATCGCCCGGAGGAAACCCATGCAGACACAGGGGGAGGAAGTGCAAACTCCACATGCCTCCTGACCCCTGCCGGGAGTAACTCGCCTCCTGACTTCCCAAAGCCTGTCCGCCATCTACAAGGCACAAGTCAGGAGTGTAAGGGAATACTCCCCACTCGCCTGGATGAGCGCGGCTCCCAACGACACTCAAGAAGCTCAACACCGTCCAGGACAAATCCACCCCCGTTTGGCACACATCCACAAACATCCACTCCCTTGTGATGACCGGAAGACTTTAGGAAAATTGGATTCGAAGTATTGGGAAATTTAAGGGTTAAAAGCCGGGGTTAGACTGTGTTCGACTGCAGCGGTCATGTTTTAAAAAAGAAAAGGAATTCTGTTTTGCAGTGGCTGGGTGTGTTTAGCAGCCAGAAGGTGAAATTGACAAAGCAGTGTATTTTTCAGTCTGGGCTAACGGACTATGATTTGACTGGGAAAGTTCCTGGGGGAGTTATTGTGCTTTGGAGCCTGCAGAGCTAATTTGTTATCAAGCTTGGGGAGGTGATGCCATTGCTGGGTGGAGCCAAGGAAGGCAGTGAGACGTTTCGAAAAGGAGAGGCGGTTTTTGGAGAACCTTTGAAGAGACGAGTTGAATTCTGATCTGCCTGACGCTGAGCCGCAATCCCCGCACAGTAAGATAAATTGAGAGCTGTATGTTTATTTTCTGGTTGTTTAATGGGAAATTGAGTAGTAGTGTTTAAGGGGTAAATGTCAACCGTTCTTTTCAGTGTGAAGTTGAAGAGTTTAATATTGTATTCATAATAAAGTTCTGTTTTAACAATAACCAAGCCCTCTTTTTTTCTTGCAATCACTCCTGGAGCGAATCATTCTTTTCGCACAGTCTTACAAATCAACTAAAATATTGGGGGTTTGGTCCAGTATCCGAACCACTGTTGGGGTCTGGTCTGGGATCATAATACCCTCCACCCCCGACGCACAGCGGCAGCCGTGTGCACCGTCTACAAGACACGCCGCAGCCGCTCGCTCCTTCGACAGCACCTTCCAAACCCGCCACCTCTACCCTCTAGAAGGACGAGGGCAGCAGCAGACGCACGGGGCACACCACCGCCTGCAAGATCCTCCCCTCCGAGCCGCTCGCCATCCCGACTCGGAACTATATCGGCCGCTCCTTCGCCGTCGGCTGGGTCCGAAATCCAGAGCAGCTGTTGTTCAGCGGAGAGTGAGAAATCGGTGCTTAATCATGGGACTCAGTTTAAGATTCCGTCACCGAGGCACAGAAAGAGGCCATTTGGCCCATCTGGCTCCTGCTGGTGTTTATATTCCATACAAGCCGCCTCTCAGGCCATCGACAAACCCAGCTGCCCGTCATTAACCTATCCAGCTACCCCATAAACACGCTGCAAAGTTATTCATCTCATCCTTGCACACTCCTAGTTCCCTGCGTCTTGCCTCAAAGTGAACGGAACAACAATTAGCATTTCTGCAGGCCCTTTAAAGTTGAATTGGTGGCAACAGGAGCCGACGCGATGCGCAAACGCGGAAGATATCCCCCTCCGGGAAGACATGAGGATTATGTCCGGGTGGTGGAGAGCAGCATAACTTGAGTGGTGGCCTGCGTTAGCATACATTGAACCCCTCCCTCCCCCCTCACACACAGTTTCTGCAGTGGGGGGTGCAAACACCCCCCTCAGAGCACACCTCAGCCGATAGCTGACGACATGGGGCTTCAGGACAAAAACGCTACCCACCTGTCCGGAGTCCTGTCAATCCCGATTGGAGCACAAGCCCCCTGCGCCCCCCCTCCCCTGCTACAAAACTGACGACCTGCCGGTAGCGTCGTCTGCTGGTTGAGGGTGAAATCACCAACCACAACCCGGCTACTGACCCCAAGTGGTCGGGTTGCGACCTCCCGCAGAGAATCGGGACCACCCTTGGTCATTGGAGGAGAGGGGGCCCAGGGGAGATAGAACCATAGAATCGCTGAATTCCTCCAGCACAGATGGAGGCCATTCGGCCAATCATGTCTGCACCGACCCCCTGAAAGAGCAGCCTACCCAGGCCCACTCCTCCGGCCTATACCCATCTAACTTGCACATCTTTGGACACTAAGGGACAATTTAGCATGGCCAATCCACCTAAACTGCGCATCTTTGGACACTAAGGGACAATTTAGCACGGCCAATCCACCTAACCTGCACATCTTTGGGACACTAAGGGACAATTTAGCACGGCCAATCCACCTAACCTGCACATCTTTGGACACTAAGGGACAATTTAGCACGGCCAATCCACCTAACCTGCACATCTTTGGACACTAAGGGACAATTTAGCACGGCCAATCCACCTAACCTGCACATCTTTGGACACTAAGGAGCAATTTAGCACGGCCAATCCACCTAACCTGCACATCTTTGGACACTAAGGAGCAATTTAGCACGGCCAATCCACCTAACCTGCACATCTTTGGACACTAAGGGACAATTTAGCATGGCCAATCCACCTAACCTGCACATCTTTGGACACTAAGGAGCAATTTAGCACGGCCAATCCACCTAACCTGCACATCTTTGGACACTAAGGGACAATTTAGCACGGCCAATCCACCTAACCTGCACATCTTTGGACACTAAGGGACAATTTAGCACGGCCAATCCACCTAACCTGCACATCTTTGGACACTAAGGGACAATTTAGCACGGCCAATCCACCTAACCTGCACATCTTTGGACACTAAGGAGCAATTTAGCACGGCCAATCCACCTAACCTGCACATCTTTGGACACTAAGGGACAATTTAGCATGGCCAATCCACCTAACCTGCACATCTTTGGACACTAAGGAGCAATTTAGCACGGCCAATCCACCTAACCTGCACATCTTTGGACACTAAGGGACAATTTAGCATGGCCAATCCACCTAACCTGCACATCTTTGGACACTAAGGGACAATTTAGCACGGCCAATCCACCTAACCTGCACATCTTTGGACACTAAGGGACAATTTAGCATGGCCAATCCACCTAACCTGCACATCTTTGGACACTAAGGGACAATTTAGCACGGCCAATCCACCTAACCTGCACATCTTTGGACACTAAGGGACAATTTAGCACGGCCAATCCACCTAACCTGCACATCTTTGGACACTAAGGGGCAAATTAGCACGGCCAATCCACCTAACCTGCACATCTTTGGACTGTGGGACGAAACCGGAGCACCCGGAGGAAACTCACGCAGACACGGGGAGAACATGCAAATTCCACACAGACAGTCACCCAAGGCCGGAATCGAACCCGGATCCCTGGCGCTGTGAGGCAGCGGTGCTAACCACTGGGCCACCTTGCCGCCCCGACGAAGCGCTCGGTCCACACATAGATCAAGAGCGGACGACTCAAGTCGCGACCACCCCGAGTCAGGCAAAACCACCCGCGCGACTGAGGCTTCGTAAAAATCCTCGGGTCAGACGGTGGCTTTCGATACTGATCCGCGAGGGTGGAGGTTTCGACAGAGAAAGTAGCTGAGAAACATTCATGTTAGGCCTGAGGTTCCCAACTGGCTGTGCGTACCGCTCCCTCTGCTACCCGTCCTCACAGCCACCCCCCCCCCCCCCCCGCCTCACTCCACTCCCCACCCCGGGAATTATCTTGGACAGCACACAGAGTGGGGTGGGGTCGTCGCGCGGGAGAGTGACGTGCGGGCCTGCGAGGCGGGCCTGCGTTACGGAGTTACAACATCCAACCTCCGGCTGAACACTCACGTTTCCTGTCTGAACCTCTTCCTTTGGTTTCCGGGAACTGTAAACCACCATCGCTGTTCACGCCAGGGGACTGGCGGGCTGCGGGCCAAATCACCTTGTAGGACGAGCGAGAGGCCTTGGCGTTTCTTTACCTACCCCCGTCCCCTTCCCCCGCTGACCCCCTACAACCTCAGGACAACCCAAAGGTTTTGCAGCCAAAGGAAGGACTTTCACCCCGACTGCCCTCTCCCGCAGTTGTAGGAAACGTGGCAGTCAACTTTTTGCCCAGCAAAGCTCCACAAACAGAACAACCAAATGGCCTGTCCCAGCAACGTTCGTTGAGGATACATACTAGCTGGAATGCTGGGGGTACCTTGTAGACGGTGCACATGGCTGCCGCTGTACGTCGGTGGCGGAGGGGGTGAATGTTTGTGGATGGGGTGCCAATCAAGCGGGGCTGCTTTACCCTGGACGGTCTCGAGCCTCTTGTCGAGTTTCCGTTGAAGAAGCCACGGTTTCAGCTAGCAATGCTCGTGACTAATGACCCAGATCCCCCCCTCTCCTAGAAGGTTGCACACAGGGGGCTGAATTTTACACGGAAGGGCGACTCCCCACACTCTGATGTAAAACAGAGCCAGGCCCGCCTGGCTGGCCCTGCGGCAGGTATTTGGACCTCCCCCCCCCCCCCCTCCACATCCATGAGGAGGTCCTGCCTCCAACAGCTGCCGGCCAATCAGCCGACCCTTGTCCCGAGAGCGCCGCCACAAGAGGTGGCCACTACTGAAGTGCAAGCAGTCACGAAGAGGAACCAGACTCCGGCGAGTTTATGGTCTCGCCGGGGCCTAGTTGCCAGGCCCTGACGCGATGTGGGGGGGGGGGGGGGGGGGGGGGGCAGGGCTGCCAGGGCAGGGGGTAAACCCTGTCGGGAGGCGGGGAGGGGGTGGGCTCCAATTGGCACTGGTTGCTCAAGGTCGCTCACAAAGCTCACCAGCTTTTCTTGGTCGCCTTGGCATTGGCCTCCCTCAGCACCAATGAGATCTCAGTGGCAGGTTGGAGGCGGTCCTTAAGTGAGCATTGATTGGCCTCTCAATCAACCTAATTGGCGAATCGGTGAGGAGGCCTGATGCCTTCCCCACTAGGGGTAAAATGTCCAGGGGGGGAGGGGATGGGATGTGCTGCCATGATGGATAATTTTGCACAACCCCCTCCTTCGCCAGCCTGCCCCTTCTGGGGGTGGGGTAGGGGTGTAAAATTCTCGCCTGAGGGGCAAGATCAAGTATCGTGATGTGGGATCAGTGAGTGGAGGGATGTTCAGCACAGGCGTGCACAGAATTACATCGTGGACAGCATGGAAACAGGCCATTCGGCCCCTCTGCTCTATGCCCGTGTGAAATGATCTGGGCAATCTTTACATTTTGATTGAAAACACCCACGTTCGCAGATTATAATGGAAACCCACTGTGTAAACATGTCACGCCGCAGTTACAGCCTGCTACCATTGAAGGCGCTGGTTCACCAACACAGGAAGCTGAGTGGAATTAGCATGTGACGTGTTTACATAGGCAATTACCATTGCCAATTCAAATGTGAATATATAATGGCAAACATTGACGGACACAGTGGCACAGTGGTCAGCGCTGACATCTCACGGCGCCAGGGGCCTGGGTTCGATTCCGGCCTCGGTTGACTGTCTGTGCGGAGTCTGCACGTTCTCCCCCGTGTGTGCGTGGGTTTCCTCCGGGTGCTCCGGTTTCCTCCCACAGTCCAAAGGTGTGCAGGTTAGGTGGGGTTAAGGGATAGAATGGAGGAGTGGGCCTAGGTTAGGTGCTCTTTCAGAGGGTCAGTGCAGACTCAATGGGCCGAATGGCCTCCTTCTACACTGTGTGGATTCTATGGGAGAAATGGAGAAAGTGTATCTGTGGATTTATTGATTTAAATTTTCCAAAAAAATAAACTGCTCTCCACCCCATGTCCTGACTCTCAGAGGAGAGTTTGTGAGAAGATTTTAAATCTTTTGGTATCCGGGTCCTCGGAGATCGGCCTGGAGTTGGGAGATGCGCATCCTAGTGTGTAATTGTCCGGTGAGTTTAAACTTCCGATGGGCCAACTCCCTCTGCCCTGGCCCCTCCTCGAATGTGTCCGACCTGAAGCTCAGTAAGCGGGACTTACCAACATACTTAAGTGGGGTGCTCTTTCCAAGGGCCGGCGCAGACTCGATGGGCCGAATGGCCGCCTTCTGCATGTAAATTCTATGATTTCTATGATTTACCCCGGAGGTGTCGCACTGGTTAATGCCTGGGCAAACCCAGTGATTAACTTGTGTAACTGAAATGAGCCCCCCCACCCCCCAAAAGACCAGACTACCCGCTCACTCATCCACCACCTCACTAACCCACTGCCCCAAACCCTCAAAACCCACCACTGGATTTTTGCCGCCTGCTTTCGCGAGTGCGGGAACGTTGTGTGGCTGCCAAGGTGGTCAAGGAGGTAAAGACACCCCGGGACTGGGGGTGGGGGGGGGGGGGGGACCCACGCAGACACGGGGAGAACGTGGGGGGGGGGGGGGCCCACGCAGACACGGGGAGAACGTGCTAACTCCGCACAGACAGTGACTCAAGCCGGGAATTGAACCTGGGACCCTGGAGCTGTGAAGCAACTGTGCTGACCACGTGTGTTACCGTGTCAAAGTCACAGGGTATAAACTCTGAGGGTCCCAGGATAGAGAGCTCAGGGTCTGAGACAAAGTGGGCAGCACGGTAGCATAGTGGTTAGCACAATCGCTTCACAGCTCCAGGGTCCCAGGTTCGATCCCGGCTTGGGTCACTGTCTGTGCGGAGTCTGCACGTCCTCCCCGTGTCTGCGTGGGTTTCCTCCGGGTGCTCCGGTTTCCTCCCACAGTCCAAAGATGTGCAGGTTAGGTGGATTGGCCGTGATAAATTGCCCTTAGTGTTGGGTGGGGTTACTGGGTTATGGGGATAGGGGGGAGGTGTTGCCCTTGGGTAGGGTGCTCTTTCCAAGAGCCGGTGCAGACTCGATGGGCCGAATGGCCTCCTTCTGCACGGTAAATTCTATGATAAAGAGCCCAGGGGTTCCAGGATACAGAGCTCCGGGGGTCCCAGGAAGCTGGGAAACCTGCAGGGCGTCTGCATTGGCTTCCTCTGTGTGATGCTCCCTGCAGTCAAATAGCTCTCTAACTCTGACCCAATTGGGACAGCTGAACGGATGATTCCTCTGGAAGAGGAGGGGAAGCAAACGGAACTGGACAACGCCCCGGCCAGCTTTGCCCACTCTCCGTGAGTGACAGGAGCCGGGTAACAAGGCGGGGGAGAGCGAGGCTCCCCGCGGGTGGGGAGCTCGTCATCTCTGCCACGATTCATTGACAAAAAAAACAACCTCTGGGCTACAATGGGTTTTCCGATTGAGTCAATGGAATGAAACTAGAAAGCTGGCTGCGGCTTTAAGAAGAGCAGTTTCACTAATAAGAGAGAATCGACCATTGTGGCAACAGGAGGGCGGTGGTGGAAATGAATTGCACCAGCGTGAGGTGGTGGGGTGAGGGCTAGGGAGCTGGGGATGGGCCGCCTGACATTTTCAGGCACGTTCTTCAGCCACCTCGGCCTCCATTTTAGCTCGTCTACTTTCTCTGGTGTGGAAGAACCTGTTGGATAAAACGCATCTTGGGGGCGTGGAGGGGGGGGTGGTCCTTCTCCGCTAGGTCTCTCGATCCCTCAGGGAGCATTGTCCAGTGCCTTAACGCCAGTCCTTTAGTACCTCACCAGGCCCATGATGGTGAGCTTTTTGACGAGGGGGAGGGGGGTCTTCGTAGCTGAGCCCAAAACCTGCCCATCTGATGCATGCGCGTTCCAATTGGGCGGGGGGGGGTGGTGCAATCTCGGCTGGTTAACCCATCCCCCATTACCCTGGCCCACGGCTGTTCCCAGGCCAGATTTATACGAATCTAGGCACGGATTGGGAGATGGATCGCCCAATGACGTTTGACCTTTCACGATCTTCTCCTCTGGCAGTCCCATGTCTCCGCCGAGAGGCTGTTTGTGCCCCCTACGCCCCCCCCCCCCCCCACGGCTCAACCCCATTCCCAACGTATGTGATAGAATCACGACTGCACAGAAAGAGGCCATTCGGCCCCACTCTGCCGAGGCTGGCTCTTTGTGGGCCCATTAGTGTGGTGACTCGAAGAATTTCAGATATATTGGCCGAGATTCTCCAATCCTGCGGCCAAGTTCTGACGTCTGCGTGAAAAGTGGCACTCCGGTGTCAACGGGCCTCCCCTGGGCAGCTATTCACCCCTTCCCAGGGGGCTAGTACAGCGCCGGAGTGGTCTCCGCAGCTCCGACACCCGAGATCGCACACGCGCGCCGCGGTCGCCGTGAGTTCGCTCATGCGCGAGGGTTCCCGTCTCCGCCCCAGGCAATATAGCGGAGCCCCACCGTGGCCCGGCATGGAGGAATATAGGCCCCCACGGAACCAGCCTGCCTGCAGATCGGTAGGCTCCGATCGCGGGCCATGCCACCGTGGAGGCCCCCGCCGGGGTCGGACCCCCCCCCCCCCCCCCAACCAGGACGGTCCCCGCAGACAGAACTCCGAGGTCCATACGTAACCCACGCCACCGGGACTCGGCGGGCACTCGGCCCGTTGAGGCCCGGAGAATCGCCGGGGGGAGGGGGCGCTTTCAACAGGCGCACGAAAATCGGTGCAGGAGAATTGGCGAGCCGTCGTCGGGTGGCATGGCACGATTCTCGCGCCCACCCCGGGGATTCTCCGACCCGGTGCAGGTTCAGAGATTCCTGGCCATTGTTGGTATTTGGTGCAGTAAGTGTTAAAAACCGTGGGTTAGTGTGTGCGCGTGCTGTTGCCACAGTCATGTAGAATCCTGGCTTGAAAGATTTTGGGAGCCAGAGGTGCAATTAAAACCTCGTAAAAAGCTTGGGCTAATGGAACGTTGTTTGGATTAAGGGGATTCCCTGTGGAGTTAATGAGACTTCAGTTTTGTCATTACTGGCAGGAGCCAAGGTAACAGGCATTTTGCAGGAAGGCAGTTTTAGTTGAGTGTTAGCTGGAGGTGTGAGCAGGAGTCAAGCATCCCAGCTGGGTTAAAGGATGCACCTGAAGCTAGATTAGCAGTTTCTTCCCAAGCAGTTCAGAAGAGTATGAAATGAAATGAAATGAAAATCGCTTATTGTCACAAGTAGGCTTCAAATGAAGTTACTGTGAAAAGCCCCTAGCCGCCACCTGTTCGGGGAGGCTGGTACGGGAAGTATGCTTAGGAGGTGGGTGGAAACCAGCTGGAGCAGCTCCTGAAGAAATACAGCCAGAGTTTCTGCCTGGTTCTGACAGGAGTCAGATCTTTTCTTAACGCAGTGTCGAAATATCTCTTTGTCTCAAAGTAGAGTATCCAAAGATCTCTGCGAAGCAGATATTCCTGAGTGCTAACTGTATTTAACAGTGGATTGAGAGCCGAGATGGTTTATTTGTTGTGAAAGTAAAGATAGCGATTAAGGGTTACTGTATTCACTCATTGATTAGCGTTGTTTAAGGGGTCATTCTTAGCTATTTTATTGTGTGATGTTAAAGATATTTTAAGACCGTGTTGCCATATCCCTATTTTTTCATGAAATCATTCCTGGAGCGAGGTATACTTTCCTGACAGCCTTACAAAATTAAATTAAGATATTGTGGTTTCTGTCCCATATCCTAGCAACAGTTCTGGTCCGTGATTTAAATATTATTCCCACTCCTTCCTGCTCTGTTGTCATGGTCTTGTAAATATTTCCTTTTTAAATATTGCTTCAGTTCCTCCTTTTTTGAAAGTTCCTGTTCAATCTGCTTCCGTCGCTCTTTCAGGCGATCACATATCACAACTGGCGGCGTTTAAAACAAATCTCATCTCTTTTCTCGATTCTCCCCACTATGGTTACCCTGTGGTTACCCACCCTCCCACCAACCGGGAAACACTTACTCCTCCTTTACTCCGCCCCGTCTCGATTAAAGATCACCCCACCGCGCCTTAACCTTCTCCTGCTCCGAGGAGAACGAACCCAAACTTCTCCACATTGACCCAAGTCCCTCAATTCCTGGCCCAGGTCTGGGGGACGAACGTCCCCCCTCCCCCCGCCTCCCTCCGAGGCGTTGACAATCCTTTGCGGGGCCCAGATCCAGCTGAGGCCTAACTGGCGTTTTTTAAAAAAAGGGTTGGGGAAGGTCCTTGCTTGTGTACTTGGCCCAATGACTTCATAGAATCCCTACAGTCCAGAAAGAGGCCGTTCGGCCCATTGAGTCTGCACTGACCCTCCGACAGGGCAGCCCGCACCCCCGCCCTAACCCCGTAACCACATCTAACCTGCATATCTTTGGACACTAAGGGGCAATTTAGCGCGGCCAATCCACCCAACCTGCACATCTTTGGACACTAAGGGGCAATTTAGCACGGCCAATCCACCTAACCTGCACATCTTTGGACACTAAGGGACAATTTAGCACGGCCAATCCACCTAACCTGCACATCTTTGGACACTAAGGGACAATTTAGCACGGCCAATCCACCCAACCTGCACATCTTTGGACACTAAGGGGCAATTTAGCACGGCCAATCCACCCAACCTGCACATCTTTGGACACTAAGGGGCAATTTAGCGCGGCCAATCCACCTAACCTGCACACCTTTGGACACTAAGGGGCAATTTAGCGCGGCCAATCCACCCAACCTGCACACCTTTGGACACTAAGGGGCAATTTAGCGCGGCCAATCCACCCAACCTGCACATCTTTGGACACTAAGGGGCAATTTAGCGCGGCCAATCCACTTAACCTGCACATCTTTAGACACTAAGGGGCAATTTAGCACGGCCAATCCACCTAACCTGCACATCTTTGGACACTAAGGGACAATTTAGCACGGCCAATCCACCCAACCTGCACATCTTTGGACACTAAGGGGCAATTTAGCACGGCCAATCCACCCAACCTGCACATCTTTGGACACTAAGGGGCAATTTAGCGCGGCCAATCCACCCAACCTGCACACCTTTGGACACTAAGGGGCAATTTAGCGCGGCCAATCCACCCAACCTGCACATCTTTGGACACTAAGGGGCAATTTAGCGCGGCCAATCCACCTAACCTGCACATCTTTGGACACTAAGGGGCAATTTAGCACGGCCGATCCACCTAACCTGCACATCTTTGGACCCTAAGGGGCAATTTAGCACGGCCAATCCACCTAACCTGCACATCTTTGGACACTAAGGGGCAATTTAGCACGGCCAATCCACCTAACCTGCACACCTTTGGACACTAAGGGGCAATTTAGCGCGGCCAATCCACACGTCTGTGCGGAGTCTGCACGTTCTCCCCGTGTCTGCGTGGGTTTCCTCCGGGTGCTCCGGTTTCCTCCCACAGTCCAAAGATGTGCGGGTTAGGTGGATTGGCCGTGATAAATTGCCCTTAGTGTCCAAAATTGCCCTTAGTGTTGGGTGGGGTTACTGGGTTATGGGGATAGGGCGGAAGTGTTGACCTTGGGTAGGGTGCTCTTTCCAAGAGCCGGTGCAGACTCGATGGGCCGAATGGCCTCCTTCTGCACTGTAAAGTCTATGATAATCTTTGGACACTCAGGGGCAATTTAGCACGGCCAATCCACCTAACCTGCACATCTTTGGACACTAAGGGACAATTTATCACGGCCAATCCACCTAACCCGCACATCTTTGGACAGTAAGGGGCAATTTAGCACGGCCAATCCACCTAACCTGCACATCTTTGGACAGTAAGGGGCAATTTAGCACGGCCAATCCACCTGACCTGCACATCTTTCGACACTAAGGGACAATTTAGCCCGGCCAATCCATCTAACCTGCACATCTTTGGACACTAAGGGACAATTTATCACGGCCAATCCACCTAACCGCACATCTTTGGACAGTAAGGGGCAATTTAGCACGGCCAATCCACCTAACCTGCACATCTTGGACAGTAAGGGGCAATTTAGCACGGCCAATCCACCTGACCTGCACATCTTTGGACACTAAGGGACAATTTAGCCTGGCCAATCCATCTAACCTGCACATCTTTGGACACTAAGGGACAATTTAGCCCGGCCAATCCATCTAACCTGCACATCTTTGGGCACTAAGGGGCAATTTAGCACGGCCAATCCACCTAACCTGCACATCTTTGGACACTAAGGGGCAATTTAGCGCGGCCAATGCACCTAACCCGCACATCTTTGGACACAAAGGACAATTTAGCACAGTCAATCCACCTAACCTGCACATCTTTGGACACTAAGGGACAATTTAGCACGGCCAGTCCACCTAACCCGCACATCTTTGGACTGTGGGAGGAAACCGGAGCACCCGGAGGAAACCCATGCAGACACGGGGAGAACGTGCGAGACGTCACACAGTCGCTCGGGGCCGGAAACGAACCTGGGTCCCTGGTGCCGTGAGGCAGTGGCGCTAACCACTGTGCTACCGTGTCAGTCCCCTCGTTAACAAAGCCAGAGATCCCGTGGACTTTTGTTTCAACTGCTCTCTCGACCTGCCCCACAACCTTTGAGGATCGCAGAGCCTGAGGGAGGCCTCTCCACTCCCAGTGCCTCTTTACAATTGTAGCCATTCACACCTCTTGTCTGAAATCCAAGATTGGAGGGGCTGGGGGCGGGTGCAGGGGAACCAAAGAGGGTCAAATCAAGGAAGAACCAAGCAAGGCAAGAAGTCGAGTTCATTCCGCACTTTTAATGTAAGAAAATCCGTTTCGCACAGGTAGAAATAATTTGCATTTATATAGCGACTTTCGGTCCTCTGGGAACTTCCCAACTCTGAAATGCAATCACTGCGTAAGTACAGAAAGCACGATGGCCAAATTTCCGCACTGCCAGATGCCACAAACAGCCTTGGCGTGCCAGCCAGGTGGCCTATTTGTAACGGCGGCTGAGAGGTGAATGTTGGCCCGGGGCAGAACTAACTCCGCCCGCCCATTCCTCCCCTCGGCCAACCTCTCCTCTCCCGAGAGTCCTGGTGGCGCAGGCGTCCATTCACCCGGAACCTTCAGACAGTGCAGCAAACGCCCGCCCCGTTCGTAGCTGGAAGGGGTGCGGGGGGGGGGGGGGGGCTGCCGTCATCCTCGATCATCGATCGAGGCACTTGGGCGAGAGCGGCCGGCTGAAAGATTGGGTCAAGGTAGTCGGGTTGTTTTGAGGGATCACTGTTATTGTTGTGAAAAAGGTCGAGGGAGGCGGACAGCTGTGACTGGGGTGATCCAGAGAGTTCGACGGATGGCCCCAGGGTTGGGGCGAGGATACGAGGTGAGGGTTGGGGGTTGACGGTGGGGGGGGGGGGGGGGGGGGGGGGGGGGGGGGGGAGCATTTTAAGCCGGGGGAGATCGTAGCGAGGGGGAAAACATTTCAAACTCAACACGCTAATATAAAATGGTCAGTATGTACAGATTACCGGCCCCCAACTTTCAATTCCTGCCTCCGGCACACGCATTTCCTTCGGAAGCATTCTACCCAAGTAATGTTCATTCCGTCAAAACAATACTTCATGGGCCGGCCTCTCCCCACGGCGCCATGGAGCCTCTTCCCATGTGCTTGGCCTGGAGGAGGGGGCAAGGGGGAGGGTGGGGGTGGGGGGGGAAAGGGAACACTGCTCCCCTCTGTTTCCGTAGCAACGTCCTCAGCGGGCCCCACTGTCCAGAAGAGCCGGGGAAACGGAGTCAGGCGTGGAAAGAGGCGGGCGCGGCAGCTGGTTTCTCCCAAACCGCAGGTGCTTGTCCGCAGGTCACACGCAGGCCTGGGCCTCCCACAGGCCGAGCGACGGCAAGGACTCTCCGCGGCCCCTCCGTCTCCCCTCGCTTTTCGGCTGCGTGATGTACAGACGGGGTGTCCGCTGCTGCAGTCCCGTCACACCGCCACCGGCCGTCCCCGCAACCGCACGTCGTCAAACGGACACAAGTCGAGAACCTGAAACGAGGGACGTCGATATGTTAAAAGTGTCAGAGGAACGGGAGGCGGCCATTTTGTCCCTTCATGGCTGACCCAGTATCTTGACTCTTACCAACACACCATATCCCATCATATCTTTTGCCATGAGAGTCTGATTAGAGCTTCATATAAACTGTACCGTAACTCTCACCCCATTGGATTCCAGACCCCTTTAGACAAGGGCCAACATTCCATTTGCCTTTTTAAATTATTTTCTGTATCTGTATCTTTCACTGGCTTTCCTGATCCTCTCCGCACCACTCACCTCTCCAGTAAATGTTCAATCTCCCCGGTTCCTGTCAGGCTACAGGAATATCCATTATCGGCCTACACAGTGCTTGGCAGGCCTGTCCTGTGAGGAGAGATTGGTTCGACCGGGGCCTAGATTTACAAGAATTAGGAGGATGAGAGGAGCTCTGATTGAAAGGTATAAAATTCTAACAGGGCCGGACAGACCGGATTCAGGCAGGCTGCTGTCCCTGACTGGGGGAATCTCAAACCGGGGACCACAGTCTCGAGATACGGGTTCGACCATTTGGGACTGGGATGAGGAAAGATTTCTTCACTCAATGGGTTGCGAAGCTGTGGAATTCTCAACCACCCAAAGCTGCGGGGCGCCAAACCCACTGAAGAAAGATGCTTTTTAGATTTTAAGAGCATCGAAGGGTTTGGGGGAGAGAACTGGAATACGGTACGGAGGCCGAGGGTCAGCCATGATCGTTCGAATGGCAGACCAGCGTCAAAGGGCCGAATGGCCTCCTCCTGCTCCTAGTTTCCACGTTAAGATTTCGCCAGGATCGAATGGGAGTACCGCATGGAGTTGAAGGGAGGAAGGAAGCAGGGACAAAGAAGAGGAAAGGCAGCGAGGGAGAGAGAGAGGAGATAGAGGGAGGGAGGCGGAGAACGAAGCAGACAGAGAGAGAGACGGTAAGGAACAGGAGCCATTTGATAAAGAGGAAGAGAGATCTAAAAGGATCAGGACCCGGGGGGTAAGAGATAACAAAAACCTGTATTTGCATTTACATATCGCCTTAAGTATTAAGCAGCCCCCAGCCGGTTCACAAGGGTGATTGTCGAGCGAATTTGACCCCAAGCCTCACAAAGAGATGGACCAGAAGATTGGTCAATGAAGTAATATTTAAGGAGCGTCTTAAAGGAGGAGAGAGAAAAAGAAAGAAAAAAGAAGTGAGAGATAGAATGAGAGAGAGAAAGAGAGAGTGTGGTGAATGTATTACTGCTACCATTCACCATTGTTGCATTACATTGTATTATGTTGATGCCCTTGTGGGCTCCGCCTATGGCTCCGTCCCCTCGGGGGAGGTATATAGATCTGCAGCCTGTAGGCGGCACTCAGTACAGAGCAGTCGCAGGCAGGCACAGATCTAGCTGATTAAAACCACTGTTCACTTCTAATCTACGTCTCGTGTGAATTGATGGTCGCATCAGAGAGAAAAAGCGAGAGAGACAGACAGAGAGAGAGAAAGAATGAGAGAGAGAAAAACAGACAGACAAGAAAGAAAGAGAAAAAATGAAAGAGAGAGAGAGAGAAAGAATGAGAGACAGGAAGAGAGAGAGAGACAGGAAGACAGAAGACAGAAAGAAAGAGAAAAAGTGAGAGAGAACGAATGAGAGAGAGAAAGAGAGAGAGAAAAACACAGAAAGAAAGAGAAAAAGCGAAAGAGACAGAGAGAACGAATGAGAGAGAGAGAAAGAAAGAGAGAAAAAGCGAAAGAGAGAGTGAGAGAAAGAATGAGAGAGAGGAAGAGAGAGAGAAAAACACACAGAGAAAGAAAGAGAAAAAGCGAAAGAGACAGAGAACGGATGAGAGAGAGAGAGAGAAAGAAGAGAAAAGCGAAAGAGAGAGAGTGAGAGAAAGAATGAGAGAGAGGAAGAGAGAGAAAGGTAGACAGAATGACAAGGAGAGTGAGAAAGAAAACTAAAGAGAGAGATAGAGAGACAGAGCGAGAGATTATGGGCGTGATCGAACAGAAAAGTGTCATTTGTGGCGGGTTTTGCTGTGAGTTTCCCATCCACTCTGTTGGCATGTCTAACCCGCTATCTAACCACACTTTGTCACTTTTTCAGGCCCTGGGGAGTTTCCCCCCAGTCAAGCCCACAGTTGGAATTATTTTCATTACTGAGGAGCTGAACGCGTTGCCAGATCGGCTCCTCAGAGATCGGGCCGCCATTTTGAAAGGGTGCCACGATCTCTAAGAGGGCTTGTGGGTCGTCACCACCCCCCCCCCCCCCCCCCCCCACCCATGGTCAATGTCAGCCCCACACACATGGGCGTAACCCAGATCCACCTCCCCCCCGCCCCCCCCCCCCCCCCCCCCCCCCGGAAGTGAGGACACCCCTCTGTGACCCCCCTTTCAGGCGTTCCAATGTCCCATTCCCCCCTCATCCCCTGCCAGGGCCCCCACCCTTCACCCCCCCTCCCCCAATCCAGAGGCCCCTTCATACCCGCCCTGCACCAACCCCCATCCTTCATACCCAACCCCTCCATCCCCTCATGCCCTGACCCATGGCAGTGGCACCCTGGCAGTGCTCCTGCCAGCTTTGCGGTGCTCCCGGGCGCCTTGGCAGTGCCAGTGTGCCTAGGGCCTAGAGGGAGGATCAGGGGGGGCCTTCCTGCCCTGTCCCTGACCACCAGGGGCCTCTGACGGCCCAGGGGACCTGCCCGAAACCCACCCAGGCAGCTGAAGGCACGGCTGCCAATGGTGGAGCGATGGAGGAGCTAGATCGAGAGAGAATTGGTTTTGCAGGCCCTGACATCGACAGGCATCATCATGGGTGGGGGTTGGGGGACTTGATGTGCCAAATGGCTTCCTTCTGCTCGAGGGATTCCATGGATTCTACAGATACCAGGGGTTAGATTCTCCGCCCCGCCGCTCCCCAATTCTGTTTCAGCCCCCCTGGCGGGATGCACCGTTACGCCGGCCGGTCAATGGGGCTTCCCCTCGCCGTCAGGAAACCCCCAGGCTGCCGGTAAAACGGAGCATCCCGCTGGTGCAGAATCCCGCCCCAGAGCTGAGAGATTTGACCTATGAGGAGGGGACGAACAGGCCGAGGCTCTTTCCTCTTGTGGGGAGAAGACCGAGGGGGCAGGGTAACGCGAGTTCTTTACGATGGCGACAGGGTTTTCTGGGGCACAGGTTAAAGCAGGTGTCGTTGGATTGTCACCAAGAAATCAGATCGGGATTTCAGGAGAAACGTGTTTCACCCCGAGACTGTGGAACTCGCTCCCACCAACTCACACCGACGGACAGAGGGAGTGGCTCAATGGAATGTGGAGGGTTTGTCAGTGTGCCCATCCCCCAGGCCCACCCCGCCGACCTATCCCCCAGGCCCACCCCCCCTCGCCCATCTCCCCCCCCTCGGCCTGTACCCCAGGCCCACCCCCCCAGCCCAAATCCTCGGCCCGTCTCCCCCCCTCGGCCTAACCCCCAGGCCCACCCCCCGCACCTATCCCCCAGGCCCACCCCCCCCAGTCCAAATCCCCGGCCCAATTCCGCCCCCCCCCCCCCCCCCCCCAGCCCTTAATCAAGGTCCATCACCCAGGCCCAACCACCCCCGGCCTGTCACCCATCCCCCCGGCCCATCACCCAGGCTCATGCTTCACCCATGTCCATCACCCAGGCCCAACCACCCCCCAGCCTGTCACCCAGCCCCATCCCCCCGGCCCATCACCCAGGCCCCCCCTCCCCCCACCCCCGGCCTGTCACCCAGCCCCATCCCTCCGGCCCATCACCCAGGCCCCCCCTCCCCCACCCCCCACCCCCGGCCTGTCACCCAGCCCCATCCCCCCGGCCCATCACCCAGGCCCCCCCTCCCCCCACCCCCCCCCCATCCCCGGCCTGTCACCCAGCCCCATCCCCCCGGCCCATCACCCAGGCCCCCCACCCCCCACCCCCCACCCCCCCATCACCGGCCTGTCACCCAGCCCCATCCCCCCGGCCCATCACCCAGGCTCACCCTTCACCCATGTCCATCACCCAGGCCCCCCCCCCCCATCCCTGGCCTATCACCCAGCCCCTCCCCACAGGCTATCACCCAAGCCCAACCCCACCCCCCTGGCCTATCCCCCCGGCCCGTCCCCCAGGCCCACGCCCCCCTGCCTATCCCACAGCCCCACCCCTCTCGGCCTATCATCCAGGTCCAACACCCAGGCCTCCCCCCCCCCCCCCCCCCCCGGCCTATCCCACAGCCCCATCCCCCTGGCCCACCCCACCCCTCCCCCTGGCCCATCACCCAGGCCCACGCCCCCCCTGGCCTGTCCCACAGCTCCACCCCCCCGGCCCATCCTACCCCACCCCTCCCCCGGCCTATCCCCCCGGCCCATCACCCAGGCCCACCCCCCCCCCCCCCCCCCGGCCTATCCCACGGGCCCATCCCCCAGCCCATCACCCAGGCCCACCCCACCCCTCCCCCGGCCTATCTCCCTGGCCCATCATCCAGGCCCACGCCCCCCTGCCTATCCCACAGCCCCATCCCCCTGGACCATCACCCAGGGCCATCCCCCCCACCACCCGGCTCATCCCTCCAGCCCGCCACCCACACCTCCTGATACCTCCCTCCCCCTCCCCCACCTAGCCACCTCCCTCCCCCACCTAGCCACCTCCCTCCCCCACCTAGCCACCTCTTTCCCCCATCCCCCTCCCCACATAACCATCTCCCCCACCCTCAACACCATCCCCTCCCTGCCACCTCCCTCCCTCCCTCACCCTCCATACCATCTTCCTTCCCACCCCCTCCACACCATCACTCCCCTTCCCTCGCAACCTCCCTCCCCTCAACACCATCGTCCATTGCCTCCCCTCCTTCACCACCTCCCTCCCCTCCACACCATCTCCCTCAACTCCTCCACTCCATCTCCCTCCCCTCCCTCGCCACCTTCCACCCCATCTTCCCCCCTCCACACCAGCACCCTCCCCCTCCCCTCACTCGCCATGTCTCACCCGCTCCACACCATCCCCCTCCCATCCCTCCTCCTCCACACTAACTCCCTCCCCACCATCTCCCTCCCCTCCCTCAGCACCACATCTACCTCCCACACCCCTCCACCCCATCTCCCTCCCCTCCCTCATCTCCCTCGCCACCTCTCTTCCTCCCTCACATCAACGAACACCCACCTTCCCTTCCCCTCCACACCATGGCCCTCGCCACCTATTTTCCGCCCCCTTGCCACATCCTGCACCCTCCACACCACCTCGCTCCACCCTCCCCCTCGCCACCTCCCTCTCCCCCTCGCCACCTCCCTCTCCCCCTCGCCACATCCCTCACCCCTCCACGCCATCTCCCTCACCCCTCCACGCCATCTCCCTCTCTACACCCCTCGCCAACTCCCTCCCCGTCCCCGGGAAGATGCCACGTACATTCCAGTTGCTGCTGGCGAGATCCAACGGTGTCTCTTCCTCCAGGTTGGGCAGCAGCGGGTTGGCGCCTGCCCGGCAGAGGGCGGTGGCGATGCCAGCGTCCAGCCGCCCCACGGCCAGGTGCAGGGGGGTGCAGCCGTTGTACATGGGCGCGTCCACGTCACAGTCGGCGTGGAGTAGCCGCAACACCAGCCCTACCTCGCCCAGCTCCACCGCCAGGTGCAGGGCTGTCCTCCCACTGGTCACCTCCTGCCAGCCAAGCCAGAGAGAGGGAGGGAGAACAAAGATTAGATGGAAGACAAGATTACATCTTGGTGTACAGTGGGGTATATTGGTGTACAGTGGGATATATTGGTGCACAGTGGGATATATTGGTGCACAGTGGGGTATATTGGTGTGTAGTGGGGGTATATTGGCGTGCAGTGGGGTATATTGGCGTGCAGTGGGGTATATTGGCGTGCAGTGGGGTATATTGGCGTGCAGTGGGGTATATTGGCGTGCAGTGGGGTATATTGGCGTGCAGTGGGGTATATTGGCGTGCAGTGGGGTATATTGGCGTGCAGTGGGGTATATTGGCGTGCAGTGGGGTATATTGGCGTGCAGTGGGGTATATTGGCGTGCAGTGGGGGTATATTGGCGTGCAGTGGGGTATATTGGCGTGCAGTGGGGGTATATTGGTGTACAGTGGGGTATATTGGTGCACAGTGGGGTATATTGGTGCACAGTGGGGTATATTGGTGTACAGTGGGGTATATTGGTGTACAGTGGGGTATATTGGTGTACAGTGGGGTATATTGGTGTACAGTGGGGTATATTGGTGTACAGTGGGGTATATTGGTGTACAGTGGGGTATATTGGTGTACAGTGGGGTATATTGGTGCACAGTGGGGTATATTGGTGCACAGTGAGGTATATTGGTGTACAGTGGGGTATATTGGTACACAGTGGGGTATATTGGTGCACAGTGGGGTATATTGCTGCACAGTGGGGTATATTGGTGCACAGTGGGGTATATTGGTGCACAGTGGGGTATATTGGTGCACAGTGGGGTATATTGCTGCACAGTGGGGTATATTGCTGCACAGTGGGGTATATTGCTGCACAGTGGGGTATATTGCTGCACAGTGGGGTATATTGCTGCACAGTGGGGTATATTGCTGCACAGTGGGGTATATTGCTGCACAGTGGGGTATATTGGTGCACAGTGGGGTATATTGGTGCACAGTGGGGTATATTGGTGCACAGTGGGGTATATTGGTGTACAGTGGGGTATATTGGTGTACAGTGGGGTATATTGGTGTACAGTGGGGTATATTGGTGTACAGTGGGGTATATTGGTGTACAGTGGGGTATATTGGTGTACAGTGGGGTATATTGGTGCACAGTGGGGTATATTGGTGCACAGTGAGGTATATTGGTGTACAGTGGGGTATATTGGTACACAGTGGGGTATATTGGTGCACAGTGGGGTATATTGCTGCACAGTGGGGTATATTGGTGCACAGTGGGGTATATTGGTGCACAGTGGGGTATATTGCTGCACAGTGGGGTATATTGCTGCACAGTGGGGTATATTGCTGCACAGTGGGGTATATTGCTGCACAGTGGGGTATATTGCTGCACAGTGGGGTATATTGCTGCACAGTGGGGTATATTGGTGCACAGTGGGGTATATTGGTGTACAGTGGGGTATATTGGTGTACACTGGGGTATATTGGTGTACACTGGGGTATATTGGTGTACAGTGGGGTATTTTGGTGTACACTGGGGTATATTGGTGTACACTGGGGTATATTGCTGCACAGTGGGGTATATTGCTGCACAGTGGGGTATATTGGTGCACAGTGGGGTATATTGGTGTACAGTGGGGTATATTGGTGTACAGTGGGGTATATTGGTGCACAGTGGGGTATATTGGTGTACACTGGGGTATATTGGTGTACAGTGGGGTATATTGGTGCGTAGTGGAGTATATTGTTGTACAGTGGGGTATATTGGTGTACAGTGGGGTATATTGGTGTACAGTGGGGTATATTGGTGTACAGTGGGGTATATTGGTGCACAGTGGGGTATATTGGTGTACAGTGGGGTATATTGGTGTACAGTGGGGTATATTGGTGCACAGTGAGGTATATTGGTGTACAGTGGGGTATATTGGTGCACAGTGGGGTATATTGGTGTACACTGGGGTATATTGGTGTACAGTGGGGTATATTGGTGCACAGTGGGGTATATTGCTGCACAGTGGGGTATATTGGTGTACAGTGGGGTATATTGGTGCACAGTGGGGTATATTGGTGTACAGTGGGGTATATTGGTGTACACTGGGGTATATTGGTGTACAGTGGGGTATATTGCTGCACAGTGGGGTATATTGGTGTACAGTGGGGTATATTGGTGCACAGTGGGGTATATTGGTGCACAGTGGGGTATATTGGTGCACAGTGGGGTATATTGGTGCACAGTGGGGTATATTGGTGTACAGTGGGGTATATTGGTGTACAGTGGGGTATATTGGTGTACAGTGGGGTATATTGGTGTACAGTGGGGTATATTGGTGTACAGTGGGGTATATTGGTGTACAGTGGGGTATATTGGTGTACAGTGGGGTATTTTGGTGCGGGAGGGATGGATGTTGTGCTGTTGGATGTGAATACTTTGCGATGTGGACTCTCGATGTAACCGGGTCTGACCTGGGTATCGACCTTCGCTCCTGAAGACAGCAGGTGGTCCACCATTTTGCCGCTCCGAGAGTGGACCGCCAGATGCAAACAGGTCAAACCTGCTGGAGGAATCCCAGAGACATCGTCCGGTTAACAAACGTCAACCCACGTCAGGATCCCGCTGTGACCCCTCACTCTCTAGCGGGAGAGGGGTCATCGCCCGCGACCAACAGCCCCTCTGCCATCGCACCAGGGCCGATGGGTTTCCGCAACGTGAGGAGAGCTCTTTACTGGCGAGAACAGATCACCAAGTCTGTCTGAGTAACGTACCCCATCGTGGGCCCTTCCTAACTACAAGCTAGCTCCATGTTTTAATGGGGGTAATCGGCTCCTGCACATTAAGAAAAGAACCACTTGCATTTAAATAGCGCCTGTCCCGGGCACTGGGTGTCCCAAAGTGTCGGGCACAGCCAGATCCCAGAGACAGCAATGGAGATGATGGCCCAGATAGTCTGTTTATATCTTTCTCGTCCTTTATCAATCGAAGTGTTTCCCAAACACTCGCCAGCTCTCGTCCAAATGTTGCCTCTGTTCATCCACCTGAGCAGGTGGGGCCCGGTTAACCGTCTCCATCCATGTGAGAGGACCTACAACAGTGCAGCACTCCCTCAGTACTGACCCCCTGACAGTGCGGCACTCCCTCAGTACTGACCCCCTGACAGTGCGGCGCTCCCTCAGTACTGACCCCCTGACAGTGTAGCACTCCCTCAGTACTGACCCTCTGACAGTGCGGCACTCACTCAGTACTGACCCTCTGACAGTGCGGCACTCCCTCAGTACTGACCCTCTGACAGTGCGGCACTCCCTCAGTACTGATCCTCTGACAGTGCAGCACTCCCTCAGTACTGACCCTCTGACAGTGCCACACTCCCTCAGTACTGAACCTCTGACAGTGCGGCACTCCCTCAGTACTGACCCTCTGACAGTGCGGCACTCCCTCAGTACTGACCCCCTGACAGTGCGGCGCTCCCTCAGTACTGAACCTCTGACAGTGCAGCACTCCCTCAGTACTGACCCTCTGACAGTGCGGCACTCCCTCAGTACTGACCCTCTGACAGTGCGGCACTCCCTCAGTACTGATCCTCTGACAGTGCAGCACTCCCTCAGTACTGACCCTCTGACAGTGCCACACTCCCTCAGTACTGACCTTCTGACAGTGCGGCACTCCCTCAGTACTGACCCCCTGACAGTGCGGCGCTCCCTCAGTACTGACCCTCTGACAGTGCGGCACTCCCTCAGTACTGATCCTCTGACAGTGCAGCACTCCCTCAGTACTGACCCTCTGACAGTGCCACACTCCCTCAGTACTGACCCTCTGACAGTGCGGCACTCCCTCAGTACTGACCCCCTGACAGTGCGGCGCTCCCTCAGTACTGAACCTCTGACAGTGCGGCACTCCCTCAGTACTGACCCTCTGACAGTGCGGCACTCACTCAGTACTGACCCTCTGACAGTGCGGCACTCCCTCAGTACTGATCCTCTGACAGTGCGGCACTCCCTCAGTACTGATCCTCTGACAGTGCAGCACTCCCTCAGTACTGACCCTCTGACAGTGCCACACTCCCTCAGTACTGAACCTCTGACAGTGCGGCACTCCCTCAGTACTGACCCTCTGACAGTGCGGCACTCCCTCAGTACTGACCCCCTGACAGTGCGGCGCTCCCTCAGTACTGAACCTCTGACAGTGCGGCACTCCCTCAGTACTGACCCTCTGACAGTGCGGCACTCACTCAGTACTGACCCTCTGACAGTGCGGCACTCCCTCAGTACTGATCCTCTGACAGTGCAGCACTCCCTCACTACGGACCCTCTGACAGTGCCACACTCCCTCAGTACTGAACCTCTGACAGTGCGGCACTCACTCAGTACTGACCCTCTGACAGTGCAGCACTCCCTCAGTACTGACCCTCTGACAGTGTAGCACTCCCTCAGTACTGACCTTCTGACAGTGCAGCACTCCCTCAGTACTGACCCTCTGACAGTGCAGCACTCCCTCAGTACTGACCTTCTGACAGTGCGGCACTCCCTCAGTACTGACCCCCTGACAGTGCGGCACTCCCTCAGTACTGACCCCCTGACAGTGCAGTGCTCCCTCAGTACTGACCCTCTGACAGTGCGGCACTCCCTCAGTACTGACACTCTGACAGTGCGGCACTCCCACAGTACTGACACTCTGACAGTGCGGCACTCCCTCAGTACTGACCCCCTGACAGTGCGGCACTCCCTCAGTACTGACCCTCTGACAGTGCAGCGCTCCCTCAGTACTGACTCTCTGACAGTGCGGCACTCCCTCAGTACTGACCCTCTGACAGTGCAGCACTCCCTCAGTACTGACCCTCTGACAGTGCGGCACTCCCTCAGTACTGACCCTCTGACAGTGCGGCACTCCCTCAGTACTGACCCTCTGACAGTGCAGCACTCCCTCAGTACTGACCCTCTGACAGTGCGGCACTCCCTCAGCACTGACCCTCTGACAGTGCGGCACTCCCTCAGTACTGACCCTCTGACAGTGCGGCACTCCCTCAGTACTGACCCTCTGACAGTGCAGCACTCCCTCAGTACTGACGCTCTGACAGTGCGGCATTCCCTCAGTACTGACCCTCTGACAGTGCGGCACTCCCTCAGTACTGACCCTCTGACAGTGCGGCACTCCCTCAGTACTGACCCTCTGACAGTGCAGCACTCCCTCAGTACTGACCCTCTGACAGTGCAGCACTCCCTCAGTACTGACCCTCTGACAGTGCAGCACTCCCTCAGTACTGACCCTCTGACAGTGCAGCACTCCCTCAATACTGACCCTCTGACAGTGCAGTGCTCCCTCAGTACTGACACTCTTGACGGTGCAGTGCTCCCTCAGTACTGACCCTCTGACAGTGCGGCACTCCCTCAGTACTGACCCTCTGACAGTGCAGCGCTCCCTCAGTACTGACCCTCTGACAGTGCGGCACTCCCTCAGTACTGACCCTCTGACAGTGCGGCACTCCCTCAGTACTGACCCTCTGACAGTGCAGTGCTCCCTCAGTACTGACACTCTTGACGGTGCAGTGCTCCCTCAGTACTGACCCTCTGACAGTGCGGCACTCCCTCAGTACTGACCCACTGACAGTGCAGTGCTCCCTCAGTACTGACCCTCTGACAGTGCAGTGCTCCCTCAGTACTGACCCTCTGACAGTGCGGCACTCCCTCAGTACTGACCCTCTGACAGTGCGGCACTCCCTCAGTACTGACCCTCTGACAGTGCGGCACTCCCTCAGTACTGACCCTCTTACAGTGCAGTGCTCCCTCAGTACTGACACTCTTGACGGTGCAGTGCTCCCTCAGTACTGACCCTCTGACAGTGCGGCACTCCCTCAGTACTGACCCTCTGACAGTGCCACACTCCCTCAGTACTGAACCTCTGACAGTGTAGTTAGTTTAAAAGCTCTTACCTTTACAGGAGCAGCCCTTTGGATTTCGGCGGCAGCGGTGCGCAGGGGCCTTCTGGGAGGTGAGTAGTTAGTTTAAAAGCTCTTACCTTTACAGGAGCAGCCCTTTGGATTTCGGCGGCAGCGGTGCGCAGGGGCCTTCTGGGAGGTGAGTAGTGAGTTTAAAAACCTTACCTTTACAGGAGCAGCCCTTTGGATTTCGGCGGCAGCGGTGCGCAGGGGCCTTCTGGGAGGTGAGTAGTTAGTTTAAAAGCTCTTACCTTTACAGGAGCAGCCCTTTGGATTTCGGCGGCAGTGGTGCGCAGGGGCCTTCTGGGAGGTGAGTAGTTAGTTTAAAAGCTCTTACCTTTACAGGAGCAGCCCTTTGGATTTCGGCGGCAGCGGTGCGCAGGGGCCTTCTGGGAGGTGAGTAGTGAGTTTAAAACTGTCTGAGGATACAGCAGGATTTAGATTGTCTGGAGACTTGGGCGGAGAGATGGCAGATGGAGTTTAACCTGGACAAATGTGAGGTAATGCATTTTGGAAGGGCTAATGCAGGTAGGGAATATACAGTGAATGGTAGAACCCTCAAGAGTATTGAAAGTCAAAGAGATCTAGGAGTACAGGTCCACAGATCACTGAAAGGGGCTACACAGGTGGAGAAGGTAGTCAAGAAGGCATACGGCATGCTTGCCTTCATTGGCCGGGGCATTGAGTATAAGAATTGGCAAGTCATGTTGCAGCTGTATAGAACCTTAGTTAGGCCACACTTGGAGTATAGTGTTCAATTCTGGTCGCCACACTACCAGAAGGATGTGGAGGCTTTAGAGAGGGTGCAGAAGAGATTTACCAGAATGTTGCCTGGTATGGAGGGCATAAGCTATGAGGAGCGATTGAATAAACTCGGTTTGTTCTCACTGGAACGAAGGAGGTTGAGGGGCGACCTGATAGAGGTATACAAAATTATGAGGGGCATAGACAGAGTGGATAGTCAGAGGCTTTTCCCCAGGGTAGAGGGGTCAATTACTAGGGGGCATAGGTTTAAGGTGAGAGGGGCAAAGTTTAGAGTAGATGTACGAGGCAAGTTTTTTACGCAGAGGGTAGTGGGTGCCTGGAACTCACTACCGGAGGAGGTAGTGGAGGCAGGGACGATAGGGACATTTAAGGGGCATCTTGACAAATATATGAATAGGATGGGAATAGAAGGATACGGACCCAGGAAGTGTAGAAGATTGTTTAGTCGGGCAGTATGGTCGGCACGGGCTTGGAGGGCCGAAGGGCCTGTTCCTGTGCTGTACATTTCTTTGTTCTTTGTTCTCAGTACTGACCCTCTTACAGTGCGGCACTCCCTCAGTCCTGACACTCTTGACGGTGCAGTGCTCCCTCAGTACTGACCCTCTGACAGTGCGGCACTCCCTCAGTACTGACCCTCTGACAGTGCAGCACTCCCTCAGTACTGACCCTCTGACAGTGCAGCACTCCCTCAGTACTGCATTGGGTGTCGTCTTTTATTCTTCGCACTTAAACTCTGGGGTGGGACTCGAACACTGTCCCTTGTAAGTGAAAGGTGGCTATGCTGCCACAGCTGGGACTACTGTCTCCCTAACCTGGCATCCAAATTAGGGAGGTCCGAGCCAGCATCACAAAGCTCCTTCCCACCAATCTAATGGCCCCTCTCACCAGCGCTAAGACAGTTTTTCATTTGAGTTCTCGCGGCCGGCGTGAATGCCCACCCCTCGCGAACACCGCACCTTGCCAGTTGTGCTGCTCGAGGTTCCGTGTTCTCAGCTCGTCGGAAGCTTCGCACCCCAAACAGCCGCGCTCTTTGGCTGTGACGGGCTTCGTCAGGGCCTGTATGCACTCCTCCAAGCTGTACAGACAGGCCAGGTGCAGTGGGCTGTTTCCGTTGCGGTCCTGCAGCTCAGTGTCTGCCCCTTTCACAACCAGATGGCGCACAATGTTCGTCTGCTGTGTGTATGTGGCCAAGTGCAGCGGCGTCTGAAAGTCAGAGGGGAACATCGGTCAGCGCCCGGACCGCCCTCAGCGCCCGGACCGCCCTCAGCGCCCGGACCGCCCTCAGCGCCCGGACCGCCCTCAGCGCCCGGACCGCCCTCAGCGCCCGGACCGCCCTCAGCGCCCGGACCGCCCTCAGCGCCCGGACCGCCCTCAGCGCCCGGACCGCCCTCAGCGCCCGGATTTTGGGATTGATACAGGGCGATGGGGAGAGAGCGGGGCAGTGGGATTAGTTTGGGATTGATACAGGGCTATGGGGAGAGAGCGGGGCAGTGGGATTAGTTTGGGATTGATACAGGGCTATGGGGAGAGAGCGGGGCGGTGGGATTAGTTTGGGATTGAGACAGGGCTATGGGGAGAGAGCGGGAGAGTGGGATTAGTTTGGGGATTGATACAGAGCTATGGGGAGAGAGCTGGGCAGTGGGATTAGTTTGGGATGGATACAGGGCTATGGGGAGAGAGCATGGCAGTGGGATTAGTTTGGGGATTGATACAGGGCTATGGGGAGAGAGTGAGGCAGTGGGATTAGTTTGGGATTGATTAAAGGCTATGGGGAGAGAGCGGGACAGTGGGATTAGTTTGGGGATTGATACAGGGCTATGGGGAGAGAGTGAGGTAGTGGGATTAGTTTGGGATTGATACAGGGCTATGGGGAGAGAGTGAGGCAGTGGGATTAGTTTGGGATTGATACAGGGCTATGGGGAGAGAGCATGGCAGTGGGATTAGTTTGGGGATTGATACAGGGCTGTGGGGAGAGAGCAGGGCAGTGGGATTAGTTTGGGGATTGATACAGGGCTATGGAGAGAGAGCGGGGCAGTGGGATTAGTTTGGGATACAGGGCTATGGGGAGAGAGCGGGGCAGTGGGATTAGTTAGGGGTTGATACAGGGCTATGGGGAGAGAGCGGGGCAGTGGGATTAGTTTGGGATTGATACAGGGCTATGGGAAGAGAGTGGGGCAGTGGATTAGTTTGGGGATTGACACAGGGCTATGGGGAGAGAGCGGGGCAGTGGGATTAGTTTGGGATTGATACAGGGCTATGGAGAGAGAGCGGGGCAGTGGGATTAGTTTGGGATTGATAGAGGGCTATGGGGAGAGAGCGGGGCAGTGGGATTAGTTTGGGATTGATACAGGGCTATGGGGAGAGAGCGCGGCAGTGGGAGTAGTTTTGGATTGATACAGGGCTATGGGGAGAGAGCGGGGCAGTGGGATTAGTTTGGGATTGATACAGGGCTATGGGGAGTGAGCGGGGCAGTGGGATTAGTTTGGGATTGATACAGGGCTATGGGGAGTGAGCGGGGCAGTGGGATCAGTTAGGGATTGATACAGGGCTATGGGGAGTGAGCGGGGCAGTGGGATCAGTTTGGGATTGATACAGGGCTATGGGGAGAGAGCGGGGCAGTGGGATTAGTTTGGGATTCATACAGGGCTATGGGGAGAGAGCGGGGCAGTAGGATTAGTTTGGGATTGATACAGGGCTATGGGGAGTGAGCGGGGCAGTGGGATTAGTTTGGGATTGATACAGGGCTATGGGGAGTGAGCGGGGCAGTGGGATTAGTTTGGGATTGATACAGGGCTATGGGGAGAGAGCGGGGCAGTGGGATTGGTTTGGGATTGATACAGGGCTATGGGGAGAGAGCGGGGCAGTGGGATTAGTTTGGGATTGATACAGGGCTATGGGGAGAGAGTGGGGCAGTGGGATTAGTTTGAGGATTGATACAGGGCTACGGGGAGAGAGTGGGGCAGTGGGATTAGTTTGGGATTGATACAGGGCTATGGGGAGAGAGCGGGGCAGTGGGATTAGTTTGGGATTGATACAGGGCTATGGGGAGAGAGCGGGGCAATGGGATTAGTTTGGGATTGATACAGGGCTATGGGGAGAGAGTGGGGCAGTGGGATTAGTTTGGGATTGACACAGGGCTATGGGGAGAGAGCGGGGCAGTGGGATTAGTTAGGGGTTGATCTATTGAGGAACCAGCGCTGACATGAAGGGCCGAATGGCCTCTTTCTGCACAGTAGGAAGTCCATGGCTCTATCCTGTGGCATTGTGGGAAACGTGGCAGCCAATTTGCGAACAGGAAGATCCAAAACGAAACGGTGGGAAAAGGAGCACAAAAACCTTTTTTCTGTTGCGCTGTTTGTTGGATGGGCCGGGCCTGGGGAAATCCCACATGTTCTCCCCACCCTCCCCCAGGTCCGAGGCGAGAGGGCCACGCGCATCCCCTTCCAAGCGCTTGGCCGGCTTACCCACCTGGAAGAGATCATTCTGCCAGTTCAGGTACCCTGGGCCGCACTGACCGATGAAAGCTAGGGCCAAGGCCTCGGCCTGGTGAATGACGCAGAGGTGGAGGAACCTGCAAGAGAGGAAACAAAAGAGGAAGGAATTGAGGATCGGGAGAAAGGCGGGATGGTCGGACATGCTCAAATGTTGAGTCAGTGGGGGGGGTGAAAAGAGAGCTCCTCACCCAGGCCCATTCCCCCCGCCTATCCCCGTAACCCCCACCTCACCTTTTAGCAATTTTATCATGGCCAATCCACCGAACCTGCACATCTTTGGACACTAAGGGGCAATTTAGCACGGCCAGTCCACCTAACCTGCACATCTTTGGACACTAAGGGACAATTTAGCACGGCCAATCCACCTAACCTGCACATCTTTGGAGCCGAAGGGGCAATTTAGCACGGCCAGTCCACCTAACCTGCACATCTTTGGACACTAAGGGACAATTTAGCACGGCCAATCCACCTAACCCGCACATCTTTGGAGCCGAAGGGGCAATTTAGCACGGCCAATCCACCTAAACTGCACATCATTTGGACACTAAGGGGCAATTTGGCACGGCCAATCCACCGAACCTGCGCATCTTTGGACACTAAGGGGCAATTTATCACGGCCAATCCACCTAACCTGCACATCTTTGGACACTAAGGGACAATTTAGCACGGCCAATCCACCTAAACTGCACATCTTTGGACACTAAGGGACAATTTCTCACGGCCAATCCACCTAACCTGCACATCTTTGGACACTAAGGGACAATTTAGCACGGCCAATCCACCTAACCTGCACATCTTTGGACACTAAGGGGCAATTTAGCACGGCCAATCCACCTAACCCGCACATCTTTGGACACTAAGGGACAATTTAGCACGGCCAATCCACCTAACCCGCACATCTTTGGACACTAAGGGACAATTTAGCACGGCCAATCCACCTAACCTGCACATCTTTGGACACTAAGGGGCAACTTAGCACGGCCAATCCACCTAACCTGCACATCTTTGGACACTAAGGGGCAATTTAGCACGGCCAATCCACCTAACCCGCACATCTTTGGACACTAAGGGACAATTTAGCACGGCCAATCCACCTAACCTGCACATCTTTGGACACTAAGGGGCAATTTAGCACGGCCAATCCACCTAACCTGCACATCTTTGGACACTAAGGGACAATTTAGCACGGCCAATCCACCTAACCTGCACATCTTTGGACACTAAGGGGCAATTTAGCACGGCCAATCCACCTAACCTGCACATCTTTGGACACTAAGGGGCAATTTAGCACGGCCAATCCACCTAACCCGCACATCTTTGGACACAAAGGGACAATTTAGCATGGCCAATCCACCTAACCTGCACATCTTTGGACTGTGGGAGGAAACCGGAGCACCCGGAGGAAACCCACGCAGACACGGGGAGAACGTGCAGACTCCGCACAGACAGTGACCCAGGGGAATCGAACCTGGGACCCTGGCGCCGTGAGGCCGCGTTGCTAACCACTAGGCCACCGCGCCGCCCACTAGCTGACAATCCAAGCTGAGAAGCTCCATTGGGACGGTTTTCCTATGTTAAAGGCGTCATATAAATGCAGGCCGGTTGTCGGAAATCCTGCGGATTCCCACAGCCCCCCTCCCCCCAACAAGTGGAGGGGAATTTTAACCATTTGAACTGCTGGGGCAGGCGTACTGGGATGGGGGCAGGGGGGGGGGAGAAATCCCCCTGACCCCATGAGGGGGGGGATGTTTCAACATCGGACCCCATGGGGGGGGGGGGGGGGCGGAAGGAGACGGATGATCCACCCCTGACCCCGTGAGGGGGGGTGGCAGAGTGGATGTCGCAACCCCTGACCCCATGCGTGGGGGGGGGGGGGATGTTCGAACACCTGATGCCCCATTCGACTGAATTTGGAAGGTTAACGGGAAAATCAAATCAAGGTATTTGAACAGTTGACAGGTTAGATTGGAAGAAACTACCTCCTCTAGTGAGGGGAAAGTCCAAACATGGTGCGGGGGGGGGGGGCTTGCAGAACGTTAAAATTTGAGTCAAACCGCTCGACAAGTGGGGTCAGGTAACACTTCCCTCATACGGAACTCCGGAACTCTCGCTCCCATGGAAAAGTTTGAAGACGGAGATGGATAGATTTACGTTAAGTCGAGGATATGGAGATAGGGCGAGTAAATGAGGTGCAGTACCAGCCGTGACCTGCTTCAACGGAGGCAGTATTACAGCGGCAGACCCTGATGCGGGACTGGAAGAGTCCAGTGGGGGGGGGGGGGGGGGGGTCTGGAAAGTCCCGGCTTAAGTGAAGGCGGCGGAGGTCAGTGCAAACCGGGTGGGGCCGGGTATATTCCGTGCTGGGGAGATGGTGGGGCGGTGATACTGTCGCTGGATTGGTAATCCAGAGGTCATCGACTGTCACAAAAACCCATCCGGTTCGCTGATGTCCCCCTCTAGGAAAAGGGGGAAATCTGCCGTCCTTACCCCGGTCTGGCCTACATGTGACTCCATACACTCCTCCCACCACACACACACACACACAGCAATGTGCTCGACCCTTAACAGCCCCTCTCTGAAACGGGCCCAGCGAGACACTCAGAACACACGCCATCTAGGGGACAAACCACGGATCCCCCCCCTCCTCCCCACTCTCCGACCCAGTTACCCCCGAATTGCTCCTCACCCCAGTATTGCTCCCAACGCATCATGGGCGATTTCCCCGGACTGAAGACGGGGGTGGGGGGGGGGGGGGGGGGCGGACAAAGTTTCCACGAACCTTCATGAGCCTCCAGTCCAGCCTCAGCCGGGGAACACCCGTACAGTCCAGGGAGATGCATTTTGGGAAGGATATGAAGGCGCGGCAGAGGGTGAGGGAAAGCTTCACGGGATCGGTCCCGGGGATGAGAAATTTCGGGTTACGAGGTCGGAGCGGAGAAACCAGCACTGGGTTCCTCGGAGAAGAGGAGGCTGAGGGAAGATTTGACCGAGGGGGTCGGGGGGGGGTCTCCACAGAGGAGACGGGGAGAAACCCATCCCATTGGACGGACAGATGGAGAACGGAAGGGACACAGGCTGAAGGGGATTAGAGTCATAGACGTTCACACCATGGAAACAGGCCCTTCGGCCCAGCTTGACTGTGCTGCCCAGTTTCTATCACGAAGCTAGTCCCACTTGCCCGCATCTATACCCACCCTGCCCACGTAACTGTCTAACTGCTTTTTAAAAGATAAAATCGTACCTGCCTCTACCACTGCCTCTGCCAGCCCGTTCCAGACGCCCACCACCCTCTGTGTGTGAAGAAATTTCCCCTCTGGTCTCTCTTGTATCGCTCCCCTCTCACCTTTAACAAGTCCCGAAAGACGGTCTGTTACATAAATTGGACGTTCTGAATTCCCCTCCGTGTACCCGAACAGGCGCCGGAATGTGGCGACGAGGGGATTTTCACAGTAACTTCATTGCAGTGTTAATGTAAACTTACTTGCGACAATAAAGATTATTATTATATGATTATTAAACCTATGCCCTCTAGACTCCTCGACCTTTGGGAAAAGATGTTGACTATCTACCTTTCCGATGCCCCCATTATTTTATAGACCTCTATAAGCTCACCCCTAAGCCTCCTGCGCTCCAGGGGAAAAAGTCCCGGCCTCTCCAGCCTCTCCTTATAACTCAGACCATGAAGCCCCAGTAGCAACCTCGTAAATCTCTTCTGCACTATCACAGCGTACCGTGGTTCTCCAACCAACATAACTAATAAAAAAACATGATGCGGAGATGCCGGCGTTGCACAGTACGAAGTCTTACAACACCAGGTTAAAGTCCAACAGGTTTGTTTCGATGTCACCAGCTTTCGGAGCGCTGCTCCTTCCTCAGGAGTCATAAAAAACAATAGGGGAAGGATGACCAGCATTCAAAAAACAGAAAATGCTTTGGGACCGGCGGGGGGGGGGAGGAAGAAACTCTGGGGGTCGAGACATTGCCTCTGGAGTGGGGCAATGTCCCCAGTCCATGCGCCGTTACGCACTCGAAACGTTACCCTCTGCCCACAGATCTTACCAAGACCCTTTTGAGTCTTTTCGGTCTTCAGATTTCGGGTTCGGGTTCGGGTTCAGGTTCAGGTTCAGGTTCAGATTTCGGGTTCAGGTTCGGGATCGGGTTCAGGTTCAGGTTCAGGTTCGGGTTCGGGTTCGGGTTCAGGTTCGGGTTCGGGTTCGGGTTCAGGTTGCCCCCCACCCCCCCTCCCCTCCTCCCCCTTCACCGTCCCCCTCCTCACTCCGGGGTATTTTGCTTTCATCCCGTCGCTGCGCGTGGGATCCCACCGTGCGCAAATTGGCAGGCGGCGGCACAGCGGTTATCACGGCTGCTTCCCGGCGCCAGGGCGCCGGGTTCGCTTCCCGGGCTTGGGTCCCGGGCGCTCCGGTTTCCCTCCGAAGGACGCGCTGGTCGGGTGAACTGGACGTTCCGAATTCTCCCGCCGTGTCCCCGAACAGGCGCCGGAGAGCGGGGACTAGGGGAAGTTCACAGTAAGTTCACCGCGGTGTTAATGTGAGCCGACTTGTGACACCGATAAAGATTATCATGGCCTGCGTTACAAAGTGACGGGAGGTTCGCAGCCGCCGTGACAGGAATACAGTCGTTCTCTCGTCACCCTCCCCACCCACAACACCCCCCCGGCCCCGGGGAATTTAACATCATCAAAGTTCACAGAGACAGAGATTGTTTTAAAAGTCACACTTACGTGTCTCCCTCTTCACTCAGGTAGGCCCAGGGGTCGAAGGTGACCTCGTGGGCCGGGGACCCCAGGGAGCACCGCGAGGCGAAGCTGTCCGGCAGGCCCGAGCCGTAGGCCGAGTCGCAGCGGTCCTCCCCCGGGCCGGGCCGCGGGGGGCCGGCGCCCGAGCCGCCCCGGGAACAGGCCTGGTCCTCGGGGGGCTGCCGCTCGGCGCCGCCGCCGCCCGCCGACATCTCCCGCCCTGGCGCAGGTGCGCTGCCGGAGGGGCCGGGCCTCTCGCAAAGCCAGCCGCTGAGGTGATCTCCGGCACTGCCCCTGGTGTCCCCTCCCCCTCCAGCCCTGTCACTGCGAGGCCAGGCGGCGGCAGCTTCCTCCTGCTCCCATGCCATGGGCAAAACCGCAACCAGGGCGGTACTTATAAAACCCCCACACACACACAGCTGCAACCCGCCCTGGGTCAGACCCGCCGGGCACAATCCACCCGCCGGGCACAAACCACCCGCCGGGCACGAACCACCCGCCGGGCACGAACCACCCGCCGGGCACAAACCACCCGCCGGGCACGAACCACCCGCCGGGCACGAACCACCCGCCGGGCACAAACCACCCGCCGGGCACGAACCACCCGCCGGGCACAATCCACCCGCCGGGCACAAACCACCCGCCGGGCACAATCCACCCGCCGGGCACAATCCACCCGCCGGGCACGAACCACCCGCCGGGCACAATCCACCCGCCGGGCACAATCCACCCGCCGGGCACAATCCACCCGCCGGGCACAATCCACCCGCCGGGCACAAACCACCCGCCGGGCACCGCCGGGCACAAACCACCCGCCGGGCACAATCCACCCGCCGGGCACGAACCACCCGCCGGGCACGAACCACCCGCCGGGCACAAACCACCCGCCGGGCACGAACCACCCGCCGGGCACAAACCACCCGCCGGGCACGAACCACCCGCCGGGCACGAACCACCCGCCGGGCACGAACCACCCGCCGGGCACGAACCACCCGCCGGGCACAAACCACCCGCCGGGCACAAACCACCCGCCGGGCACAAACCACCCGCCGGGCACGAACCACCCGCCGGGCACGAACCACCCGCCGGGCACAAACCACCAGCCGGGCACGAACCACCCGCCGGGCACGAACCACCCGCCGGGCACGAACCACCCGCCGGGCACGAACCACCCGCCGGGCACGAACCACCCGCCGGGCACAAACCACCCGCCGGGCACAAACCACCCGCCGGGCACAATCCACCCGCCGGGCACAAACCACCCGCCGGGCACAAACCACCCGCCGGGCACAAACCACCCGCCGGGCACAATCCACCCGCCGGGCACGAACCACCCGCCGGGCACAAACCACCCGCCGGGCACAATCCACCCGCCGGGCACAAACCACCCGCCGGGCACAAACCACCCGCCGGGCACAAACCACCCAGCGGGACGCTGCGGCTCAGACGCGGATCAATCACGATCCACGGGGCTGGCGGAACAGGGATCAGTGGGGTAAAGATCCCCCTGCTCCCTCAGATTGTACCCGACCCCCTCGATTAGATTCCAGTCTGTAACTCACTCCCGGGTATCTGTTATTCTATATATAAACCACCCCGAACCCCTCGATTAGATTCCAGTCTGTAACTCACTCCCGGGTATCTGTTATTCTATATATAAACCACCCCGAACCCCTCGATTAGATTCCAGTCTGTAACTCACTCCCGGGTATCTGTTATTCTATATATAAACCCCCCCCGAACCCCTCGATTAGATTCGAGTCTGTAACTCACTCCCGGGTATCTGTTATTCTATATATAAACCACCCCGAACCCCTCGATTAGATTCCAGTCTGTAACTCACTCCCGGGTATCTGTTATTCTATATATAAACCACCCCGAACCCCTCGATTAGATTCCAGTCTGTAACTCACTCCCAGGTATCTGTTATTCTATTTATGAACCACCCCGAACCACTCGATTAGATTCCAGTCTGTAACTCACTCCCGGGTATCTGTTATTCTATATATAAACCACCCCGAACCCCTCGATTAGATTCCAGTCTGTAACTCACTCCCGGGTATCTGTTATTCTATATATAAACCACCCCGAACCCCTCGATTAGATTCCAGTCTGTAACTCACTCCCGGGTATCTGTTATTCTATTTATGAACCACCCCGAACCACTCGATTAGATTCCAGTCTGTAACTCACTCCCGGGTATCTGTTATTCTATATATAAACCACCCCGAACCCCTCGATTAGATTCCAGTCTGTAACTCACTCCCGGGTATCTGTTATTCTATATATAAACCACCCCGAACCCCTCGATTAGATTCCAGTCTGTAACTCGCTCCCGGGTATCTGTTATTCTATATTTAAACCACCCGAACCCCTCGATTAGATTCCAGTCTGTAACTCACAACCCGGGTATCTGTTATTCTATATATAAACCCCCCGAACCCCTCGATTAGATTCCAGTCTGTAACTCACTCCCGGGTATCTGTTATTCTATATATAAACCCCCCGAACCCCTCGATTAGATTCCAGTCTGTAACTCACTCCCGGGTATCTGTTATTCTATATATAAACCCCCCGAACCCCTCGATTAGATTCCAGTCTGTAACTCACTCCCGGGTATCTGTTATTCTATATATAAACCACCCCGAACCCCTCGATTAGATTCCAGTCTGTAACACACTCCCGGGGATCTGTTATTCTATATATAAACCACCCCGAACCCCTCGATTAGATTCCAGTCTGTGACTCACTCCCGGGTATCTGTTATTCTATATATAAACCACCCCGAACCCCTCGATTAGATTCCAGTCTGTAACTCACTCCCGCGTATCTGTTATTCTATATATAAACCACCCCGAACCCCTCGATTAGATTCCAGTCTGTAACTCACTCCCGGGGATCTGTTATTCTATATATAAACCACCCCGAACCCCTCGATTAGATTCCAGTCTGTAACTCACTCCCGGGTATCTGTTATTCTATATATAAACCACCCCGAACCCCTCGATTAGATTCCAGTCTGTAACTCACTCCCGCGTATCTGTTATTCTATATATAAACCACCCCGAACCCCTCGATTAGATTCCAGTCTGTAACTCACTCCCGGGGATCTGTTATTCTATATATAAACCACCCCGAACCCCTCGATTAGATTCCAGTCTGTGACTCACTCCCGGGTATCTGTTATTCTATATATAAACCACCCCGAACCCCTCGATTAGATTCCAGTCTGTGACTCATTCCCGAGTATCTGTTATTCTATATATAAACCACACTGAACTCCTCGATTAGAATCCAGTCTGTAACTCACTCCCGGGTATCTGTTATTCTATATATAAACCACCCGGAACCCCTCGATTAGATTCCAGTCTGTAACTCACTCCCGGGTATCTGTTATTCTATATATAAACCACCCCGCACCCCTCGATTAGATTCCAGTCTGTACCTAACTCCCGGGTATCTGTTATTCTATATATAAACCACCCCGAACCCCTCGATTAGATTCCAGTCTGTAACTCACTCCCGGGTATCTGTTATTCTATATATAAACCACCCCGAAACTCTCGATTAGATTCCAGTCTGTAACTCACTCCCGGGTATCTGTTATTCTATATATAAACCACCCCGAACCCCTCGATTAGATTCCAGTCTGTAACTCACTCCCGGGTATCTGTTATTCTATATATAAACCACCCCGAACCCCTCGATTAGATTCCAGTCTGTAACTCACTCCCGGGTATCTGTTATTCTATATATAAACCACCCCGAACCTCTCGATTAGATTCCAGTCTGTAAGTCACTCCCGGGTATCTGTTATTCTATATATAAACCACCCCGAACCCCTCGATTAGATTCCAGTCTGTAACTCACTCCCGGGTATCTGTTATTCTATATATTAACCACCCCGAACCCCTCGATTAGATTCCAGTCTGTAACTCACTCCCGGGTATCTGTTATTCTATATATTAACCACCCCGACCCCCTCGGTTAGATTCCAGCCTGTAACTCACTCCCGGGTATCTGTTATTCTATATATAAACCACCCCGAACCCCTCGATTATATTCCAGTCTGTAACTCACTCCCGGGTATCTGTTATTCTATATATAAACCACCCCGAACCCCTCGATTAGATTCCAGTCTGTAACTCACTCCCGGGTATCTGTTATTCTATATATAAACCACCCCGAACCCCTCGATTATATTCCAGTCTGTAACTCACTCCCGGGTATCTGTTATTCTAAAATAAACCACCCCGAACCCCTCGATTATATTCCAGTCTGTAACTCACTCCCGGGTATCTGTTATTCTATATATAAACCACCCCGAACCCCTCGATTAGATTCCAGTCATTAACTCACTCCCGGGTATCTGTTATTCTATATATAAACCACCCCGAACACCTCGATTAGATTCCAGTCTGTAACTCGCTCCCGGGTATCTGTTATTCTATATATAAACCACCCCGAACCCCTCGATTAGATTCCAGTCTGTAACTCACTCCCGGGTATCTGTTATTCTATATATAAACCACCCCGAACCCCTCGATTAGATTCCAGTCTGTAACTCACTCCCGGGTATCTGTTATTCTATATATAAACCACCCCGAACCCCTCGATTAGATTCCAGTCTGTAACTCACTCCCGGGTATCTGTTATTCTATATATAAACCACCCCGAACCTCTCGATTAGATTCCAGTCTGTAACTCACTCCCGGGTATCTGTTATTCTATATATAAACCACCCCGAACCCCTCGATTAGATTCCAGTCTGTAACTCACTCCCGGGTATCTGTTATTCTATATATAAACCACCCCGAACCCCTCGATTAGATTCCAGTCTGTAA
This sequence comes from Scyliorhinus torazame, assembly GCF_047496885.1. Taxonomy (NCBI): domain Eukaryota; kingdom Metazoa; phylum Chordata; class Chondrichthyes; order Carcharhiniformes; family Scyliorhinidae; genus Scyliorhinus; species Scyliorhinus torazame. The sequence goes on along the minus strand of NC_092730.1, from coordinate 26,858,005 downwards.
CTCACTCCCGGGTATCTGTTATTCTATATATAAACCACCCCGAACCCCTCGATTAGATTCCAGTCTGTAACTCACTCCCGGGTATCTGTTATTCGATATATAAACCACCCCGAACCTCTCGATTAGATTCCAGTCTGTAACTCACTCCCGGGTATCTGTTATTCTATATATAAACCACCCCGAACCCCTCGATTAGATTCCAGTCTGTAACTCACTCCCGGGTATCTGTTATTCTATATATTAACCACCCCGAACCCCTCGATTAGATTCCAGTGTGTAACTCACTCCCGGGTATCTGTTATTCTATATATTAACCACCCCGACCCCCTCGGTTAGATTCCAGCCTGTAACTCACTCCCGGGTATCTGTTATTCTATATATAAACCACCCCGAACCCCTCGATTAGATTCCAGCCTGTAACTCACTCCCGGGTATCTGTTATTCTATATATTAACCACCCCGACCCCCTCGGTTAGATTCCAGCCTGTAACTCACTCCCGGGTATCTGTTATTCTATATATAAACCACCCCGAACCTCTCGATTAGATTCCAGTCTGTAACTCACTCCCGGGTATCTGTTATTCTATATATAAACCACCCCGAACCCCTCGATTAGATTCCAGTCTGTAACTCACTCCCGGGTATCTGTTATTCTATATATAAACCACCCCGAACCACTCGATTAGATTCCAGTCTGTAACTCACTCCCGGGTTTCTGTTATTCTATATATAAACCACCCGGAACCCCTCGATTAGATTCCAGTCTGTAACTCACTCCCGGGTATCTGTTATTCTATATATAAACCACCCTGAACACCTCGATTAGATTCCAGTCTGTAACTCACTCCCGGGTATCTGTTATTCTATATATAAACCACCCCGAACCCCTCGATTAGATTCCAGTCTGTAACTCACTCCCGGGTATCTGTTATTCTATATATAAACCACCCCGAACCTCTCGATTCGATTCCAGTCTGTAACTCACACCCGGGTATCTGTTATTCTATATATAAACCACCCCGAACCCCTCGATAGATTCCAGTCTGTAACTCACTCCCGGGTATCTGTTATTCTATATATAAACCACCACGAACCCCTCGATTAGATTCCAGTCTGTAACTCACTCCCGGGTATCTGTTAATCTATATAAAAACCACCCTGAACCCCTCGATTAGATTCCAGTCTGTAACTCACTCCCGGGTATCTGTAATTCTATATATAAACCACCCCGACCCCCTCGATTAGATTCCAGTCTGTAACTCACTCCCGGGTATCTGTTATTCTATATATAAACCACCCTGAACCCCTCGATTAGATTCCAGTCTGTAACTCACTCCCGGGTATCTGTTATTCTATATATAAACCATCCCGAACCCCTCGATTAGATTCCAGTCTGTAACTCACTCCCGGGTATCTGTTATTCTATATATAAACCATCCCGAACCCCTCGATTAGATTCCAGTCTGTAACTCACTCCCGGGTATCGGTTATTCTACATATAAACCACCCCGAACCCCTCGATTAGATTCCAGTCTGTAACTCACTCCCGGGTATCTGTTATTCTATATATAAACCACCCCGAACCCCTCAATTAGATTCCAGTCTGTAACTCACTCCCGGGTATCTGTTATTCTAACTATAAACCACCCTGAACCGCTCGATTAGATTCCAGTCTGTAACTCACTCCCGGCTATCTGTTATTCTGTATATAAACCACCCTGAACCCCTCGATTAGATTCCAGTCTGTAACTCACTCCCGGGTATCTGTTATTCTACATATAAACCACCCCGAACCCCTCGATTAGATTCCAGTCTGTAACTCACTCCCGGGTATCTGTTATTCTATATATAAACCACCCTGAACCGCTCGATTAGATTCCAGTCTGTAACACACTCCCGGGTATCTGATATTCTATATATAAACCACCCCGAACCCCTCGATTAGATTCCAGTCTGTAACTCACTCCCGGGTTTCTGTTATTCTATATATAAACCACTCCGAACCCCTCGATTAGATTCCAGTCTGTAACTCACTCCCGGGTATCTGTTATTCTATATATAAACCACCCCGAACCCCTCGATCAGATTCCAGTCTGTAACTCACTCCCGGGTATCTGTTATTCTATATATAAACCACCCTGAACCCCTTGATTAGATTCCAGTCTGTAACTCACACCCGGGTATCTGTTATTCTATATATAAACCATCCCGAACCCCTCGATTAGATTCCAGTCTGTAACTCACTCCCGGGTATCTGTTATTCTAAATATAAACCACCCCGAACCCCTCAATTAGATTCCAGCCTGTAACTCACTCCCGGGTATCTGTTATTCTGTATATAAACCCCTGTACCCCTCGATTAGATTCCAGTCTGTAACTCACTCCCGGGTATCTGTTATTCTATATATAAACCACCCCAAAGCCCTCGATTAGATTCCAGTCTGTAACTCACTCCCGGGTATCTGTTATTCTGTATATAAAGCACCCCGAACCCCTCGATTAGATTACAGTCTGTAACTCACTCCCGGGTATCTGTTATTCTATATATAAACCACCCTGAACCCCTCGATTAGATTCCAGTCTGTAACTCACTCCTGGGTATCTGTTATTCTATATATAAACCCCCCTGAACCCCTCGATTAGATTCCAGTCTGTAACTCACTCCCGGGTATCTGTTATTCTATCTCTCAACCACCCCAAACTCCTCGATTAGATTCCAGTCTGTCACTCACTCCCGGGTATCTGTTATTCTATGTATAAGCCACCCTGAACCCCTCGATTAGATTCCAGTCTGTAACTCTCTCCCGGGTATCTGTTATTCTATATATAAACCCCACTGAACCCCTCGATTAGATTCCAGTCTGTAACTCACTCCCGGGTATCTGTTATTCTATATATAAACCACCCCGAACTCCTCGATTAGATTCCAGTCTGTCACTCACTCCCGGGTATCTGTTATTCTATATATAAACCACCCCGAACCCCTCGATTAGATTCCAGTCTGTAACTCACTCTCGGGTATCTGTTATTCTATATATAAACCACCCCGAACCCCTCGATTAGATTCCACTCTGTAACTCACTCCCGGGTATCTGTTATTCTATGTATAAACCACCCTGAACCCCTCGATTAGATTCCAGTCTGTAACTCACTCCCGGGTGTCTGTTATTCTATATATAAACCACCCTGAACCCCTCGATTAGATTCCAGTCTGTAACTCACTCCCGGGTATCTGTTATTCTATATATAAACCACCCCGAACCCCTCGATTAGATTTCAGTCTGTAACTCACTCCCGGGTATCTGTTATTCTATATATAAACCACCCGAACCCCTCGATTAGATTCCAGTCTGTAACTCACTCCCGGGTATCTGTTATTCTATATATAAACCACCCCAAAGCCCTCGATTAGATTCCAGTCTGTAACTCACTCCCGGGTATCTGTTATTCTGTATATAAACCACCCCGAACCCCTCGATTAGATTCCAGTCTGTAACTCACTCCCGGGTATCTGTTATTCTATATATAAACCACCCTGAACCCCTCGATTAGATTCCAGTCTGTAACTCACTCCTGGGTATCTGTTATTCTATATATAAACCCCCCTGAACCCCTCGATTAGATTCCAGTCTGTAACTCACTCCCGGGTATCTGTTATTCTATCTCTAAACCACCCCAAACTCCTCGATTAGATTCCAGTCTGTCACTCACTCCCGGGTATCTGTTATTCTATGTATAAGCCACCCTGAACCCCTCGATTAGATTCCAGTCTATAACTCTCTCCCGGGTATCTGTTATTCTATATATAAACCCCCCTGAACCCCTCGATTGGATTCCAGTCTGTAACTCACTCCCGGGTATCTGTTATTCTATATATAAACCACCCCGAACTCCTCGATTAGATTCCAGTCTGTCACTCACTCCCGGGTATCTGTTATTCTATATATAAACCACCCCGAACCCCTCGGTTAGATTCCAGTCTGTAACTCACTCTCGGGTATCTGTTATTCTATATATAAACCACCCCGAACCCCTCGATTAGATTCCACTCTGTAACTCACTCCCGGGTATCTGTTATTCTATATATAAACCACCCTGAACCCCTCGATTAGATTCCAGTCTGTAACTCACTCCCGGGTGTCTGTTATTCTATATATAAACCACCCTGAACCCCTCGATTAGATTCCAGTCTGTAACTCACTCCCGGGTATCTGTTATTCTATATATAAACCACCCCGAACCCCTCGATTAGATTTCAGTCTGTAACTCACTCCCGGGTATCTGTTATTCTATATATAAACCACCCGAACCCCTCGATTAGATTCCAGTCTGTAACTCACTCCCGGGTATCTGTTATTCTATATATAAACCACCCCGAACCCCTCGATTAGATTCCAGTCTGTAACTCACTCCCGCGTATCTGTTATTCTATATATAAACCACCCCGAACCCCTCGATTAGATTCCAGTCTGTAGCTCACTCCCGGGAATCTGTTATTCTATATATAAAACACCCCGATCCCCTCGATTAGATTCCAGTCTGTAACTCACTCCCGGGTATCTGTTATTCTATATATAAACCACCACGAACCCCTCGATTAGATTCCAGTCTGTAACTCACTCCCGGGTATCTGTTATTCTATATATAAACCACCCCGAACCACTCGATTAGATTCCAGTCTGTAACTCACACCCGGGTATCTGTTATTCTATATATAAACCACCCCAAACCCATCGATTCGATTCCAGTCTGTAACTCACTCCTGGGTATCTGTTATTCTATATATAAACCACCCCGAACCCCTCGATTCGATTCCAGTCTGTAACTCACTCCCGGGTATCTGTTATTCTATATATAAACCACACCGAACCCCTCGATTAGAATCCAGTCTGTAACTCACTCCCGGGTATCTGTTATTCTGTATATAAACCACCCCGAACCCCTCGATTAGATTCCAGTCTGTAACTCACTCCCGGGTATCTGTTATTCTATATTTAAACCACCCCGAACCCCTCGATTAGATTCCAGTCTGTAACTCACTCCCGGGTATCTGTTATTCTATAGAAAAACCACCCCGAACCCCTCGATTCGATTCCAGTCTGTAACTCACTCCCGGGTATCTGTTATTCTATATATAAACCACCCCGAACACCTCGATTAGATTCCAGTCTGTAACTCACTCCCGGGTATCTGTTATTCTATATATAAGCCACCCCGAGCCCCTCGATTAGATTCCAGTCTGTAACTCACTCCCGGGTATCTGTTATTCTGTATATAAACCACCCCGAGCCTCTCGATTAGATTCCAGTCTGTAACTCACTCCCGGGTATCTGTTATTCTATATGTAAACCATCCCGAACCCCTCGATTAGATTCCAGTCTGTAACCCACTCCCGGGTATCTGTTATTCTATATATAAACCACCCCGAACCCCTCGATTAGATTCCAGCCTGTAACTCACTCCCGGGTATCTGTTATTCTATATATAAACCACCCCGAACCCCTCGATTAGATTCCAGTCTGTAACTCACTCCCGGGTATCTGTTATATATATAAACCACCCCGAACACCTCGATTCGCTTCCAGTCTGTAACTCACTCCCGGCTGTCTGCTTTTCTATATATAAACCACCTCGAACCATTCGATTAGATTCCAGTCTGTAACTCACTCCCGGGGATCTGTTATTCTCTATATAAACCACCCCGATCCCCTCGATTAGATTCCAGTCTGTAACTCACTCCCGGGTATCTGTTATTCTATATATAAACCACCCCGAACCCCTCGATTAGATTCCAGTCTGTAACTCACTCCCGGGTATCTGTTATTCTATATATAAACCACCCCGAACCCCTCGATTAGATTCCAGTCTGTAACTCACTCCCGGGTATCTGTTATTCTATATATAAACCACCCGAAACCCTCGATTAGATACCAGTCTGTAACTCACTCCCGGGTATCTGTTATTCTATATATAAACCACCCCGAACCCCTCGATTAGATTCGAGTCTATAACTCATTCCCAGGTATCTGTTATTCTCTTTATAAACCACCCCGAACCCCTCGATTAGATTCCAGTCTGTAACTCACTCCCGGGTATCTGTTATTCTCTATATAAACCACCCTGAACCCCTCGATTATATTCCAGTCTGTAACTCACTCCTGGGTATCTGTTATTCTATATATAAACCACCCCGAACCCCTCGATTAGATTCCAGTCTGTAACTCACTCCCGGGTATCTGTTATTCTATATATAAACCACCCCGAACCCCTCGATTAGATTCCAGTCTGTAACTCACTCCCGGGTATCTGTTATTCTATATGTAAACCATCCCGAACCCCTCGATTAGATTCCAGTCTGTAACTCACTCCCGGGTATCTGTTATTCTATATATAAACCACGCCGAACCCCTCGATTAGATTCCAGTCTGTAACTCACTCCCGGGAATCTGTTATTCTATATATAAACCACGCCGAACCCCTCGATTAGATTCCAGTCTGTAACTCACTCCCGGGTATCGGTTATTCTATATATAAACCACGCCGAACCCCTCGATTAGATTCCAGTCTGTAACTCACTCCCGGGTATCGGTTATTCTATATATAAACCACCCCGATCCCCTCGATTAGATTCCAGTTTGTAACTCACTCCCGGGTATCTGTTATTCTATATATAAACCACGCCGAACCCCTCGATTAGATTCCAGTCTGTAACTCACTCCCGGGTATCGGTTATTCTATATATAAACCACCCCGAACCCCTCGATTAGATTCCAGTCTGTAACTCACTCCCGAGTATCTGTTATTCTATATATAAACCACCCCGAACCCCTCGATTAGATTCCAGTCTGTAACTCACTCCCGGGTATCGGTTATTCTATATATAAACCACCCCGAACCCCTCGATTAGATTCCAGTCTGTAACTCACTCCCGAGTATCTGTAATTCTATATATAAATCACGCCGAACCCCTCGATTAGATTCCAGTCTGTAACTCACTCCCGGGTATCTGTTATTCTCTATATAAACCACCCCGAACCCCTCGATTAGATTCCAGTCTGTAACTCACTCCCGAGTATCTTTAATTCTATATATAAATCACGCCGAACCCCTCGATTAGATTCCAGTCTGTAACTCACTCCCGGGTATCGGTTATTCTATATATAAACCACCCCGAACCCCTCGATTAGATTCCAGTCTGTAACTCACTCCCGGGTATCTGTTATTCTATATATAAACCACGCCGAACCCCTCGATTAGATTCCAGTCTGTAACTCACTCCCGGGTATCTGTTATTCTATATATAAACCACCTCGAACCCCTCGATTAGATTCCAGTCTGTAACTCACTCCCGGGTATCTGTTATTCTATATATAAACCACCTCGAACCCCTCGATTAGATTCCAGTCTGTAACTCACTCCCGGGTATCTGTTATTCTATATGTAAACCATCCCGAACCCCTCGATTAGATTCCAGTCTGTAACCCACTCCCGGGTATCTGTTATTCTATATGTAAACCACCCCGAACCCCTCGATTCGATTCCAGTCTGTAACTCACTCCCGGGTATCTGTTATTCTATATATAAACCCCCCCGAACCCCTCGATTAGATTCCAGTCTGTAACTCACTGCCGGGTATCTGTTATTCTATATGTAAACCACCCCGAACCCCTCGATTCGATTCCAGTCTGTAACTCACTCCCGGGTATCTGTTATTCTATATGTAAACCACCCCGAACCCCTCGATTCGATTCCAGTCTGTAACTCACTCCCGGGTATCTGTTATTCTATATATAAACCCCCCCGAACCCCTCGATTAGATTCCAGTCTGTAACTCACTGCCGGGTATCTGTTATTCTATATGTCAACCACCCCGAACCCCTCGATTCGATTCCAGTCTGTAACTCACTCCCGGGTATCTGTTATTCTATATGTAAACCACCCCGAACCCCTCGATTCGATTCCAGTCTGTAACTCACTCCCGGGTATCTGTTATTCTATATATAAACCACCCCGAACCCCTCGATTAGATTCCAGTCTGTAACTCACTCCCGAGTATCTGTTATTCTATATATAAACCACCCCGAACCCCTCGATTAGATTCCAGTCTGTAACTCACTCCCGGGTATCTGTAATTCTATATATAAATCACGCCGAACCACTCGATTAGATTCCAGTCTGTAACTCACTCCCGGGTATCTGTTATTCTATATATAAACCACCCCGAACCCCTCGATTAGATTCCAGTCTGTAACTCACTCCCGGGTATCTGTTATTCTATATATAAACCACCCCGAACCCCTCGATTAGATTCCAGTCTGTAACTCACTCCCGGGTATCTGTAATTCTATATATAAATCACGCCGAACCACTCGATTAGATTCCAGTCTGTAACTCACTCCCGGGTATCTGTTATTCTATATATAAACCACCCCGAACCCCTCGATTAGATTCCAGTCTGTAACTCACTCCCGGGTATCTGTTATTCTATATATAAACCACCCCGAACCCCTCGATTAGATTCCAGTGTGTAACTCACTCCCGGGTATCTGTTATTCTATATATAAACCACCCCGAACCCCTCGATTAGATTCCAGTCTGTAACTCACTCCCGGGTATCTGTTATTCTATATATAAACCACCCTGAACCCCTCGATTAGATTCCAGTCTGTGACTCACTCCCGGGTATCTGTTATTCTATATATAAACACCCTCGAACCCCTCGATTAGATTCCAGTCTGTAACTCACTCCCGGGTATCTGTTATTCTATATATAAACCACCCCGAACCCCTCGATTAGATTCCAGTCTGTAACTCACTCCCGGGTATCTGTTATTCTATATATAAACCACTCCGAACCCCTCGATTAGATTCCAGTCTGTAACTCACTCCCGGGTATCTGTTATTCTATATATAAACCACCCCGAACCCCTCGATCAGATTCCAGTCTGTAACTCACTCCCGGGTATCTGTTATTCTATATATAAACCACCCTGAACCCCTTGATTAGATTCCAGTCTGTAACTCACACCCGGGTATCTGTTATTCTATATATAAACCATCCCGAACCCCTCGATTAGATTCCAGTCTGTAACTCACTCCCGGGTATCTGTTATTCTAAATATAAACCACCCCGAACCCCTCAATTAGATTCCAGCCTGTAACTCACTCCCGGGTATCTGTTATTCTGTATATAAACCCCTGTACCCCTCGATTAGATTCCAGTCTGTAACTCACTCCCGGGTATCTGTTATTCTATATATAAACCACCCCAAAGCCCTCGATTAGATTCCAGTCTGTAACTCACTCCCGGGTATCTGTTATTCTGTATATAAAGCACCCCGAACCCCTCGATTAGATTACAGTCTGTAACTCACTCCCGGGTATCTGTTATTCTATATATAAACCACCCTGAACCCCTCGATTAGATTCCAGTCTGTAACTCACTCCTGGGTATCTGTTATTCTATATATAAACCCCCCTGAACCCCTCGATTAGATTCCAGTCTGTAACTCACTCCCGGGTATCTGTTATTCTATCTCTCAACCACCCCAAACTCCTCGATTAGATTCCAGTCTGTCACTCACTCCCGGGTATCTGTTATTCTATGTATAAGCCACCCTGAACCCCTCGATTAGATTCCAGTCTGTAACTCTCTCCCGGGTATCTGTTATTCTATATATAAACCCCACTGAACCCGTCGATTAGATTCCAGTCTGTAACTCACTCCCGGGTATCTGTTATTCTATATATAAACCACCCCGAACTCCTCGATTAGATTCCAGTCTGTCACTCACTCCCGGGTATCTGTTATTCTATATATAAACCACCCCGAACCCCTCGATTAGATTCCAGTCTGTAACTCACTCTCGGGTATCTGTTATTCTATATATAAACCACCCCGAACCCCTCGATTAGATTCCACTCTGTAACTCACTCCCGGGTATCTGTTATTCTATGTATAAACCACCCTGAACCCCTCGATTAGATTCCAGTCTGTAACTCACTCCCGGGTGTCTGTTATTCTATATATAAACCACCCTGAACCCCTCGATTAGATTCCAGTCTGTAACTCACTCCCGGGTATCTGTTATTCTATATATAAACCACCCCGAACCCCTCGATTAGATTTCAGTCTGTAACTCACTCCCGGGTATCTGTTATTCTATATATAAACCACCCGAACCCCTCGATTAGATTCCAGTCTGTAACTCACTCCCGGGTATCTGTTATTCTATATATAAACCACCCCAAAGCCCTCGATTAGATTCCAGTCTGTAACTCACTCCCGGGTATCTGTTATTCTGTATATAAACCACCCCGAACCCCTCGATTAGATTCCAGTCTGTAACTCACTCCCGGGTATCTGTTATTCTATATATAAACCACCCTGAACCCCTCGATTAGATTCCAGTCTGTAACTCACTCCTGGGTATCTGTTATTCTATATATAAACCCCCCTGAACCCCTCGATTAGATTCCAGTCTGTAACTCACTCCCGGGTATCTGTTATTCTATCTCTAAACCACCCCAAACTCCTCGATTAGATTCCAGTCTGTCACTCACTCCCGGGTATCTGTTATTCTATGTATAAGCCACCCTGAACCCCTCGATTAGATTCCAGTCTATAACTCTCTCCCGGGTATCTGTTATTCTATATATAAACCCCCCTGAACCCCTCGATTGGATTCCAGTCTGTAACTCACTCCCGGGTATCTGTTATTCTATATATAAACCACCCCGAACTCCTCGATTAGATTCCAGTCTGTCACTCACTCCCGGGTATCTGTTATTCTATATATAAACCACCCCGAACCCCTCGGTTAGATTCCAGTCTGTAACTCACTCTCGGGTATCTGTTATTCTATATATAAACCACCCCGAACCCCTCGATTAGATTCCACTCTGTAACTCACTCCCGGGTATCTGTTATTCTATGTATAAACCACCCTGAACCCCTCGATTAGATTCCAGTCTGTAACTCACTCCCGGGTGTCTGTTATTCTATATATAAACCACCCTGAACCCCTCGATTAGATTCCAGTCTGTAACTCACTCCCGGGTATCTGTTATTCTATATATAAACCACCCCGAACCCCTCGATTAGATTTCAGTCTGTAACTCACTCCCGGGTATCTGTTATTCTATATATAAACCACCCGAACCCCTCGATTAGATTCCAGTCTGTAACTCACTCCCGGGTATCTGTTATTCTATATATAAACCACCCCGAACCCCTCGATTAGATTCCAGTCTGTAACTCACTCCCGCGTATCTGTTATTCTATATATAAACCACCCCGAACCCCTCGATTAGATTCCAGTCTGTAGCTCACTCCCGGGAATCTGTTATTCTATATATAAAACACCCCGATCCCCTCGATTAGATTCCAGTCTGTAACTCACTCCCGGGTATCTGTTATTCTATATATAAACCACCACGAACCCCTCGATTAGATTCCAGTCTGTAACTCACTCCCGGGTATCTGTTATTCTATATATAAACCACCCCGAACCACTCGATTAGATTCCAGTCTGTAACTCACACCCGGGTATCTGTTATTCTATATATAAACCACCCCAAACCCATCGATTCGATTCCAGTCTGTAACTCACTCCTGGGTATCTGTTATTCTATATATAAACCACCCCGAACCCCTCGATTCGATTCCAGTCTGTAACTCACTCCCGGGTATCTGTTATTCTATATATAAACCACACCGAACCCCTCGATTAGAATCCAGTCTGTAACTCACTCCCGGGTATCTGTTATTCTGTATATAAACCACCCCGAACCCCTCGATTAGATTCCAGTCTGTAACTCACTCCCGGGTATCTGTTATTCTATATTTAAACCACCCCGAACCCCTCGATTAGATTCCAGTCTGTAACTCACTCCCGGGTATCTGTTATTCTATAGAAAAACCACCCCGAACCCCTCGATTCGATTCCAGTCTGTAACTCACTCCCGGGTATCTGTTATTCTATATATAAACCACCCCGAACACCTCGATTAGATTCCAGTCTGTAACTCACTCCCGGGTATCTGTTATTCTATATATAAGCCACCCCGAGCCCCTCGATTAGATTCCAGTCTGTAACTCACTCCCGGGTATCTGTTATTCTGTATATAAACCACCCCGAGCCTCTCGATTAGATTCCAGTCTGTAACTCACTCCCGGGTATCTGTTATTCTATATGTAAACCATCCCGAACCCCTCGATTAGATTCCAGTCTGTAACCCACTCCCGGGTATCTGTTATTCTATATATAAACCACCCCGAACCCCTCGATTAGATTCCAGCCTGTAACTCACTCCCGGGTATCTGTTATTCTATATATAAACCACCCCGAACCCCTCGATTAGATTCCAGTCTGTAACTCACTCCCGGGTATCTGTTATATATATAAACCACCCCGAACACCTCGATTCGATTCCAGTCTGTAACTCACTCCCGGCTGTCTGCTTTTCTATATATAAACCACCTCGAACCATTCGATTAGATTCCAGTCTGTAACTCACTCCCAGGGATCTGTTATTCTCTATATAAACCACCCCGATCCCCTCGATTAGATTCCAGTCTGTAACTCACTCCCGGGTATCTGTTATTCTATATATAAACCACCCCGAACCCCTCGATTAGATTCCAGTCTGTAACTCACTCCCGGGTATCTGTTATTCTATATATAAACCACCCCGAACCCCTCGATTAGATTCCAGTCTGTAACTCACTCCCGGGTATCTGTTATTCTATATATAAACCACCCGAAACCCTCGATTAGATACCAGTCTGTAACTCACTCCCGGGTATCTGTTATTCTATATATAAACCACCCCGAACCCCTCGATTAGATTCGAGTCTATAACTCATTCCCAGGTATCTGTTATTCTCTTTATAAACCACCCCGAACCCCTCGATTAGATTCCAGTCTGTAACTCACTCCCGGGTATCTGTTATTCTCTATATAAACCACCCTGAACCCCTCGATTATATTCCAGTCTGTAACTCACTCCTGGGTATCTGTTATTCTATATATAAACCACCCCGAACCCCTCGATTAGATTCCAGTCTGTAACTCACTCCCGGGTATCTGTTATTCTATATATAAACCACCCCGAACCCCTCGATTAGATTCCAGTCTGTAACTCACTCCCGGGTATCTGTTATTCTATATGTAAACCATCCCGAACCCCTCGATTAGATTCCAGTCTGTAACTCACTCCCGGGTATCTGTTATTCTATATATAAACCACGCCGAACCCCTCGATTAGATTCCAGTCTGTAACTCACTCCCGGGAATCTGTTATTCTATATATAAACCACGCCGAACCCCTCGATTAGATTCCAGTCTGTAACTCACTCCCGGGTATCGGTTATTCTATATATAAACCACGCCGAACCCCTCGATTAGATTCCAGTCTGTAACTCACTCCCGGGTATCGGTTATTCTATATATAAACCACCCCGATCCCCTCGATTAGATTCCAGTTTGTAACTCACTCCCGGGTATCTGTTATTCTATATATAAACCACGCCGAACCCCTCGATTAGATTCCAGTCTGTAACTCACTCCCGGGTATCGGTTATTCTATATATAAACCACCCCGAACCCCTCGATTAGATTCCAGTCTGTAACTCACTCCCGAGTATCTGTTATTCTATATATAAACCACCCCGAACCCCTCGATTAGATTCCAGTCTGTAACTCACTCCCGGGTATCGGTTATTCTATATATAAACCACCCCGAACCCCTCGATTAGATTCCAGTCTGTAACTCACTCCCGAGTATCTGTAATTCTATATATAAATCACGCCGAACCCCTCGATTAGATTCCAGTCTGTAACTCACTCCCGGGTATCTGTTATTCTCTATATAAACCACCCCGAACCCCTCGATTAGATTCCAGTCTGTAACTCACTCCCGAGTATCTTTAATTCTATATATAAATCACGCCGAACCCCTCGATTAGATTCCAGTCTGTAACTCACTCCCGGGTATCGGTTATTCTATATATAAACCACCCCGAACCCCTCGATTAGATTCCAGTCTGTAACTCACTCCCGGGTATCTGTTATTCTATATATAAACCACGCCGAACCCCTCGATTAGATTCCAGTCTGTAACTCACTCCCGGGTATCTGTTATTCTATATATAAACCACCTCGAACCCCTCGATTAGATTCCAGTCTGTAACTCACTCCCGGGTATCTGTTATTCTATATATAAACCACCTCGAACCCCTCGATTAGATTCCAGTCTGTAACTCACTCCCGGGTATCTGTTATTCTATATGTAAACCATCCCGAACCCCTCGATTAGATTCCAGTCTGTAACCCACTCCCGGGTATCTGTTATTCTATATGTAAACCACCCCGAACCCCTCGATTCGATTCCAGTCTGTAACTCACTCCCGGGTATCTGTTATTCTATATATAAACCCCCCCGAACCCCTCGATTAGATTCCAGTCTGTAACTCACTGCCGGGTATCTGTTATTCTATATGTAAACCACCCCGAACCCCTCGATTCGATTCCAGTCTGTAACTCACTCCCGGGTATCTGTTATTCTATATGTAAACCACCCCGAACCCCTCGATTCGATTCCAGTCTGTAACTCACTCCCGGGTATCTGTTCTTCTATATATAAACCCCCCCGAACCCCTCGATTAGATTCCAGTCTGTAACTCACTGCCGGGTATCTGTTATTCTATATGTAAACCACCCCGAACCCCTCGATTCGATTCCAGTCTGTAACTCACTCCCGGGTATCTGTTATTCTATATGTAAACCACCCCGAACCCCTCGATTCGATTCCAGTCTGTAACTCACTCCCGGGTATCTGTTATTCTATATATAAACCACCCCGAACCCCTCGATTAGATTCCAGTCTGTAACTCACTCCCGAGTATCTGTTATTCTATATATAAACCACCCCGAACCCCTCGATTAGATTCCAGTCTGTAACTCACTCCCGGGTATCTGTAAATCTATATATAAATCACGCCGAACCACTCGATTAGATTCCAGTCTGTAACTCACTCCCGGGTATCTGTTATTCTATATATAAACCACCCCGAACCCCTCGATTAGATTCCAGTCTGTAACTCACTCCCGGGTATCTGTTATTCTATATATAAACCACCCCGAACCCCTCGATTAGATTCCAGTCTGTAACTCACTCCCGGGTATCTGTAATTCTATATATAAATCACGCCGAACCACTCGATTAGATTCCAGTCTGTAACTCACTCCCGGGTATCTGTTATTCTATATATAAACCACCCCGAACCCCTCGATTAGATTCCAGTCTGTAACTCACTCCCGGGTATCTGTTATTCTATATATAAACCACCCCGAACCCCTCGATTAGATTCCAGTGTGTAACTCACTCCCGGGTATCTGTTATTCTATATATAAACCACCCCGAACCCCTCGATTAGATTCCAGTCTGTAACTCACTCCCGGGTATCTGTTATTCTATATATAAACCACCCTGAACCCCTCGATTAGATTCCAGTCTGTGACTCACTCCCGGGTATCTGTTATTCTATATATAAACACCCTCGAACCCCTCGATTAGATTCCAGTCTGTAACTCACTCCCGGGTATCTGTTATTCTATATATAAACCACCCCGAACCCCTCGATTAGATTCCAGTCTGTAACTCACTCCCGGGTATCTGTTATTCTATATATAAACCACCCTGAACCCCTCGATTAGATTCCAGTCTGTAACTCACTCCCGGGTATCTGTTATTCTATATGTAAACCACCCCGAACCCCTCAATTCGATTCCAGTCTGTAACTCACTCCCGGGTATCTGTTATTCTATATATAAACCCCCCCGAACCCCTCGATTAGATTCCAGTCTGTAACTCACTCCCGGGTATCTGTTATTCTATATATAAACCACCCCGAACCCCTCGATTAGATTCCAGTCTGTAACTCACTCCCGGGTATCTGTTATTCTATATATAAACCACCCCGAACCCCTCGATTAGATTCCAGTGTGTAACTCACTCCCGGGTATCTGTTATTCTATATATAAACCACCCCGAACCCCTCGATTAGATTCCAGTCTGTAACTCACTCCCGGGTATCTGTTATTCTATATATAAACCACCCTGAACCCCTCGATTAGATTCCAGTCTGTGACTCACTCCCGGGTATCTGTTATTCTATATATAAACCACCTCGAACCCCTCGATTAGATTCCAGTCTGTAACTCACTCCCGGGTATCTGTTATTCTATATATAAACCACCCCGAACCCCTCGATTAGATTCCAGTCTGTAACTCACTCCCGAGTATCTGTTATTCTATATGTAAACCACCCCGAACCCCTCGATTAGATTCCAGTCTGTAACTCACTCCCGGGTATCTGTTATTCTATATGTAAACCACCCCGAACCCCTCGATTCGATTCCAGTCTGTAACTCACTCCCGGGTATCTGTTATTCTATATATAAACCCCCCCGAACCCCTCGATTAGATTCCAGTCTGTAACTCACTCCCGGGTATCTGTTATTCTATATGTAAACCACCCCGAACCCCTCGATTCGATTCCAGTCTGTAACTCACTCCCGGGTATCTGTTATTCTATATATAAACCACCCCGAACCCCTCGATTCGATTCCAATCTGTAACTCACTCCCGGGTATCTGTTATTCTATATATAAACCACCCCGAACCCCTCGATTAGATTCCAGTCTGTAACTCACTCCCGAGTATCTGTTATTCTATATATAAATCACGCCGAACCCCTCGATTAGATTCCAGTCTGTAACTCACTCCTGGGTATCTGTTATTCTATATATAAACCACCACGAACCCCTCGATTTGATTCCAGTCTGTAACTCACTCCCGGGTATCTGTTATTCTATATATAAACCACCCCGAACCCCTCGATTAGATTCCAGTCTGTAACTCACTCCCGAGTATCTGTTATTCTATATATAAACCACCCCGAACCCCTCGATTAGATTCCAGTCTGTAACTCACTCCCGGGTATCTGTTATTCTATATGTAAACCACCCCGAACCCCTCAATTCGATTCCAGTCTGTAACTCACTCCCGGGTATCTGTTATTCTATATATAAACCCCCCCGAACCCCTCGATTAGATTCCAGTCTGTAACTCACTCCCGGGTATCTGTTATTCTATATATAAACCACCCCGAACCCCTCGATTAGATTCCAGTCTGTAACTCACTCCCGGGTATCTGTTATTCTATATATAAACCACCCCGAACCCCTCGATTAGATTCCAGTGTGTAACTCACTCCCGGGTATCTGTTATTCTATATATAAACCACCCCGAACCCCTCGATTAGATTCCAGTCTGTAACTCACTCCCGGGTATCTGTTATTCTATATATAAACCACCCTGAACCCCTCGATTAGATTCCAGTCTGTGACTCACTCCCGGGTATCTGTTATTCTATATATAAACCACCTCGAACCCCTCGATTAGATTCCAGTCTGTAACTCACTCCCGGGTATCTGTTATTCTATATATAAACCACCCCGAACCCCTCGATTAGATTCCAGTCTGTAACTCACTCCCGAGTATCTGTTATTCTATATGTAAACCACCCCGAACCCCTCGATTAGATTCCAGTCTGTAACTCACTCCCGGGTATCTGTTATTCTATATGTAAACCACCCCGAACCCCTCGATTCGATTCCAGTCTGTAACTCACTCCCGGGTATATGTTATTCTATATATAAACCCCCCCGAACCCCTCGATTAGATTCCAGTCTGTTACTCACTCCCGGGTATCTGTTATTCTATATGTAAACCACCCCGAACCCCTCGATTCGATT
Source organism: Scyliorhinus torazame (assembly GCF_047496885.1). NCBI lineage: Eukaryota > Metazoa > Chordata > Chondrichthyes > Carcharhiniformes > Scyliorhinidae > Scyliorhinus > Scyliorhinus torazame. The sequence goes on along the minus strand of NC_092730.1, from coordinate 26,840,183 downwards.
CCAGTCTGTAACTCACTCCCGGGTATCTGTTATTCTATATGTAAACCACCCCGAACCCCTCGATTCGATTCCAGTCTGTAACTCACTCCCGGGTATCTGTTATTCTATATATAAACCACCCCGAACCCCTCGATTAGATTCCAGTCTGTAACTCACTCCCGAGTATCTGTTATTCTATATATAAATCACGCCGAACCCCTCGATTAGATTCCAGTCTGTAACTCACTCCTGGGTATCTGTTATTGTATATATAAACCACCACGAACCCCTCGATTAGATTCCAGTCTGTAACTCACTCCCGGGTATCTGTTATTCTATATATAAACCACCCCGAACCCCTCGATTAGATTCCAGTCTGTAACTCACTACCGGGTATCTGTTATTCTATATATAAACCACCCCGAACCCCTCGATTAGATTCCAGTGTGTAACTCACTCCCGGGTATCTGTTATTCTATATATAAACCACCCCGAACCCCTCGATTAGATTCCAGTCTGTAACTCACTCCCGGGTATCTGTTATTCTATATATAAACCACCCTGAACCCCTCGATTTGATTCCAGTCTGTGACTCACTCCCGGGTATCTGTTATTCTATATATAAACACCCTCGAACCCCTCGATTAGATTCCAGTCTGTAACTCACTCCCGGGTATCTGTTATTCTATATATAAACCACCCCGAACCCCTCGATTAGATTCCAGTCTGTAACTCACTCCCGAGTATCTGTTATTCTATATATAAACCACCCCGAACCCCTCGATTAGATTCCAGTCTGTAACTCACTCCCGGGTATCTGTTATTCTATATGTAAACCACCCCGAACCCCTCAATTCGATTCCAGTCTGTAACTCACTCCCGGGTATCTGTTATTCTATATATAAACCCCCCCGAACCCCTCGATTAGATTCCAGTCTGTAACTCACTCCCGGGTATCTGTTATTCTATATATAAACCACCCCGAACCCCTCGATTAGATTCCAGTCTGTAACTCACTCCCGGGTATCTGTTATTCTATATATAAACCACCCCGAACCCCTCGATTAGATTCCAGTCTGTAACTCACTCCCGGGTATCTGTTATTCTATATATAAACCACCCTGAACCCCTCGATTAGATTCCAGTCTGTGACTCACTCCCGGGTATCTGTTATTCTATATATAAACCACCCCGAACCCCTCGATTAGATTCCAGTCTGTAACTCACTCCCGGGTATCTGTTATTCTATATATAAACCACCCTGAACCCCTCGATTAGATTCCAGTGTGTAACTCACTCCCGGGTATCTGTTATTCTATATATAAACCACCCCGAACCCCTCGATTAGATTCCAGTCTGTAACTCACTCCCGGGTATCTGTTATTCTATATATAAACCACCCTGAACCCCTCGATTAGATTCCAGTCTGTGACTCACTCCCGGGTATCTGTTATTCTATATATAAACCACCTCGAACCCCTCGATTAGATTCCAGTCTGTAACTCACTCCCGGGTATCTGTTATTCTATATATAAACCACCCCGAACCCCTCGATTAGATTCCAGTCTGTAACTCACTCCCGAGTATCTGTTATTCTATATGTAAACCACCCCGAACCCCTCGATTAGATTCCAGTCTGTAACTCACTCCCGGGTATCTGTTATTCTATATGTAAACCACCCCGAACCCCTCGATTCGATTCCAGTCTGTAACTCACTCCCGGGTATCTGTTATTCTATATATAAACCACCCCGAACCCCTCGATTAGATTCCAGTCTGTAACTCACTCCCGAGTATCTGTTATTCTATATATAAATCACGCCGAACCCCTCGATTAGATTCCAGTCTGTAACTCACTCCTGGGTATCTGTTATTCTATATATAAACCACCACGAACCCCTCGATTAGATTCCAGTCTGTAACTCACTCCCGGGTATCTGTTATTCTATATATAAACCACCCCGAACCACTCGATTAGATTCCAGTCTGTAACTCACACCCGGGTATCTGTTATTCTATATATAAACCACCCCAAACCCATCGATTCGATTCCAGTCTGTAACTCACTCCTGGGTATCTGTTATTCTATATATAAACCACCCCGAACCCCTCGATTCGATTCCAGTCTGTAACTCACTCCCGTGTATCTGTTATTCTATATATAAACCACACCGAACCCCTCGATTAGAATCCAGTCTGTAACTCACTCCCGGGTATCTGTTATTCTGTATATAAACCACCCCGAAACCCTCGATTAGATTCCAGTCTGTAACTCACTCCCGGGTATCTGTTATTCTATATTTAAACCACCCCGAACCCCTCGATTAGATTCCAGTCTGTAACTCACTCCCGGGTATCTGTTATTCTATAGAAAAACCACCCCGAACCCCTCGATTCGATTCCAGTCTGTAACTCACTCCCGGGTATCTGTTATTCTATATATAAACCACCCCGAACACCTCGATTAGATTCCAGTCTGTAACTCACTCCCGGGTATCTGTTATTCTGTATATAAACCACCCCGAGCCTCTCGATTAGATTCCAGCCTGTAACTCACTCCCGGGTATCTGTTATTCTATATATAAACCACCCCGAACCCCTCGATTAGAATCCAGTCTGTAACTCACTCCCGGGTATCTGGTATTCTATATATAAACCACCCTGAACCCCTCGATTAGATTCCAGTCTGCAACTCACTCCCGGGTATCTCTTATTCAATATATAAACCACCCCGAACTCCTCGGTAAGGTTCCAGTCTGTAACTCACTCCCGGGTATCTGTTATTATATATATAAACCACCCCGAACACCTCGATTCGATTCCAGTCTGTAACTCACTCCCGGCTATCTGCTTTTCTATATATAAACCACCTCGAACCATTCGATTAGATTCCAGTCTGTAACTCACTCCCGGGTATCTGTTATTCTCTATATAAACCACCCCGATCCCCTCGATTAGATTCCAGTCTGTAACTCACTCCCGGGTATCTGTTATTCTATATATAAACCACGCCGAACCCCTCGATTAGATTCCAGTCTGTAACTCACTCCCGGGTATCTGTTATTCTATATATAAACCACCCGAAACCCTCGATTAGATACCAGTCTGTAACTCACTCCCGGGTATCTGTTATTCTATATATAAACCACCCCGAACCCCTCGATTAGATTCAAGTCTATAACTCATTCCCAGGTATCTGTTATTCTCTATATAAACCACCCCGAACCCTCGATTAGATTCCAGTCTGTAACTCACTCCCGGGTATCTGTTATTCGATATATAAACCACCCTGAACCCCTCGATTATATTCCAGTCTGTAACTCACTCCTGGGTATCTGTTATTCTATATATAAACCACCCCTAACCCCTTGATTAGATTCCAGTCTGTAATTCACTCCCGGGTATCTGTTATTCTATATATAAACCACCCCGAACCCCTCGATTAGATTCCAGTCTGTAACTCACTCCCGGGTATCTGTTATTCTATATGTAAACCATCCCGAACCCCTCGATTAGATTCCAGTCTGTAACTCACTCCCGGGTATCTGTTATTCTATATATAAACCACGCCGAACCCCTCGATTAGATTCCAGTCTGTAACTCACTCCCGGGAATCTGTTATTCTATATATAAACCACGCCGAACCCCTCGATTAGATTCCAGTCTGTAACTCACTCCCGGGTATCGGTTATTCTATATATAAACCACGCCGAACCCCTCGATTAGATTCCAGTCTGTAACTCACTCCCGGGTATCGGTTATTCTATATATAAACCACCCCGATCCCCTCGATTAGATTCCAGTCTGTAACTCACTCCCTGGTATCTGTTATTCTTTATATAAACCACGCCGAACCCCTCGATTAGATTCCAGTCTGTAACTCACTCCCGGGTATCGGTTATTCTATATATAAACCACCCCGAACCCCTCGATTAGATTCCAGTCTGTAACTCACTCCCGAGTATCTGTTATTCTATATATAAACCACCCCGAACCCCTCGATTAGATTCCAGTCTGTAACTCACTCCCGGGTATCGGTTATTCTATATATAAACCACCCCGAACCCCTCGATTAGATTCCAGTCTGTAACTCACTCCCGAGTATCTGTAATTCTATATATAAATCACGCCGAACCCCTCGATTAGATTCCAGTCTGTAACTCACTCCCGGGTATCTGTTATTCTATATATAAACCACCCCGAACCCCTCGATTAGATTCCAGTCTGTAACTCACTCCCGGGTATCTGTTATTCTATATAAAACCACCCCGATCCCCTCGATTAGATTGCAGTGTGTAACTCACTCCCGGGTATCTGTTATTCTATATATAAACCACCTCGAACCCCTCGATTAGATTCCAGTCTGTAACTCACTCCCGGGTATCTGTTATTCTATATATAAACCACCCCGAACCCCTCGATTAGATTCCAGTGTGTAACTCACTCCCGGGTATCTGTTATTCTATATATAAACCACCCCGAACCCCTCGATTAGATTCCAGTCTGTAACTCACTCTCGGGTATCTGTTATTCTATATATAAACCACCCTGAACCCCTCGATTAGATTCCAGTCTGTGACTCACTCCCGGGTATCTGTTATTCTATATATAAACCACCCTGAACCCCTCGATTAGATTCCAGTCTGTGACTCACTCCCGGGTATCTGTTATTCTATATATAAACCACCTCGAACCCCTCGATTAGATTCCAGTCTGTAACTCACTCCCGGGTATCTGTTATTCTATATATAAACCACCCCGAACCCCTCGATTAGATTCCAGTCTGTAACTCACTCCCGAGTATCTGTTATTCTATATATAAACCACCCCGAACCCCTCGATTAGATTCCAGTCTGTAACTCACTCCCGGGTATCTGTTATTCTATATGTAAACCACCCCGAACCCCTCGATTCGATTCCAGTCTGTAACTCACTCCCGGGTATCTGTTATTCTATATATAAACCCCCCCGAACCCCTCGATTAGATTCCAGTCTGTAACTCACTGCCGGGTATCTGTTATTCTATATGTAAACCACCCCGAACCCCTCGATTCGATTCCAGTCTGTAACTCACTCCCGGGTATCTGTTATTCTATATGTAAACCACCCCGAACCCCTCGATTCGATTCCAGTCTGTAACTCACTCCCGGGTATCTGTTATTCTATATATAAACCACCCCGAACCCCTCGATTAGATTCCAGTCTGTAACTCACTCCCGAGTATCTGTTATTCTATATATAAACCACCCCGAACCCCTCGATTAGATTCCAGTCTGTAACTCACTCCCGGGTATCTGTAATTCTATATATAAATCACGCCGAACCACTCGATTAGATTCCAGTCTGTAACTCACTCCCGGGTATCTGTTATTCTATATATAAACCACCCCGAACCCCTCGATTAGATTCCAGTCTGTAACTCACTCCCGGGTATCTGTTATTCTATATATAAACCACCCCGAACCCCTCGATTAGATTCCAGTGTGTAACTCACTCCCGGGTATCTGTTATTCTATATATAAACCACCCCGAACCCCTCGATTAGATTCCAGTCTGTAACTCACTCCCGGGTATCTGTTATTCTATATATAAACCACCCCGAACCCCTCGATTAGATTCCAGTCTGTGACTCACTCCCGGGTATCTGTTATTCTATATATAAACCACCTCGAACCCCTCGATTAGATTCCAGTCTGTAACTCACTCCCGGGTATCTGTTATTCTATATATAAACCACCCCGAACCCCTCGATTAGATTCCAGTCTGTAACTCACTCCCGAGTATCTGTTATTCTATATGTAAACCACCCCGAACCTCTCGATTAGATTCCAGTCTGTAACTCACTCCCGGGTATCTGTTATTCTCTATGTAAACCACCCCGAACCCCTCGATTCGATTCCAGTCTGTAACTCACTCCCGGGTATCTGTTATTCTATATATAAACCCCCCCGAACCCCTCGATTAGATTCCAGTCTGTAACTCACTCCCGGGTATCTGTTATTCTATATATAAACCACCCCGAACCCCTCGATTAGATTCCAGTCTGTAACTCACTCCCGGGTATCTGTTATTCTATATGTAAAGCACCCGGAACCCCTCGATTCGATTCCAGTCTGTAACTCACTCCCGGGTATCTGTTATTCTATATATAAACCACCCCGAACCCCTCGATTAGATTCCAGTCTGTAACTCACTCCCGAGTATCTGTTATTCTATATATAAATCACGCCGAACCCCTCGATTAGATTCCAGTCTGTAACTCACTCCCGTGTATCTGTTATTCTATATATAAACCACCCCGAACCCCTCGATTAGATTCCAGTCTGTAACTCACTCCCGGGTATCTGTTATTCTATATGTAAACCACCCCGAACCCCTCGATTCGATTCCAGTCTGTAACTCACTCCCGGGTATCTGTTATTCTATATATAAACCACCCCGAACCCCTCGATTAGATTCCAGTCTGTAACTCACTCCCGAGTATCTGTTATTCTATATATAAACCACCCCGAACCCCTCGATTAGATTCCAGTCTGTAACTCACTCCCGGGTATCTGTTATTCTATATATAAACCACCCCGAACCCCTCGATTAGATTCCAGTCTGTAACTCACTCCCGGATATCTGTTATTCTATATGTAAACCACCCCGAACCCCTCGATTAGATTCCAGTCTGTAACTCACTCCCGGGTATCTGTTATTCTATATATAAACAACCCCGAACCCCTCGATTATATTCCAGTCTGTAACTCACTCCCGGGTATCTGTTATTCTATATGTAAACCACCCCGAACCCCTCGATTAGATTCCAGTCTGTAACTCACTCCCGGGTATCTGTTATTCTATATATAAACCACCCCGAACCCCTCGATTAGATTCCAGTCTGTAACTCACTCCCGGGTATCTGTTATTCTATATGTAAACCACCCCGAACCCCTCGATTAGATTCCAGTCTGTAACTCACTCCCGGGTATCTGTTATTCTATATATAAACCACCCCGAACCCCTCGATTAGATTCCAGTCTGTAACTCACTCTCGGGTATCTGTTATTCTATGTATAAACCACCCCGATCCCCTCGATTAGATTCCAGTCTGTAACTCACTCCCGGGTATCTGTTATTCTATATATAAACCACCCCGAACCCCTCGATTAGATTCCAGTCTGTAACTCACTCTCGGGTATCTGTTATTCTATATATAAACCACCCCGATCCCCTCGATTAGATTCCAGTCTGTAACTCACTCCCGGGTATCTGTTATTCTATATATAAACCACCCCGAACCCCTCGATTAGATTCCAGTCTGTAACTCACTCCCGGGTATCTGTTATTCTATATATAAACCACCCCGAACACCTCGATTAGATTCCAGTCTGTAACTCACTCCCGGGTATCTGTTATTCTATATATAAACCACCCCGAACCCCTCGATTAGATTCCACTCTGTAACTCACTCCCGGGTGTCTGTTATTCTTGAGATAAACCACCCCGAACCCCTCGATTAGATTCCAGCCTGTAACTCACTCCCGGGTATCTGTTATTCTATATATAAACCACCCCGAACACCTCGATTAGATTCCAGTCTGTAACTCACTCCGGGTATCTGTTATTCTATATATAAACCACCCCCAACCCCTCGATTAGATTCCAGTCTGCAACTCGCTCCCGGATATCTGTTATTCTTGAGATAAACCACCCCAAACTCCTCGAGTATGGGAGATTAAAGGGGTACTCGAAAGGAGTTGAAGATGATTAAAGGATTCGATGGGGTCGTTAGAAATTGTTCCTCTAGTTTGGAGGGCCCAAGTGCCCAGATCAAGGGGAGGGGTTCGCAATTAAAGCGACAGATGGGCCATTCAGGGGGTGGAGTGAGGAAGTCCTTCCCTCTCGCAGAGGGGAGAGGGAATCTGGTGCCCTCTCCCTCTCCCAGGAAAAAAAACGCTTTGAAGCCGCGAGAGGGAGTCGATCGGTCAGAACTGTAAGAATGGAGGTGGGAGGGCAGCACGGGTGGCGCAGTGGGTTAGCACTGCTGCCTCACGGCGCCGAGGTCCCGGGTTCAATCCCGGCTCTGGGTCACGGTCCGTGTGGAGTTTGCACATTCTCCCCGTGTCCTAGTGGGTTTCGCCCCAACACAAAGATGTGCGGGGTAGGTGGATTGGCCGCGATAAATTGCCCCTTAATTGGAGAAAAAGTGAATTGGTTACACTAAATTTATGAACAGCAATTGAGCTGGATGGGTTTTCTTGTTGAGGCTGAGGGCATGAAAGGGTTACGGAGGCGAGGCGGCTGGATGGGTGAAGCCCAGGTGCATATCCAGCATGGTCCAGTTCGAGGGGCCGAATGCACCCCCCCTCGCCCCGGCTCCTTGACACTTGAGAGAACAGGTTCGGACGGGAGCCGCGGGGAGTGGAGTCGCGAGCTCCTTGCCGTGAATGAGCACAGCGAAGGGAAACGGCAGGACCGTAGAGGCTCCCCAGGCCCGGGGCTCCATCCCTGTCACATCGCTGGCCACCGAGTGAAGGTGACGTCTCTGGCCCTGGGGACAGCCAGGCAACATCTGGTGCCCTCTGCTGCCCATCCTCGGCAGTGCGGGCTGATCATTCAGCGTTCGCTGTACTGCAGTTCCCTGGACAGACTGACAACAGCTTGTTTACCGCTGAATCTCCTCGGCCACGGGGGAATATTCAGACAGGTGTGACACACACATGCTGTAGCAGACATGAGAGAATCATTTTCTTTTTGCTCACTGTGTGCCGTACAGGGGCGAACACTGGGACACACTGGGTTACACTTACACACGCTCAAATGCTGACCCTCTGACAGTGCAGCACTCCCTCAGTACTGACCCCCTGACAGTGCAGCACTCCCTCAGTACTGACCCTCTGACAGTGCAGCACTCCCTCAGTACTGACCCTCTGACAGTGCGGCACTCCCTCGGCACTGAACCTCTGACAGTGCAGCACTCCCTCAGTACCGACCCTCTGACAGTGCGGCACTCCCTCAGGACTGACCCTCTGACAGTGCAGCACTCCCTCAGTACTGACCCTCTGACAGTGCAGCACTCCCTCAGTACTGACCCTCTGACAGTGCAGCACTCCCTCAGTACTGACCCTCTGACAGTGCAGCACTCCCTCAGTACTGACCCTCTGACAGTGCAGCACTCCCTCAGTACTGACCCTCTGACAGTGCGGCACTCCCTCAGTACTGACCCTCTGACAGTGCGGCACTCCCTCAGTACTGACCTTCTGACAGTGCGGCACTCCCTCAGTACTGACCCTCTGACAGTGCAGCGCTCCCTCAGTACTGACCCTCTGACAGTGCAGCACTCCCTCAGTACAGACCCTCTGACAGTGCAGCACTCCCTCAGTACTGACCCTCTGACAGTGCAGCACTCCCTCAGTACTGACCCTCTGACAGTGCAGCACTCCCTCAGTACTGACCCTCTGACAGTGCAGCACTCCCTCAGTACTGACCCTCTGACAGTGCAGCACTCCCTCAGTACTGACCCTCTGACAGTGCAGCACTCCCTCAGTACTGACCCTCTGACACCAGCACTCCCTCAGTACTGACCCTCTGACAGTGCGGCGCTCCCTCAGTACTGACCCTCTGGCAGTGCAGCGCTCCCTCAGTACTGACCCTCTGACAGTGCAGCATTCCCTCAGTACTGACCTTCTGACAGTGCAGCACTCCCTCAGTACTGACCCTCTGACAGTGCAGCACTCCCTCAGTACTGACCCTCTGACAGTGCAGCACTCCCTCAGTACTGACCTTCTGACAGTGCAGCACTCCCTCAGTACTGACTCTCTGACAGTGCAGCACTCCCTCAGTACTGTCCCTCTGACAGTGCAGCACTCCCTCAGTACTGACCTTCTGACAGTGCAGCACTCCCTCAGTACTGACCCTCTGACAGTGCCGCACTCCCTCAGTACTGACCCTCTGACAGTGCAGCACTCCCTCAGTACTGACCTTCTGACAGTGCAGCACTCCCTCAGTACTGACCTTCTGACAGTGCAGCACTCCCTCAGTACTGACCCTCTGACAGTGCCGCACTCCCTCAGTACTGACCCTCTGACAGTGCAGCACTCCCTCAGTACTGACTCTCTGACAGTGCGGCACTCCCTCAGTACTGACCCTCTGACAGTGCGGCACTCCCTCATTACTGACCCTCTGACAGTGTGGCACTCCCTCAGTACTGACCCTCTGACAGTGCAGCTCTCCCTCAGTACTGACCCTCTGACAGTGCAGCACTCCCTCAGTACTGACCCTCCGACAGTGCGGCACTCCCTCAGTACTGACCCTCTGACAGTGCAGCACTTTCCCAGTACTGACCCTCTGACAGTGCTGCACTCCCTCAGTACTGACCCTCTGACAGTGCAGCGCTCCCTCAGTACTGACCCTCTGACAGTGCGGCACTCCCTCAGTACTGACCCTCTGACAGTGCAGCACTTTCCCAGTACTGACCCTCTGACAGTGCTGCACTCCCTCAGTACTGACCCTCTGACAGTGCAGCGCTCCCTCAGTACTGACCCTCTGACAGTGCAGCACTCCCTCAGTACTGACCCTCTGACAGTGCGGCTCTCCCTCAGTACTGACCCTTTGACTGTGCAGCACTCCCTCAGTACTGACCCTCTGACAGTGCAGCGCTCCCTCAGTACTGACCCTCTGACAGTGCGGCACTCCCTCAGTACTGACCCTCTGACAGTGCAGCACTTTCCCAGTACTGACCCTCTGACAGTGCTGCACTCCCTCAGTACTGACCCTCTGACAGTGCAGCGCTCCCTCAGTACTGACCCTCTGACAGTGCGGCACTCCCTCAGTACTGACCCTCTGACAGTGCAGCACTTTCCCAGTACTGACCCTCTGACAGTGCTGCACTCCCTCAGTACTGACCCTCTGACAGTGCAGCGCTCCCTCAGTACTGACCCTCTGACAGTGCAGCACTCCCTCAGTACTGACCCTCTGACAGTGCGGCTCTCCCTCAGTACTGACCCTCTGACTGTGCAGCACTCCCTCAGTACTGACCCTCTGACAGTGCAGCACTCCCTCAGTACTGACCCTCTGACAGTGCGGCACTCCCTCAGTACTGACCCTCTGGCAGTGCAGCACTCCCTCAGTACTGACCCTCTGACAGTGCGGCACACCCTCAGTACTAACCCGCCGACAGTGCAGCACTCCCTCAGTACTGACCCTCTGACAGTGCAGCACACCCTCAGTACTGACCCTCTGACAGTGCAGCACACCCTCAGTACTGACCCGCCGACAGTGCAGCACTCCCTCAGTACTGACCCTCTGACAGTGCAGCACTCCCTCAGTACTGACCCTCTGACAGTGCAGCACACCCTCAGTACTGACCCTCTGACAGTGCAGCACTCCCTCAGTACTGACCCTCTGACAGTGCAGCACACCCTCAGTACTGACCCTCTGACAGTGCAGCACACCCTCAGTACTGACCCTCTGACAGTGCAGCACACCCTCAGTACTGACCCGCCGACAGTGCAGCACTCCCTCAGTACTGACCCTCTGACAGTGCAGCACACCCTCAGTACTGACCCTCTGACAGTGCAGCACACCCTCAGTACTGACCCGCCGACAGTGCAGCACTCCCTCAGTACTGACCCTCTGACAGTGCAGCACTCCCTCAGTACTGACCCTCTGACAGTGCAGCACACCCTCAGTACTGACCCTCTGACAGTGCAGCACACCCTCAGTACTGACCCGCCGACAGTGCAGCACTCCCTCAGTACTGACCCTCTGACAGTGCAGCACTCCCTCAGTACTGACCCTCTGACAGGGCAGTACTCCCTCAGTACTGACCCTCTGACAGTGCGGCACTCCCTCAGTACTGACCCTCTGACAGTGCAGCACTCCCTCAGTACTGACCCTCTGACAGTGCAGCACTCCCTCAGTACTGACCCTCTGACAGTGCAGCACTCCCTCAGTACAGACCCTCTGACAGTGCAGCACTCCCTCAGTACTGACCCTCTGACAGTGCAGCACTCCCTCAGTACTGACCCTCTGACAGTGCGGCACTCCCTCAGTACTGACCCTCTGACAGTGCAACGCTCTCTCAGTACTGACCCTCTGACAGTGCAGCACTCCCTCAGTACTGACCCTCTGACAGTGCAGCACACCCTCAGTACTGACCCGCCGACAGTGCAGCACTCCCTCAGTACTGACCCTCTGACAGTGCAGCACTCCCTCAGTACTGACCCTCTGACAGTGCGGCACTCCCTCAGCACTGACCATTCAACAGTGCAGCACTCCCTCAGTACTGACCCTCTGACAGGGCAGTACTCCCTCAGTACTGACCCTCTGACAGTGCAGCACTCCCTCAGTACTGACTCTCTGACAGTGCGGCACTCCCACAGTACTGACCCTCTGACAGTGCACCACTCCCTCAGTACTGACCCTCTGACAGTGCAGCTCTCCCTCAGTACTGACCCTCTGACAGTGCAGCGCTCCCTCAGTACTGACCCTCTGACAGTGCAGCACTCCCTCAGTACTGACCCTCCAACAATGCAGCACTCCCTCAGTACTGACCCTCTGACAGTGCAGCACTCACACAGTACTGACCCTCTGACAGTGCAGCACTCCCTCAGTACTGACCCTCCGACAGTGCGGCACTCCCTCAGTACTGACCCTCTGACAGTGCGGCACTCCCTCAGTACTGACCCTCTGACAGTGCAGCGCTCCCTCAGCACTGACCCTCTGACAGTGCGGCGCTCCCTCAGTACTAACCCTCTGACAGTGCAGCACTCCCTCAGTACTGACCCTCTGACAGTGCAGCACTCCCTCAGCACTGACCCTCTGACAGTGCAGCACTCCCTCAGTACTGACCCTCTGACAGTGCAGCACTCCCTCAGTACTGACCCTTTGACAGTGCGGCACTCCCTCAGTACTGACCCTCCGACAGTGCAGCACTCCCTCAGTACTGACCTCCTGACAGTGCAGCACTCCCTCAGCACTGACCCTCTGACAGTGCAGCACTCCCTCAGTACTGACCCACTGACAGTGCAGCACTCCCTCAGTACTGACCCTCTGACAGTGCGGCACTCCCTCAGTACTGACCCTCCGACAGTGCAGCACTCCCTCAGTACTGACCCTCTGACAGTGTGGCACTCCCTCAGTCCTGACTCTCTGACAGTGCAGCACTCCCTCAGTACTGTCCCTCCGGCAGTGCAGCTCCCTCAATACTGACTCTCTGACTGTGCGGCACTCCCTCAGTACTGACCCTCTGACAGTGCAGCACTCCCTCAGTACTGACCCTCTGACAGTGCAGCACTCCCTCAGTTCTGACCCTCTGACAGTGCAGCACTCCCTCAGTCCTGACCCTCTGACAGTGCAGCACTCCCTCAGTACTAACCCTCTGACAGTGCGGCACTCCCTCAGTACTGACCCTCTGACAGTGCAGCGCTCCCTCAGCACTGACCCTCTGACAGTGCGGCGCTCCATCAGTACTAACCCTCTGACAGTGCAGCACTCCCTCAGTACTGACCCTCTGACAGTGCAGCACTCCCTCAGCACTGACCCTCTGACAGTGCAGCACTCCCTCAGTACTGACCCTCTGACAGTGCAGCACTCCCTCAGTACTGACCCTTTGACAGTGCGGCACTCCCTCAGTACTGACCCTCCGACAGTGCAGCACTCCCTCAGTACTGACCCTCTGACAGTGCAGCACTCCCTCAGCACTGACCCTCTGACAGTGCAGCACTCCTCAGTACTGACCCTCTGACAGTGCAGCACTCCCTCAGTACTGACCCTCTGACAGTGCGGCACTCCCTCAGTACTGACCCTCCGACAGTGCAGCACTCCCTCAGTACTGACCCTCTGACAGTGTGGCACTCCCTCAGTACTGACTCTCTGACAGTGCAGCACTCCCTCAGTACTGTCCCTCCGACAGTGCAGCTCCCTCAATACTGACTCTCTGACTGTGCGGCACTCCCTCAGTACTGACCCTCTGACAGTGCAGCACTCCCTCAGTACTGACCCTCTGACAGTGCAACACTCCCTCAGTACTGACCCTCTGACAGTGCAGCACTCCCTCAGTACTGACCCTCCGACAGTGCGGCACTCCCTCAGTACTGACCCTCTGACAGTGTGGCACTCCCTCAGTACTGACCCTCCGACAGTGCAGCACTCCCTCAGTACTGACTCTCTGACAGTGCAGCACTCCCTCAGTACTGACCCTCTGACAGTGCAGCACTCCCTCAGTACTGAGCCTCTGACAGTGCGGCATTCCCTCAGTACTGACCCTCTGACAGTGCAGCGCTCCCTCAGTACTGACTCTCTGACAGTGCAGCACTCCCTCAGTACTGACCCTCTGACAGTGTGGCACTTCATAGTAATCTTATTAACGATTTATATGAGAAACAAACTTAAATTTTTTCAAATGTTCAGATGACACCAAGCTGGGTGGGAGGGTGAGCTATGAGGAGGATACAGAGATGCTTCAGCGGGATTTGGACATGCTGAGTGAGTGGGCACATGCATGGCAGATGCAGTATAATGTGGAAGGCAGATTATTATCTGAACGGCCAACAAAGGAGAGGAGACTGTGCAGCGGAACCTGGGCGTCCTCGTACGCCAGACATTGAAGATAAACATGCAGGGCAGCAGGCGGTATAGAAGGCAAATGGTATATCGACCTTCATTGCGAGAGGTTTTGAGTAGAGAAGCATGGATGTGTCGCTGTAATTGTATCGGGCCTTGGTTAGGCCACACCTGGGTGGACCACATATTTTTAAGACAGGTGGATAGATTCTTGACTGACAATGGCTGGGGGCGAAAGGTTATCAGGGCATTGGCGAGTATGTGGGATTGAGGTGATAATCATAAAATTGTAGAATTTGCAGTGCAGAAGAAGGCCATTCGGCCCATTGAGTCTGCACCGGCCCTTACAAAGAGCACCCTACTCAGGCCCACGTATCTCCCCTATCCCGTAACCCCCACTTCACCTATTTGGACACGAAGGGCAATTTATCACGGCCAATCCACCTAACCTGCACGTCTTTGGACTGTGGGAGGAAACCGGAGCACCCGGAGGAAACCCACACAGACACAGGGAGGACGTGCAGACTCCGCACAGACAGTGACCCAAGCCGGAATCGAACCTGGGACCCTGGAGCTGTGAAGCAACTGTGCTAACCACTGTGCTACCGTGCTACCCAGATCAGCTGTGGTTCATATTGAACGGTGGTCCAGGCTCGAGGGGCCCAATCACAGGACAGTCACGGGCGCAGAAGGAGGCCACTCGGCCCATCGCATCGGCAACCGGCTCCCCAAACGGGCACGGCCCGCTCCTTGTTGGTGTGTCTCCCACATGCGTTTGTACGGCAGGCGCTCTCTGCGCCCCCCCCCCCCCCGCCCCCCACCCCGCCCTGATCCGTATCCGTCAGGTCCTCGCAACATGGCCCCAGCTCCGGAGTCGAAAGGCGGCACAGCCCGGGGAGGGAGCGGGAAGTGGGGGCGGACAGGATTACGGGAAGATGCGCGATCCGAAAGTGGTGAGCAGGAGTGAGATCGAGAGAGGCAGCTGGGGAGCACTGCCGGGCTCAGGCGTAGTCAGAACTTGACTATTCAGAGGCTCGGACACAGACACATTGATAGCGAAAGGCATCGAATGAGTCAGTCAAACATCAAAACCGAGCAGCAGTAAATGACACAGCACATCGCACAGAAGCAGCAGAGAGATTTCACCTTGCTTTGTCCCTAATGTGGAGCAACATGACACCTCGCAACAAGATCAGATACAGTGTAGAGGGAGCTTTACTCTGTCTCTAACCCAGTGCTGTACCTGTCCTGGGAGTGTTTGATGGGGGACAGTGTAGAGGGAGCTTTACTCTGTCTCCAACCCAGTGCTGTACCTGTCCTGGGAGTGTTTGATGGGGACAGTGTAGAGGGAGCTTTACTCTGTATCTAACCCCGTGCCGTACCTGTCCTGGGAGTGTTTGATGGGGACAGTGTAGAGGGAGCTTTACTCTGTATCTAACCCCGTGCTGTACCTGTCCTAGGAGTGTTTGATGGGGACAGTGTAGAGGGAGCTTTACTCTGTATCTAACCCCATGCTGTACCTGTCCTGGGAGTGTTTGATGGGGACAGTGTAGAGGGTGCTTTGCTCTGTATCTAACCCCGTGCTGTACCTGTCCTGGGAGTGTTTGATGGGGACAGTGTAGAGGGAGCTTTACTCTGTATATAACCCCGTGCTGTACCTGTCCTGGGAGTGTTTGATGGGGACAGTGTAGAGGGAGCTTTACTCTGTATCTAACCCCGTGCTGAACCTGTCCTGGGGGTGTTTGATGAGGTCAGTGTAGAGGGAGCTTTACTCTGTATCTAACCCCGTGCTGTACCTGTTGGGAGTAAAGCTCTCTCTACACTGTCCCCATCAAACATTCCCAGGACAGGTACAGCACGGGGTTAGATACAGAGTAAAGCTCCCTCTACTCTGTCCCCATCAAACACTCCCAGGATAGGTACAGCACGGGGGCAGATACAGAGTAAAGCTCCCTCTACACTGCCCCCATCAAACACTCCCAGGACATGTACAGCACGGGGTTAGATACAGAGTAAAGCTCCCTCCACACTGCCCCATCAAACACTCCCAGGATAGGTACAGCACGGGGTTAGATACAGAGTAAAGCTCCCTCTACACTGCCGCATCAAACACTCCCCGGACAGGTACAGCACGGGGTTAGATACAGAGTAAAGCTCCCTCTACACTGTCCCCATCAAACACTCTCAGGACAGGTACAGCACGGGGTTAGATACAGAGTAAAGCTCCCTGTACACTGTCCCCATCAAACACTCTCAGGACAGGTACAGCACGGGGGCAGATACAGAGTAAAGCTCCCTCTACACTGCCCCCATCAAACACTCCCAGGACATGTACAGCACGGGGTTAGATACAGAGTAAAGCTCCCTCTACACTGTCCCCATCAAACACTCCCAGGGCAGGGACAGCACGGTGTTAGATACAGAGTAAAGCTCCCTCTACACTGACCCC
>NC_092730.1:26766014-26823105 GCF_047496885.1 Scyliorhinus torazame | reverse complement strand
AACCCCCGTGCTGTACCTGTCCTGGGAGTGTTTGATGGGGTCAGTGTAGAGGGGAGCTTTACTCTGTATCTAACCCAGTGCTGTCCCTGTCCTGGGAGTGTTTGATGGGGACAGTGTCGTGGGAGGTTTACTCTGTGTCTAACCCCGTGCTGCACCTGTCCTGGGAGTGTTTGATGGGGACAGTGTAGAGGGAGCTTTACTCTGTATCTAACCCCGTGCTGTACCTGTCCTGGGAGTGTTTGATGGGGTCAGTGTAGAGGGAGCTTTACTCTGTATCTAACCCAGTGCTGTCCCTGTCCTGGGAGTGTTTGATGGGGACAGTGTCGTGGAGGTTTACTCTGTGTCTAACCCCGTGCTGTACCTGTCCTGGAGTGTTTGATGGGTACAATGTAGAGGGAGCTTTACTCTGTATCTAACCCCGTGCTGTACCTGTGCTGGGAGTGTTTGGATGGGGTCAGTGTAGAGGGAGCTTTACTCTGTATCTAACACCGTGCTGTCCCTGCCCTGGGAGTGTTTGATGGGGACAGTGTAGAGGGAGCTTTACTCTGTATCTAACCCCGTGCTGTACATGTCCTGGGAGTGTTTGATGGGGGCAGTGTAGAGGGAGCTTTAACTCTGTATCTGCCCCCGTGCTGTACCTGTCCTGAGAGTGTTTGATGGGGACAGTGTACAGGGAGCTTTACTCTGTATCTAACCCCGTGCTGTACCTGTCCTGAGAGTGTTTGATGGGGACAGTGTAGAGGGAGCTTTACTCTGTATCTAACCCCGTTGCTGTACCTGTCCGGGGAGTGTTTGATGCGGCAGTGTAGAGGGAGCTTTACTCTGTATCTAACCCCGTGCTGTACCTATCCTGGGAGTGTTTGATGGGGCAGTGTGGAGGGAGCTTTACTCTGTATCTAACCCCGTGCTGTACATGTCCTGGGAGTGTTTGATGGGGGCAGTGTAGAGGGAGCTTTACTCTGTATCTGCCCCCGTGCTGTACCTATCCTGGGAGTGTTTGATGGGGACAGAGTAGAGGGAGCTTTACTCTGTATCTAACCCCGTGCTGTACCTGTCCTGGGAATGTTTGATGGGGACAGTGTAGAGAGAGCTTTACTCCCAACAGGTACAGCACGGGGTTGGATACAGAGTAAAGCTCCCTCTACACTGACCTCATCAAACACCCCCAGGACAGGTTCAGCACGGGGTTAGATACAGAGTAAAGCTCCCTCTACACTGTCCCCATCAAACACTCCCAGGACAGGTACAGCACGGGGTTATATACAGAGTAAAGCTCCCTCTACACTGTCCCCATCAAACACTCCCAGGACAGGTACAGCACGGGGTTAGATACAGAGCAAAGCACCCTCTACACTGTCCCCATCAAACACTCCCAGGACAGGTACAGCATGGGGTTAGATACAGAGTAAAGCTCCCTCTACACTGTCCCCATCAAACACTCCTAGGACAGGTACAGCACAGGGTTAGATACAGAGTAAAGCTCCCTCTACACTGTCCCCATCAAACACTCCCCAGGACAGGTACAGCACGGGGTTAGATACAGAGTAAAGCTCCCCCTACACTGTCCCCATCAAACACTCCCAGGACAGGTACAGCACTGGGTTTGATACAGAGTAAAGCTCCCTCTACACTATCCCCATCAAACACTCCAGGACAGGTACGGCACGGGGTTAGATACAGAGTAAAGCTCCCTCTACACTGTCCCCATCAAACACTCCCAGGACAGGTACAGCACTGGGTTGGAGACAGAGTAAAAGCTCCCTCTACACTGTCCCCAGCAAACACTCCCAGGACAGGTACAGCACTGGGTTAGAGACAGAGTAAAGCTCCCTCTACACTGTATCTGATCTTGTTGCGAGGTGTCATGTTGCTCCACATTAGGGACAAAGCAAGGTGAAATCTCTCTGCTGCTTCTGTGCGATGTGCTGTGTCATTTACTGCTGCTCGGTTTTGATGTTTGACTGACTCATTCGATGCCTTTCGCTATCAATGTGTCTGTGTCCGAGCCTCTGAATAGTCAAGTTCTGACTACGCCTGAGCCTGGCAGTGCTCCCCAGCTGCCTCTCTCGATCTCACTCCTGCTCACCACTTTCGGATCGCGCATCTTCCCGTAATCCTGTCCGCCCCCCACTTCCCGCTCTCCCTCCCGGGCTGTGCCGCCTTTCGACTCCGGAGCTGGGGCCATGTTGCGAGGACCTGACGGATACGGATCAGGGCGGGGTGGGGGGCGGGGGGGGGGGGGGGGGGGGGGCGCAGAGAG
Source organism: Scyliorhinus torazame (assembly GCF_047496885.1). Classification (NCBI taxonomy): domain Eukaryota; kingdom Metazoa; phylum Chordata; class Chondrichthyes; order Carcharhiniformes; family Scyliorhinidae; genus Scyliorhinus; species Scyliorhinus torazame. Next base: position 26,820,845 of record NC_092730.1, on the reverse strand, counting down.
CGCCTGCCGTACAAACGCATGTGGGAGACACACCAACAAGGAGCGGGCCGTGCCCGTTTGGGGAGCCGGTGCCGATGCGATGGGCCGAGTGGCCTCCTTCTGCGCCCGTGACTGTCCTGTGATTGGGCCCCTCGAGCCTGGACCACCGTTCAATATGAACCACAGCTGATCTGGGCAGCACGGTAGCACAGTGGTTAGCACAGTTGCTTCACAGCTCCAGGGTCCCAGGTTCGATTCCGGCTTGGGTCACTGTCTGTGCGGAGTCTGCACGTTCTCCCCGTGTGTGCGTGGGTTTCCTCCGGGTGCTCCGGTTTCCTCCCACAGTCCAAAGACGTGCAGGTTAGGTGGATTGGCCACGATAAATTGCCCTTCGTGTCCAAATAGGTGAAGTGGGGGTTACGGGGATAGGGGAGATACGTGGGCCTGAGTGGGGGTGCTCTTTGTAAGGGCCGGTGCAGACTCAATGGGCCGAATGGCCTTCTTCTGCACTGCAAATTCTACAATTTTATGATTATCACCTCAATCCCACATACTCGCCAATGCCCTGATAACCTTTCGCCCCCCAGCCATTGTCAGTCAAGAATCTATCCACCTGTCTTAAAAATATGTGGTCCACCAGGTGTGGCCTAACCAAGGCCGATACAATTACAGCGACACATCCATGCTTCTCTACTCAAAAACCTCTCGCAATGAAGGTCGATATAACCATTTGCCTTCTATACCGCCTGCTGCCCTGCATGTTTATCTTCAATGTCTGGCGTACGAGGACGCCCAGGTTCCGCTGCACAGTCTCCTCTCCTTTGTTGGCCGTTCAGATAATAATCTGCCTTCCACATTATACTGCATCTGCCATGGCATGTGCCCACTCACTCAGCATGTCCAAATCCCGCTGAAGCATCTCTGTATCCTCCTCATAGCTCACCCCTCCCACCCAGCTTGGTGTCATCTGAACATTTGAAAAAATTTAAGTTTGTTCCCTCATATAAATCGTTAATAAGATTACTATGAAGTGCCAACACTGTCAGAGGGTCAGTACTGAGGGAGTGCTGCACTGTCAGAGAGTCAGTACTGAGGGAGCGCTGCACTGTCAGAGGGTCAGTACTGAGGGAGTGCCGCACTGTCAGAGGGTCAGTACTGAGGGAGTGCTGCACTGTCAGAGAGTCAGTACTGAGGGAGCGCTGCACTGTCAGAGGGGTCAGTACTGAGGGAATGCCGCACTGTCAGAGGGTCAGTACTGAGGGAGTGCTGCACTGTCAGAGGGTCAGTACTGAGGGAGTGCCGCACTGTCGGAGGGTCAGTACTGAGGGGAGTGCTGCACTGTCAGAGGGTCAGTACTGAGGGAGTGTTGCACTGTCAGAGGGTCAGTACTGAGGGAGTGCTGCAACTGTCAGAGGGTCAGTACTGAGGGAGTGCCGCCACAGTCAGAGAGTCAGTATTGAGGAGCTGCACTGTCGGAGGGACAGTACTGAGGGAGTGCTAGCACTGTCAGAGAGTCAGTACTGAGGGAGTGCCACACTGTCAGAGGGTCAGTACTGAGGGAGTGCTGCACTGTCGGAGGGTCAGTACTGAGGGAGTGTCCGCACTGTCAGAGGGTCAGTACTGAGGGAGTGCTGCACTGTCAGAGGGTCAGTACTGAGGGGAGTGCTGCACTGTCAGAGGGTCAGTGCTGAGGGAGTGCTGCACTGTCAGAGGGTCAGTACTGAGGGAGTGCTGCACTGTCAGAGGGTCAGTGCTGAGGGAGTGCTGCACTGTCAGAGGGTCAGTACTGAGGGAGTGCTGCACTGTCAGAGGGTTAGTACTGATGGAGCGCCGCACTGTCAGAGGGTCAGTGCTGAGGGAGCGCTGCCACTGTCAGAGGGTCAGTACTGAGGGAGTGCCGTGCACTGTCAGAGGGTTAGTACTGAGGGAGTGCTGCACTGTCAGAGGGTCAGTACTGAGGGAGTGCTGCACTGTCAGAGGGTCAGTACTGAGGGAGTGCTGCACTGTCAGAGGGTCAGTACTGAGGGAGTGCTGCACTGTCAGAGGGTCAGTACTGAGGGAGTGCCGCACAGTCAGAGAGTCAGTATTGAGGGAGCTGCACTGCCGGAGGGACAGTACTGAGGGAGTGCTGCACTGTCAGAGAGTCAGTACTGAGGGGAGTGCCACACTGTCAGAGGGTCAGTACTGAGGGAGTGCTGCACTGTCGGAGGGTCAGTACTGAGGGAGTGCCGCACTGTCAGAGGGTCAGTACTGAGGGAGTGCTGCACTGTCCAGTGGGTCAGTACTGAGGGAGTGCTGCACTGTCAGAGGGTCAGTGCTGAGGGAGTGCTGCACTGTCAGGAGGTCAGTACTGAGGGAGTGCTGCACTGTCGGAGGGTCAGTACTGAGGGAGTGCTGCACTGTCAGACGGTCAGTACTGAGGGAGTGCTGCACTGTCAGAGGGTCAGTGCTGAGGGAGTGCTGCACTGTCAGAGGGTCAGTACTGAGGGAGTGCTGCACTGTCAGAGGGTTAGTACTGAGGGAGCGCCGCACTGTCAGAGGGTCAGTGCTGAGGGAGCGCTGCACTGTCAGAGGGTCAGTACTGAGGGAGTGCCGCACTGTCAGAGGGTCAGTACTGAGGGAGTGACGCACTGTCGGAGGGGTCAGTACTGAGGGAGTGCTGCACTGTCAGAGGGTCAGTACTGTGTGAGTGCTGCACTGTCAGAGGGTCAGTACTGAGTGAGTGCTGCACTGTCAGAGGGTCAGTACTGAGGGAGTGCTGCATTGTTGGAGGGTCAGTACTGAGGGAGTGCTGCACTGTCAGAGGGTCAGTACTGAGGGAGCGCTGCACTGTCAGAGGGTCAGTACTGAGGGAGAGCTGCACTGTCAGAGGGTCAGTACTGAGGGAGTGGTGCACTGTCAGAGGGTCAGTACTGTGGGAGTGCCGCACTGTCAGAGAGTCAGTACTGAGGGAGTGCTGCACTGTCAGAGGGTCAGTACTGAGGGAGTACTGCCCTGTCAGAGGGTCAGTACTGAGGGAGTGCTGCACTGTTGAATGGTCAGTGCTGAGGGAGTGCCGCACTGTCAGAGGGTCAGTACTGAGGGAGTGCTGCACTGTCAGAGGGTCAGTACTGAGGGGAGTGCTGCACTGTCGGCGGGTCAGTACTGAGGGTGTGCTGCACTGTCAGAGGGTCAGTACTGAGGGAGTGCTGCACTGTCAGAGGGTCAGTACTGAGAGAGCGTTGCACTGTCAGAGGGTCAGTACTGAGGGAGTGCCGCACTGTCAGAGGGTCAGTACTGAGGGAGTGCTGCACTGTCAGAGGGTCAGTACTGAGGGAGTGCTGCACTGTCAGAGGGTCTGTACTGAGGGAGTGCTGCACTGTCAGAGGGTCAGTACTGAGGGAGTGCTGCACTGTCAGAGGGTCAGTACTGAGGGAGTGCTGCACTGTCAGAGGGTCAGTACTGAGGGAGTGCCGCACTGTCAGAGGGTCAGTTACTGAGGGAGTACTGCCCTGTCAGAGGGTCAGTACTGAGGGACGTGCTGCACTGTCAGAGGGTCAGTACTGAGGGAGTGCTGCACTGTCGGCGGGTCAGTACTGAGGGGTGTGCTGCACTGTCAGAGGGTCAGTACTGAGGGTGTGCTGCACTGTCAGAGGGTCAGTACTGAGGGAGTGCTGCACTGTCAGAGGGTCAGTACTGAGGGAGTGCTGCACTGTCGGCGGGTCAGTACTGAGGGTGTGCTGCACTGTCAGAGGGTCAGTACTGAGGGAGTGCTGCACTGTCGGCGGGTCAGTACTGAGGGTGTGCTGCACTGTCAGAGGGTCAGTACTGAGGGTGTGCTGCACTGTCAGAGGGTCAGTACTGAGGGTGTGCTGCACTGTCAGAGGGTCAGTACTGAGGGAGTGCTGCACTGTCAGAGGGTCAGTACTGAGGGTGTGCTGCACTGTCAGAGGGTCAGTACTGAGGGAGTGCTGCACTGTCAGAGGGTCAGTACTGAGGGAGTGCTGCACTGTCGGCGGGTCAGTACTGAGGGTGTGCTGCACTGTCAGAGGGTCAGTACTGAGGGTGTGCTGCACTGTCAGAGGGTCAGTACTGAGGGAGTGCTGCACTGTCGGCGGGTTAGTACTGAGGGTGTGCCGCACTGTCAGAGGGTCAGTACTGAGGGAGTGCTGCACTGCCAGAGGGTCAGTACTGAGGGAGTGCTGCACTGTCAGAGGGTCAGTACTGAGGGAGTGCCGCACTGTCAGAGGGTCAGTACTGAGGGAGTGCTGCACTGTCAGAGGGTCAGTACTGAGGGAGTGCTGCACAGTCAGAGGGTCAGTACTGAGGGAGAGCCGCACTGTCAGAGGGTCAGTAGTGAGGGAGTGCTGCACTGTCAGAGGGTCAGTACTGAGGGAGCGCTGCACTGTCAGAGGGTCAGTACTGAGGGAGTGCAGCACTGTCAGAGGGTCAGTACTGGGAAAGTGCTGCACTGTCAGAGGGTCAGTACTGAGGGAGTGCCGCACTGTCAGAGGGTCAGTACTGAGGGAGCGCTGCACTGTCAGAGGGTCAGTACTGAGGGAGTGCAGCACTGTCAGAGGGTCAGTACTGGGAAAGTGCTGCACTGTCAGAGGGTCAGTACTGAGGGAGTGCCGCACTGTCAGAGGGTCAGTACTGAGGGAGCGCTGCACTGTCAGAGGGTCAGTACTGAGGGAGTGCTGCACAGTCAAAGGGTCAGTACTGAGGGAGAGCCGCACTGTCAGAGGGTCAGTACTGAGGGAGTGCTGCACTGTCAGAGGGTCAGTACTGAGGGAGCGCTGCACTGTCAGAGGGTCAGTACTGAGGGAGTGCAGCACTGTCAGAGGGTCAGTACTGGGAAAGTGCTGCACTGTCAGAGGGTCAGTACTGAGGGAGTGCCGCACTGTCAGAGGGTCAGTACTGAGGGAGCGCTGCACTGTCAGAGGGTCAGTACTGAGGGAGTGCAGCACTGTCAGAGGGTCAGTACTGGGAAAGTGCTGCACTGTCAGAGGGTCAGTACTGAGGGAGTGCCGCACTGTCGGAGGGTCAGTACTGAGGGAGTGCTGCACTGTCAGAGGGTCAGTACTGAGGGAGAGCTGCACTGTCAGAGGGTCAGTACTGAGGGAGTGCCACACTGTCAGAGGGTCAGTAATGAGGGAGTGCCGCACTGTCAGAGGGTCAGTACTGAGGGAGTGCTGCACTGTCAGAGGGTCAGTAATGAGGGAGTGCCGCACTGTCAGAGGGTCAGTACTGAGGGAGTGCTGCACTGTCAGAGGGTCAGTACTGAGGGAGTGCTGCACTGTCAGAGGGTCAGTACTGAGGGAGCGCTGCACTGTCAGAGGGTCAGTACTGAGGGAGCGCTGCACTGTCAGAGAGTCAGTACTGAGGGAGTGCTGTACTGTCAGAGGGTCAGTACTGAGGGAGTGCTGCACTGTCAGAGGGTCAGTACTGAGGGAGCGCTGCACTGTCAGAGGGTCAGTACTGAGGGAGTGCTGCACTGTCAGAGGATCAGTACTGAGGGAGCGCCGCACTGTCAGAGAGTCAGTACTGAGGGAGTGCCGCACTGTCAGAGAGTCAGTACTGAGGGAGTGCTGCACTGTCAGAGGGTCAGTACTGAGGGAGTGCCGCACTGTCAGAGGGTCAGTACTGAGGGAGTGCTGCACTGTCAGAGGGTCAGTACTGAGGGAGTGCTGCACTGTCAGAGGGTCAGTACTGAGGGAGCGCCGCACTGTCAGAGGGTCAGTACTGAGGGAGTGCTGCACTGTCAGAGGGTCAGTACTGAAGGAGTGCCGCACTGTCAGAGGGTCAGTACTGAGGGAGCGCTGCACTGTCAGAGGGTCAGTACTGAGGGAGTGCTGCACTGTCAGAGGGTCAGTACTGAGGGAGCGCTGCACTGTCAGAGGGTCAGTACTGAGGGAGCGCTGCACTGTCAGAGGGTCAGTACTGAGGGAGCGCCGCACTGTCAGAGGGTCAGTACTGAGGGAGTGCTGCACTGTCAGAGGGTCAGTACTGAGGGAGTGCTGCACTGTCAGAGAGTCAGTACTGAGGGAGTGCTGCACTGTCAGAGGGTCAGTACTGAGGGAGTGCCGCACTGTCAGATGGTCAGCATTTGAGCGTGTGTAAGTGTAACCCAGTGTGTCCCAGTGTTCGCCCCTGTACGGCACACAGTGAGCAAAAAGAAAATGATTCTCTCATGTCTGCTACAGCATGTGTGTGTCACACCTGTCTGAATATTCCCCCGTGGCCGAGGAGATTCAGCGGTAAACAAGCTGTTGTCAGTCTGTCCAGGGAACTGCAGTACAGCGAACGCTGAATGATCAGCCCGCACTGCCGAGGATGGGCAGCAGAGGGCACCAGATGTTGCCTGGCTGTCCCCAGGGCCAGAGACGTCACCTTCACTCGGTGGCCAGCGATGTGACAGGGATGGAGCCCCGGGCCTGGGGATCCTCTACGGTCCTGCCGTTTCCCTTCGCTGTGCTCATTCACGGCAAGGAGCTCGCGACTCCACTCCCCGCGGCTCCCGTCCGAACCTGTTCTCTCAAGTGTCAAGGAGCCGGGGCGAGGGGGGGTGCATTCGGCCCCTCGAACTGGACCATGCTGGATATGCACCTGGGCTTCACCCATCCAGCCGCCTCGCCTCCGTAGCCCTTTCATGCCCTCAGCCTCAACAAGAAAACCCATCCAGCTCAATTGCTGTTCATAAATTTAGTGTAACCAATTCACTTTTTCTCCAATTAAGGGGCAATTTATCGCGGCCAATCCACCTACCCCGCACATCTTTGTGTTGGGGCGAAACCCACTAGGACACGGGGAGAATGTGCAAACTCCACACGGACCGTGACCCAGAGCCGGGATTGAACCCGGGACCTCGGCGCCGTGAGGCAGCAGTGCTAACCCACTGCGCCACCCGTGCTGCCCTCCCACCTCCATTCTTACAGTTCTGACCGATCGACTCCCTCTCGCGGCTTCAAAGCGTTTTTTTTCCTGGGAGAGGGAGAGGGCACCAGATTCCCTCTCCCCTCTGCGAGAGGGAAGGACTTCCTCACTCCACCCCCTGAATGGCCCATCTGTCGCTTTAATTGCGAACCCCTCCCCTTGATCTGGGCACTTGGGCCCTCCAAACTAGAGGAACAATTTCTATCGACCCTATCGAATCCTTTAATCATCTTCAACTCCTTTCGAGTACCCCTTTAATCTCCCACACTCGAGGAGTTTGGGGTGGTTTATCTCAAGAATAACAGATATCCGGGAGCGAGTTGCAGACTGGAATCTAATCGAGGGGTTGGGGGTGGTTTATATATAGAATAACAGATATCCGGGAGCGAGTTACAGACTGGAATCTAATCGAGGGGTTCGGGGTGGTTTATATATAGAATAACCGATACCCGAGAGTGAGTTACAGACTGGAATCTAATCGAGGGGTTCGGGGTGGTTTATATATAGAATAACAGATACCCGGGAGTGAGTTACAGACTGGAATCTAATCGAGGGGTTCGGGGTGGTTTATATAGAGAATAACAGATACCCGGGAGTGAGTTACAGACTGGAATCTAATCGAGGGGTTCGGGGTGGTTTATATATAGAATAACAGATACCCGGGAGTGAGTTACAGACTGGAATCTAATCGAGGGGTTCGGCGTGGTTTATATATAGAATAACAGATACCCGGGAGTGAGTTACAGACTGGAATCTAATCAAGGGGTTCGGGGTGGTTTACATATAGAATAACAGATACCCGGGAGTGAGTTACAGATTGGAATCTAATCGAGGGGATCGGGGTGGTTTATATATAGAATAACAGATACCCGGGAGTGAGTTACAGGCTGGAATCTAATCGAGGGGATCGGGATGGTTTATATATAGAATAACAGATACTCGGGAGTGAGTTACAGACTGGAATCTAATCGAGAGGCTCGGGGTGGTTTATATACAGAATAACAGATACCCGGGAGTGAGTTACAGACTGGAATCTAATCGAGGGGTTCGGCGTGGTTTATATATAGAATAACAGATACTCGGGAGTGAGTTACAGACTGGAATCTAATCGAGGGGATCGGGGTGGTTTATATATAGAATAACCGATACCCGGGAGTGAGTTACAGGCTGGAATCTAATCGAGGGGATCGGGATGGTTTATATATAGAATAACAGATACCCGGGAGTGAGTTACAGACTGGAATCTAATCGAGGGGTTCAGGGTGGTTTATATATAGAATAACAGATACCCGGGAGTGAGTTACAGACTGGAATCTAATCGAGGGGATCGGGGTGGTTTATATATAGAATAACCAATACCCGGGAGTGAGTTACAGACTGGAATCTAATCGAGGGGTTCGGCGTGGTTTATATATAGAATAACCGATACCCGGGAGTGAGTTACAGACTGGAATCTAATCGAGGGGTTCGGCGTGGTTTATATATAGAATAACAGATTCCCGGGAGTGAGTTACAGACTGGAATCTAATCGAGGGGTTCGGGGTGGTTTATATATAGAATAACAGATACCCGGGAGTGAGTAACAGACTGGAATCTAATCGAGGGGTTCGGGATGGTTTACATATAGAATAACAGATACCCGGGAGTGAGTTACAGACTGGAATCTAATCGAGGGGTTCAGGGTGGTTTATATATAGAATAACAGATACCCGGGAGTGAGTTACAGACTGGAATCTAATCGAGGGGTTCGGGGTGGTTTATATATAGAATAACAGATACCCAGGAGTGAGTTACTGACTGGAATATAATCGAGGGGTTCAGGGTGGTTTATATATAGAATAACAGATACCCGGGAGTGAGTTACAGACTGGAATCTAATCGAGGAGTTCGGGGTGGTTTATATAGAGAATAACAGATACCTGGGAATGAGTTATAGACTCGAATCTAATCGAGGGGTTCGGGGTGGTTTATATATAGAATAACAGATACCCGGGAGTGACTTACAGACTAGAATCTAATCGAGGGGTTCGGCGTGGTTTATATATAGAATAACAGACACCCGGGAGTGAGTTACAGACTGGTATCTAATCGAGGGTTTCGGGTGGTTTATATATAGAATAACAGATACCCGGGAGTGAGTTACAGACTGGAATCTAATCGAGGGGTTCGGCGTGGTTTATATAAAGAATAACAGATACCCGGGAGTGAGTTACAGACTGGAATCTAATCGAGGGGTTTGGGGTGGTTTATATAGAGAATAACAGATACCCGGGAGTGAGTTACAGACTGGAATCTAATCGAGGGGTTCGGGGTGGTTTATATATAGAAAAGCAGATAGCCGGGAGTGAGTTACAGACTGGAACCTAATCGAGGGGTTCGGAGTGGTTTTTATATAGAATAACAGAAACCCGGGAGTGAGTTACAGGCGGGAATCTAACCAAGGGGTTCGGGGTGGTTTATATATAGAATAACAGATACCCGGGAGTGAGTTACAGACTGGAATCTAATTGAGGGGTTCGGGGTGGTTTATATAGAGAATAACAGATACCCGGGAGTGAGTTACAGACTGGAATCTAATCGAGGGGTTCGGGGTGGTTTATATAGAGAATAACAGATACCCGGGAGTGAGTTACAGACTGGAATCTAATCGAGGGGTTCGGGGTGGTTTATATATAGAATAACAGATACCCGGGAGTGAGATACAGACTGGAATCTAATCGAGGGGTTCGGGGTGTTTTATATATAGAATAACAGATACCCGGGAGTGAGTTACAGACTGGAATCTAATCGAGGGGTTCGGGGTGGTTTATATATAGAATAACAGATACCCGGGAGTGAGTTACAGGCTGGAATCTAATCGAGGGGTTCGGGGTGGTTTATATATAGAATAACAGATACCCGGGAGTGAGTTACAGACTGGAATCTAATCGAGGGGTTCGGGGTGGTTTATATATAGAATAACAGATACCCGGGAGTGAGTTACAGACTGGAATCTAATCGAGGGGTTCGTGGTGGTTTATATATAGAATAACAGATACCCGGGAGTGAGTTACAGACTGGAATCTAATGGAGGGGTTCGGGGGGTTTATATACAGAATAACAGATACCCGGGAGTGAGTTACAGACTGGAATCTAATCGAGGGGTTCAGGGTGGTTTATATATAGAATAACAGATACCCGGGAGTGAGTTACAGACTGGAATCTAATCGAGGGGTTCGGGGTGGTTTATATATAGAATAACAGATACCCGGGAGTGAGTTACAGACTGGAATCTAATCGAGGGGTTCGGGGTGGTTTATATATAGAATAACAGATACCCGGGAGTGAGTTACAGACTGGAATCTAATCGAGGGGTTCGGGGTGGTTTATATATAGAATAACAGATACCCGGGAGTGAGTTACAGACTGGAATCTAATCGAGGGGTTAAGGGTGGTTTATATATAGAATAACAGATACCCGGGAGTGAGTTACAGACTGGAATCTAATCGAGGGGTTTGGGGTGGTTTATATATAGAATAACAGATACCCGGGAGTGAGTTACAGACTGGAATCTAATCGAGGAGTTCGGAGTGGTTTATATATAGAATAACAGATACCCGGGAGTGAGTTACAGACTGGAATCTAATCGAGGGGTTCGGGGTGGTTTATATATAGAATAACAGATACCCGGGAGTGAGTTACAGACTGGAATCTAATCGAGGAGTTCGGAGTGGTTTATATATAGAATAACAGATACCCGGGAGTGAGTTACAGACTGGAATCTAATCGAGGGGTTCGGGTTGGTTTATATATAGAATAACAGATACCCGGGAGTGAGTTACAGACTGGAATCTAATCGAGGGGTTCAGGGTGGTTTATATATAGAATAACAGATACCCGGGAGTGAGTTACAGACTGGAATCTAATCGAGGGGTTCGGCGTGGTTTATATAGAGAATAACAGATACCCGGGAGTGAGTCACAGGCTGGAATCGAATCGAGGGGTTCGGGGTGGTTTATATATAGAATAACAGATACCCGGGAGTGAGTTACAGACTGGAATCTAACCGAGGGGTTCGGGGTGGTTTATATATAGAATAACAGATACCCGGGAGTGAGTTACAGACTGGAATCTAATCGAGGGGTTCGGGATGGTTTATATATAGAATAACAGATACGCGGGAGTGAGTTACAGACTGGAATCTAATCGAGGGGTTCGGGATGGTTTATATATAGAATAACAGATACGCTGGAGTGGGTTACAGACTGGAATCTAATCGAGTGGTTCGGGGTGGTTTATATATAGAATAACAGATACCCGGGAGTGAGTTACAGACTGGAATCTAACCGAGGGGTTCGGGGTGGTTTATATATAGAATAACAGATACGCTGGAGTGGGTTACAGACTGGAATCTAATCGAGTGGTTCGGGGTGGTTTATATATAGAATAACAGATACCCGGGAGTGAGTTACAGACTGGAATCTAATCGAGGGGTTCGGGATGGTTTATATATAGAATAACAGATACGCTGGAGTGGGTTACAGACTGGAATCTAATCGAGTGGTTCGGGGTGGTTTATATATAGAATAACAGATACCCGGGAGTGAGTTACAGACTGGAATCTAATCGAGGGGTTCGGGATGGTTTATATATAGAATAACAGATACCCGGGAGTGAGTTACAGACTGGAATCTAATCGAGGGGTTCGGGGTGGTTTATATATAGAATAACAGATACCCGGGTGTGAGTTACAGACTGGAATCTAACCGAGGGGTTCGGGGTGGTTTATATAGAGAATAACAGATACCCGGGAGTGAGTTACAGGCTGGAATCTAATCGAGGGGTTCGGGGTGGTTTATATATAGAATAACAGATACCCGGGAGTGAGTTACAGACTGGAATCTAATCGAGGGGTTCGGGATGGTTTATATATAGAATAGCAGATACCCGGGTGTGAGTTACAGACTGGAATCTAATCGAGGGGTTCGGGGTGGTTTATATAGAGAATAACAGATACCCGGGAGTGAGTTACAGACTGGAATCTAATCGAGGGGTTCGGGGTGGTTTATATATAGAATAACAGATGGGTGTGAGTTACAGATTTGAATCTAATCGAGGGGTTCAGGGTGGTTTATATATAGAATAACAGATACCCGGGAGTGAGTTACAGATTGGAATCTAATCGATGGGTTCAGGGTGGTTTATATATAGAATAACAGATGCCCGGGAGTGAGTTACAGACTGGAATCTAATCGAGGGGTCCAGGGTGGTTTATATATAGAATAACAGATACCCGGGAGTGAGTTACAGATTGGAATCTAATCGAGGGGTTCAGGGTGGTTTATATATAGAATAACAGATGCCCGGGAGTGAGTTACAGACTGGAATCTAATCGAGGGGTTCGGGGTGGTTTATATATAGAATAACAGATACCTGGGAGTGAGTTACAGATTGGAATCTAATCGAGGGGTTCAGGGTGGTTTATATATAGAATAACAGATGCCCGGGAGTGAGTTACAGATTGGAATCTAATCGAGGGGTTCAGGGTGGTTTATATATAGAATAACAGATGCCCGGGAGTGAGTTACAGACTGGAATCTAATCGAGGGGTTCGGGATGGTTTATATATAGAATAACAGATACCCGGATGTGAGTTACAGATTGGAATCTAATCGAGGGGTTCAGGGTGGTTTATATATAGAATAACAGATGCCCGGGAGTGAGTTACAGATTGGAATCTAATCGAGGGGTTCAGGGTGGTTTATATATAGAATAACAGATGCCCGGGAGTGAGTTACAGACTGGAATCTAATCGAGGGGTTCGGGATGGTTTATATATAGAATAACAGATACCCGGATGTGAGTTACAGATTGGAATCTAATCGAGGGGTTCAGGGTGGTTTATATATAGAATAACAGATGCCCGGGAGTGAGTTACAGATTGGAATCTAATCGAGGGGTTCAGGGTGGTTTATATATAGAATAACAGATGCCCGGGAGTGAGTTACAGACTGGAATCTAATCGAGGGGTTCGGGGTGGTTTATATATAGAATAACAGATACCTGGGAGTGAGTTACAGATTGGAATCTAATCGAGGGGTTCAGGGTGGTTTATATATAGAACAACAGATGCCCGGGAGTGAGTTACAGATTGGAATCTAATCGAGGGGTTCAGGGTGGTTTATATATAGAATAACAGATGCCCGGGAGTGAGTTACAGATTGGAATCTAATCGAGGGGTTCAGGGTGGTTTATATATAGAATAACAGATGCCCGGGAGTGAGTTACAGACTGGAATCTAATCGAGGGGTTCGGGATGGTTTATATATAGAATAACAGATACCCGGATGTGAGTTACAGATTGGAATCTAATCGAGGGGTTCAGGGTGGTTTATATATAGAATAACAGATGCCCGGGAGTGAGTTACAGATTGGAATCTAATCGAGGGGTTCAGGGTGGTTTATATATAGAATAACAGATGCCCGGGAGTGAGTTACAGACTGGAATCTAATCGAGGGGTTCGGGGTGGTTTATATATAGAATAACAGATACCTGGGAGTGAGTTACAGATTGGAATCTAATCGAGGGGTTCAGGGTGGTTTATATATAGAATAACAGATGCCCGGGAGTGAGTTACAGATTGGAATCTAATCGAGGGGTTCAGGGTGGTTTATATATAGAATAACAGATGCCCGGGAGTGAGTTACAGACTGGAATCTAATCGAGGGGTTCGGGGTGGTTTATATATAGAATAACAGATACCTGGGAGTGAGTTACAGATTGGAATCTAATCGAGGGGTTCAGGGTGGTTTATATATAGAATAACAGATGCCCGGGAGTGAGTTACAGATTGGAATCTAATCGAGGGGTTCAGGGTGGTTTATATATAGAATAACAGATGCCCGGGAGTGAGTTACAGACTGGAATCTAATCGAGGGGTTCGGGATGGTTTATATATAGAATAACAGATACCCGGATGTGAGATACAGATTGGAATCTAATCGAGGGGTTCAGGGTGGTTTATATATAGAATAACAGATGCCCGGGAGTGAGTTACAGACTGGAATCGAATCGAGGGGTTCAGGGTGGTTTATATATAGAATAACAGATGCCCGGGAGTGAGTTACAGACTGGAATCTAATCGAGGGGTCCAGGGTGGTTTATATATAGAATAACAGATACCCGGGAGTGAGTTACAGATTGGAATCTAATCGAGGGGTTCAGGGTGGTTTATATATAGAATAACAGATGCCCGGGAGTGAGTTACAGACTGGAATCTAATCGAGGGGTTCGGGGTGGTTTATATATAGAATAACAGATACCTGGGAGTGAGTTACAGATTGGAATCTAATCGAGGGGTTCAGGGTGGTTTATATATAGAATAACAGATGCCCGGGAGTGAGTTACAGATTGGAATCTAATCGAGGGGTTCAGGGTGGTTTATATATAGAATAACAGATGCCCGGGAGTGAGTTACAGACTGGAATCTAATCGAGGGGTTCGGGATGGTTTATATATAGAATAACAGATACCCGGATGTGAGTTACAGATTGGAATCTAATCGAGGGGTTCAGGGTGGTTTATATATAGAATAACAGATGCCCGGGAGTGAGTTACAGATTGGAATCTAATCGAGGGGTTCAGGGTGGTTTATATATAGAATAACAGATGCCCGGGAGTGAGTTACAGACTGGAATCTAATCGAGGGGTTCGGGATGGTTTATATATAGAATAACAGATACCCGGATGTGAGTTACAGATTGGAATCTAATCGAGGGGTTCAGGGTGGTTTATATATAGAATAACAGATGCCCGGGAGTGAGTTACAGATTGGAATCTAATCGAGGGGTTCAGGGTGGTTTATATATAGAATAACAGATGCCCGGGAGTGAGTTACAGACTGGAATCTAATCGAGGGGTTCGGGGTGGTTTATATATAGAATAACAGATACCTGGGAGTGAGTTACAGATTGGAATCTAATCGAGGGGTTCAGGGTGGTTTATATATAGAACAACAGATGCCCGGGAGTGAGTTACAGATTGGAATCTAATCGAGGGGTTCAGGGTGGTTTATATATAGAATAACAGATGCCCGGGAGTGAGTTACAGATTGGAATCTAATCGAGGGGTTCAGGGTGGTTTATATATAGAATAACAGATGCCCGGGAGTGAGTTACAGACTGGAATCTAATCGAGGGGTTCGGGATGGTTTATATATAGAATAACAGATACCCGGATGTGAGTTACAGATTGGAATCTAATCGAGGGGTTCAGGGTGGTTTATATATAGAATAACAGATGCCCGGGAGTGAGTTACAGATTGGAATCTAATCGAGGGGTTCAGGGTGGTTTATATATAGAATAACAGATGCCCGGGAGTGAGTTACAGACTGGAATCTAATCGAGGGGTTCGGGGTGGTTTATATATAGAATAACAGATACCTGGGAGTGAGTTACAGATTGGAATCTAATCGAGGGGTTCAGGGTGGTTTATATATAGAATAACAGATGCCCGGGAGTGAGTTACAGATTGGAATCTAATCGAGGGGTTCAGGGTGGTTTATATATAGAATAACAGATGCCCGGGAGTGAGTTACAGACTGGAATCTAATCGAGGGGTTCGGGGTGGTTTATATATAGAATAACAGATACCTGGGAGTGAGTTACAGATTGGAATCTAATCGAGGGGTTCAGGGTGGTTTATATATAGAATAACAGATGCCCGGGAGTGAGTTACAGATTGGAATCTAATCGAGGGGTTCAGGGTGGTTTATATATAGAATAACAGATGCCCGGGAGTGAGTTACAGACTGGAATCTAATCGAGGGGTTCGGGATGGTTTATATATAGAATAACAGATACCCGGATGTGAGTTACAGATTGGAATCTAATCGAGGGGTTCAGGGTGGTTTATATATAGAATAACAGATGCCCGGGAGTGAGTTAAAGACTGGAATCGAATCGAGGGGTTCAGGGTGGTTTATATATAGAATAACAGATACCCGGGAGTGAGTTACAGACTGGAATCTAATAGAGGGGTTCGGGGTGGTTTATATATAGAATAACAGATACCTGGGAGTGAGTTACAGATTGGAATCTAATCGAGGGGTTCAGGGTGGTTTATATATAGAATGACAGATACCCGGGAGTGAGTTACAGACTGGAATCTAATCGAGGGGTTCGGGGTGGTTTATATATAGAATAACAGATACCCGGGAGTGAGTTACAGACTGGAATCTAATCGAGGAGTTCGGGGGGTTTATATATAGAATAACAGATACCCGGGAGTGAGTTACAGACTGGAATCTAATCGAGGGGTTCGGGGTGGTTTATATATAGAATAACAGATACCCGGGAGTGAGTTACAGACTGGAATCTAATCGAGGGGTTCGGGGTGGTTTATATATAGAATAACAGATACCCGGGAGTGAGTTACAGACTGGAATCTAATCGAGGGGTTCGGGATGGTTTATATATAGAATAACAGATACCCGGGTGTGAGTTACAGACTGGAATCTAATCGAGGGGTTCGGGGTGGTTTATATATAGAATAACAGATACCCGGGAGTGAGTTACAGACTGGAATCGAATCGAGGGGTTCGGGGTGGTTTATATATAGAATAACAGATGGGTGTGAGTTACAGATTTGAATCTAATCGAGGGGTTCAGGGTGGTTTATATATAGAATAACAGATACCCGGGAGTGAGTTACAGATTGGAATCTAATCGAGGGGTTCAGGGTGGTTTATATATAGAACAACAGATGCCCGGGAGTGAGTTACAGATTGGAATCTAATCGAGGGGTTCAGGGTGGTTTATATATAGAATAACAGATGCCCGGGAGTGAGTTACAGATTGGAATCTAATCGAGGGGTTCAGGGTGGTTTATATATAGAATAACAGATGCCCGGGAGTGAGTTACAGACTGGAATCTAATCGAGGGGTTCGGGATGGTTTATATATAGAATAACAGATACCCGGATGTGAGTTACAGATTGGAATCTAATCGAGGGGTTCAGGGTGGTTTATATATAGAATAACAGATGCCCGGGAGTGAGTTACAGATTGGAATCTAATCGAGGGGTTCAGGGTGGTTTATATATAGAATAACAGATGCCCGGGAGTGAGTTACAGACTGGAATCTAATCGAGGGGTTCGGGGTGGTTTATATATAGAATAACAGATACCTGGGAGTGAGTTACAGATTGGAATCTAATCGAGGGGTTCAGGGTGGTTTATATATAGAATAACAGATGCCCGGGAGTGAGTTACAGATTGGAATCTAATCGAGGGGTTCAGGGTGGTTTATATATAGAATAACAGATGCCCGGGAGTGAGTTACAGACTGGAATCTAATCGAGGGGTTCGGGGTGGTTTATATATAGAATAACAGATACCTGGGAGTGAGTTACAGATTGGAATCTAATCGAGGGGTTCAGGGTGGTTTATATATAGAATAACAGATGCCCGGGAGTGAGTTACAGATTGGAATCTAATCGAGGGGTTCAGGGTGGTTTATATATAGAATAACAGATGCCCGGGAGTGAGTTACAGACTGGAATCTAATCGAGGGGTTCGGGATGGTTTATATATAGAATAACAGATACCCGGATGTGAGTTACAGATTGGAATCTAATCGAGGGGTTCAGGGTGGTTTATATATAGAATAACAGATGCCCGGGAGTGAGTTACAGACTGGAATCGAATCGAGGGGTTCAGGGTGGTTTATATATAGAATAACAGATACCCGGGAGTGAGTTACAGACTGGAATCTAATAGAGGGGTTCGGGGTGGTTTATATATAGAATAACAGATACCTGGGAGTGAGTTACAGATTGGAATCTAATCGAGGGGTTCAGGGTGGTTTATATATAGAATGACAGATACCCGGGAGTGAGTTACAGACTGGAATCTAATCGAGGGGTTCGGGGTGGTTTATATATAGAATAACAGATACCCGGGAGTGAGTTACAGACTGGAATCTAATCGAGGAGTTCGGGGGGTTTATATATAGAATAACAGATACCCGGGAGTGAGTTACAGACTGGAATCTAATCGAGGGGTTCGGGGTGGTTTATATATAGAATAACAGATACCCGGGAGTGAGTTACAGACTGGAATCTAATCGAGGGGTTCGGGGTGGTTTATATATAGAATAACAGATACCCGGGAGTGAGTTACAGACTGGAATCTAATCGAGGGGTTCGGGATGGTTTATATATAGAATAACAGATACCCGGGTGTGAGTTACAGACTGGAATCTAATCGAGGGGTTCGGGGTGGTTTATATATAGAATAACAGATACCCGGGAGTGAGTTACAGACTGGAATCTAATCGAGGGGTTCGGGGTGGTTTATATATAGAATAACAGATGGGTGTGAGTTACAGATTTGAATCTAATCGAGGGGTTCAGGGTGGTTTATATATAGAATAACAGATACCCGGGAGTGAGTTACAGATTGGAATCTAATCGAGGGGTTCAGGGTGGTTTATATATAGAATAACAGATGCCCGGGAGTGAGTTACAGACTGGAATCTAATCGAGGGGTCCAGGTTGGTTTATATATAGAATAACAGATACCCGGGAGTGAGTTACAGATTGGAATCTAATCGAGGGGTTCAGGGTGGTTTATATATAGAATAACAGATGCCCGGGAGTGAGTTACAGACTGGAATCTAATCGAGGGGTTCGGGGTGGTTTATATATAGAATAACAGATACCTGGGAGTGAGTTACAGATTGGAATCTAATCGAGGGGTTCAGGGTGGTTTATATATAGAATAACAGATGCCCGGGAGTGAGTTACAGATTGGAATCTAATCGAGGGGTTCAGGGTGGTTTATATATAGAATAACAGATGCCCGGGAGTGAGTTACAGACTGGAATCTAATCGAGGGGTTCGGGATGGTTTATATATAGAATAACAGATACCCGGATGTGAGTTACAGATTGGAATCTAATCGAGGGGTTCAGGGTGGTTTATATATAGAATAACAGATGCCCGGGAGTGAGTTACAGATTGGAATCTAATCGAGGGGTTCAGGGTGGTTTATATATAGAATAACAGATGCCCGGGAGTGAGTTACAGACTGGAATCTAATCGAGGGGTTCGGGATGGTTTATATATAGAATAACAGATACCCGGATGTGAGTTACAGATTGGAATCTAATCGAGGGGTTCAGGGTGGTTTATATATAGAATAACAGATGCCCGGGAGTGAGTTACAGATTGGAATCTAATCGAGGGGTTCAGGGTGGTTTATATATAGAATAACAGATGCCCGGGAGTGAGTTACAGACTGGAATCTAATCGAGGGGTTCGGGGTGGTTTATATATAGAATAACAGATACCTGGGAGTGAGTTACAGATTGGAATCTAATCGAGGGGTTCAGGGTGGTTTATATATAGAATAACAGATGCCCGGGAGTGAGTTACAGATTGGAATCTAATCGAGGGGTTCAGGGTGGTTTATATATAGAATAACAGATGCCCGGGAGTGAGTTCCAGATTGGAATCTAATCAAGGGGTTCAGGGTGGTTTATATATAGAATAACAGATGCCCGGGAGTGAGTTACAGACTGGAATCTAATCGAGGGGTTCGGGATGGTTTATATATAGAATAACAGATACCCGGATGTGAGTTACAGATTGGAATCTAATCGAGGGGTTCAGGGTGGTTTATATATAGAATAACAGATGCCCGGGAGTGAGTTACAGATTGGAATCTAATCGAGGGGTTCAGGGTGGTTTATATATAGAATAACAGATGCCCGGGAGTGAGTTACAGACTGGAATCTAATCGAGGGGTTCGGGGTGGTTTATATATAGAATAACAGATACCTGGGAGTGAGTTACAGATTGGAATCTAATCGAGGGGTTCAGGGTGGTTTATATATAGAATAACAGATGCCCGGGAGTGAGTTACAGATTGGAATCTAATCGAGGGGTTCAGGGTGGTTTATATATAGAATAACAGATGCCCGGGAGTGAGTTACAGACTGGAATCTAATCGAGGGGTTCGGGGTGGTTTATATATAGAATAACAGATACGCGGGAGTGAGTTACAGACTGGAATCTAATCGAGGGGTTCGGGGTGGTTTATATATAGAATAACAGATGCCCGGGAGTGAGTTACAGACTGGAATCTAATCGAGGGGTTCGGGGTGGTTTGTATATAGAATAACAGATGCCCGGGAGTGAGTTACAGACTGGAATCTAATCGAGGGGTTCCGGGTGGTTTATATATAGAATAACAGATGCCCGGGAGTGAGTTACAGATTGGAATCTAATCGAGGGGTTCAGGGTGGTTTATATATAGAATAACAGATGCCCGGGAGTGAGTTACAGACTGGAATCTAATCGAGGGGTTCGGGATGGTTTATATATAGAATAACAGATACCCGGATGTGAGTTACAGATTGGAATCTAATCGAGGGGTTCAGGGTGGTTTATATATAGAATAACAGATGCCCGGGAGTGAGTTACAGATTGGAATCTAATCGAGGGGTTCAGGGTGGTTTATATATAGAATAACAGATGCCCGGGAGTGAGTTACAGACTGGAATCTAATCGAGGGGTTCGGGGTGGTTTATATATAGAATAACAGATACCTGGGAGTGAGTTACAGATTGGAATCTAATCGAGGGGTTCAGGGTGGTTTATATATAGAATAACAGATGCCCGGGAGTGAGTTACAGATTGGAATCTAATCGAGGGGTTCAGGGTGGTTTATATATAGAATAACAGATGCCCGGGAGTGAGTTACAGATTGGAATCTAATCAAGGGGTTCAGGGTGGTTTATATATAGAATAACAGATGCCCGGGAGTGAGTTACAGACTGGAATCTAATCGAGGGGTTCGGGATGGTTTATATATAGAATAACAGATACCCGGATGTGAGTTACAGATTGGAATCTAATCGAGGGGTTCAGGGTGGTTTATATATAGAATAACAGATGCCCGGGAGTGAGTTACAGATTGGAATCTAATCGAGGGGTTCAGGGTGGTTTATATATAGAATAACAGATGCCCGGGAGTGAGTTACAGACTGGAATCTAATCGAGGGGTTCGGGGTGGTTTATATATAGAATAACAGATACCTGGGAGTGAGTTACAGATTGGAATCTAATCGAGGGGTTCAGGGTGGTTTATATATAGAATAACAGATGCCCGGGAGTGAGTTACAGATTGGAATCTAATCGAGGGGTTCAGGGTGGTTTATATATAGAATAACAGATGCCCGGGAGTGAGTTACAGACTGGAATCTAATCGAGGGGTTCGGGGTGGTTTATATATAGAATAACAGATACGCGGGAGTGAGTTACAGACTGGAATCTAATCGAGGGGTTCGGGGTGGTTTATATATAGAATAACAGATGCCCGGGAGTGAGTTACAGACTGGAATCTAATCGAGGGGTTCGGGGTGGTTTGTATATAGAATAACAGATGCCCGGGAGTGAGTTACAGACTGGAATCTAATCGAGGGGTTCCGGGTGGTTTATATATAGAATAACAGATACCCGGGAGTGAGTTACAGACTGGAATCTAATCGAGGGGTTCGGGGTGGTTTATACATAGAATAACACATACCCGGGAGTGAGTTACAGACTGGAATCTAATCGAGGGTTTCGGGGTGGTTTATATACAGAATAACAGATACCCGGGAGTGAGTTACAGACTGGAATCTAATCGAGGGGTTCGGGGTGGTTTAAATATAGAATAACAGATACCCGGGAGTGAGTTACAGACTGGAATCTAATCGAGGGTTTCGGGGTGGTTTATATACAGAATAACAGATACCCGGGAGTGAGTTACAGACTGGAATCTAATCGAGGGGTTCGGGGTGGTTTATATATAGAATAACAGATACCCGGGAGTGAGTTACAGACTGGAATCTAATCGAGGGGTTCAGGGGGGTTTATATATAGAATAACAGATACCCGGGAGTGAGTTACAGACTGGAATCTAATCGAGCGGTTCGGGGTGGTTTATATATAGAATAACAGATACCCGGGAGTGAGTTACAGACTGGAATCTAATCGAGGGGTTCGGGGTGGTTTATATATAGAATAACAGATACCCGGGAGTGAGTTACAGACTGGAATCTAATCGAGGGGTTCGGGGTGGTTTATATATAGAATAACAGATACCCGGGAGTGAGTTACAGACTGGAATCTAATCGAGGGGTTCGGGGTGGTTTATATATAGAATAACAGATACCCGGGAGTGAGTTACAGACTGGAATCTAATCGAGGGGTTCGGGGTGGTTTATATATAGAATAACAGATACCCGGGAGTGAGTTACAGACTGGAATCTAATCGAGGGGTTCGGGGTGGTTTATATATAGAATAACAGATACCCGGGAGTGAGTTACAGACTGGAATCTAATCGAGGGGTTCGGGGTGGTTTATATATAGAATAACAGATACCCGGGAGTGAGTTACAGACTGGAATCTAATCGAGGGGTTCGAGGTGGTTTATATACAGAATAACAGATACCCGGGAGTGAGTTACAGACTGGAATCTAATCGAGGGGTTCAGGGTGGTTTATGTATAGAATAACAGATACCCGGGAGTGAGTTACAGACTGGAATCTAATCGAGGGGTTCGGGGTGGTTTATATATAGAATAACAGATACCCGGGAGTGAGTTACAGACTGGAATCGAATCGAGGGGGTCGGGTACAATCTGAGAGAGGGAGCAGGGGGATCTTTACCCCGCTGATCCCTGTTCCGCCAGCCCCGTGGATCGTGATTGATCCGCGTCTGAGCCGCAGCGTCCCGCTGGGTGGTTTGTGCCCGGCGGGTGGTTTGTGCCCGGCGGGTGGTTTGTGCCCGGCGGGTGGTTCGTGCCCGGCGGGTGGTTTGTGCCCGGCGGGTGGTTTGTGCCCGGCGGGTGGTTTGTGCCCGGCGGTGCCCGGCGGGTGGTTCGTGCCCGGCGGGTGGTTCGTGCCCGGCGGGTGGTTTGTGCCCGGCGGTGCCCGGCGGGTGGTTCGTGCCCGGCGGGTGGATTGTGCCCGGCGGGTGGTTCGTGCCCGGCGGGTGGTTCGTGCCCGGCGGGTGGTTTGTGCCCGGCGGGTGGATTGTGCCCGGCGGGTGGATTGTGCCCGGCTGGTCTGACCCAGGGCGGGTTGCAGCTGTGTGTGTGTGGGGGTTTTATATAAGTACCGCCCTGGTTGCGGTTTTGCCCATGGCATGGGAGCAGGAGGAAGCTGCCGCCGCCTGGCCTCGCAGTGACAGGCCTGGTGGGGGAGGGGACACCAGGGGCAGCGCCGGAGATCACCTCAGCGGCTGGCTTTGCGAGAGGCCCGGCCCCTCCGGCAGCGCACCTGCCCCAGGGCGGGAGATGTCGGCGGGCGGCGGCGGCGCCGAGCGACAGCCCCCCGAGGACCAGGCCTGTTCCCGGGGCGGCTCGGGCGCCGGCCCCCCGCGGCCCGGCCCGGGGGAGGACCGCTGCGACTCGGCCTACGGCTCGGGCCTGCCGGACAGCTTCGCCTCGCGGTGCTCCCTGGGGTCCCCGGCCCACGAGGTCACCTTCGACCCCTGGGCCTACCTGAGTGAAGAGGGAGACACGTAAGTGTGACTTTTAAAACAATCTCTGTCTCTGTGAACTTTGATGATGTTAAATTCCCCGGGGCCGGGGGGGTGTTGTGGGTGGGGAGGGTGACGAGAGAACGACTGTATTCCTGTCACGGCGGCTGCGAACCTCCCGTCACTTTGTAACGCACGACATAATAATCTTTATCGGTGTCACAAGTCGGCTCACATTAACACCGCGGTGAACTTACTGTGAACATCCCCTAGTCCCCGCTCTCCGGCGCCTGTTCGGGGACACGGCGGGAGAATTCGGAACGTCCAGTTCACCCGACCAGCGCGTCCTTCGGAGGGAAACCGGAGCGCCCGGGACCCAAGCCCGGGAAGCGAACCCGGCGCCCTGGCGCCGGGAAGCAGCCGTGATAACCGCTGTGCCGCCGCCTGCCAATTTGCGCACGGTGGGATCCCACGCGCAGCGACGGGATGAAAGCAAAATACCCCGGAGTGAGGAGGGGGACGGTGAAGGGGGAGGAGGGGAGGGGGGGTGGGGGGCAACCCGAACCCGAACCTGAACCCGAACCCGAACCTGAACCTGAACCTGAACCGATCCCGAACCTGAACCCGAAATCTGAACCCGAACCCGAACCCGAACCTGAACCCGAACCCGAACCCGAAATCTGAACCTGAACCTGAACCCGAACCCGAACCTGAACCCGAAATCTGAACCCGAACCCGAACCTGAACCCGAAATCTGAACCTGAACCTGAACCCGAACCCGAACCTGAACCTGAACCTGAACCTGAACCCGAACCCGAACCCGAAATCTGAAGACCGAACAGACTCAAAAGGGTCTTGGTAAGATCTGTGGGCAGAGGGTAACGTTTCGAGTGCGTAACGGCGCACGGACTGGGGACATTGACTCTCGTTATCCCCCACTCCAGAGGCAATGTCTCGACCCCCAGAGTTTCTTCCTCCCCCCCCCCCCCCCCCCCCCCCCCCCCGCCGGTCCCAAAGCATTTTCTGTTTTTTGAATGCTGGTCATCCTTCCCCTATTGTTTTTTATGACTCCTGAGGAAGGAGCAGCGCTCCGAAAGCTGGTGACATCGAAACAAACCTGTTGGACTGTAACCTGGTGTTGTAAGACTTCGTACTGTGCTCACCCCAGTCCAACGCCGGCATCTCCACATCATGTTTTTTTATTAGTTATGTTGGTTGGAGAACCACGGTACGCTGTGATAGTGCAGAAGAGATTTACGAGGTTGCTACTGGGGCTTCATGGTCTGAGTTATAAGGAGAGGCTGGAGAGGCCGGGACTTTTTCCCCTGGAGCGCAGGAGGCTTAGGGGTGAGCTTATAGAGGTCTATAAAATAATGGGGGGCATCGGAAAGGTAGATAGTCAACATCTTTTCCCAAAGGTCGAGGAGTCTAGAGGGCATAGGTTTAATAATCATATAATAATAATCTTTATTGTCGCAAGTAAGTTTACATTAACACTGCAATGAAGTTACTGTGAAAATCCCCTCGTCGCCACATTCCGGCGCCTGTTCGGGTACACGGAGGGGAATTCAGAACGTCCAATTTATGTAACAGACCGT
Source organism: Scyliorhinus torazame (assembly GCF_047496885.1). Classification (NCBI taxonomy): domain Eukaryota; kingdom Metazoa; phylum Chordata; class Chondrichthyes; order Carcharhiniformes; family Scyliorhinidae; genus Scyliorhinus; species Scyliorhinus torazame. The sequence goes on along the minus strand of NC_092730.1, from coordinate 26,795,842 downwards.
CTTTCGGGACTTGTTAAAGGTGAGAGGGGAGCGATACAAGAGAGACCAGAGGGGAAATTTCTTCACACACAGAGGGTGGTGGGCGTCTGGAACGGGCTGGCAGAGGCAGTGGTAGAGGCAGGTACGATTTTATCTTTTAAAAAGCAGTTAGACAGTTACGTGGGCAGGGTGGGTATAGATGCGGGCAAGTGGGACTAGCTTCGTGATAGAAACTGGGCAGCACAGTCAAGCTGGGCCGAAGGGCCTGTTTCCATGGTGTGAACGTCTATGACTCTAATCCCCTTCAGCCTGTGTCCCTTCCGTTCTCCATCTGTCCGTCCAATGGGATGGGTTTCTCCCCGTCTCCTCTGTGGAGACCCCCCCCCCGACCCCCTCGGTCAAATCTTCCCTCAGCCTCCTCTTCTCCGAGGAACCCAGTGCTGGTTTCTCCGCTCCGACCTCGTAACCCGAAATTTCTCATCCCCGGGACCGATCCCGTGAAGCTTTCCCTCACCCTCTGCCGCGCCTTCATATCCTTCCCAAAATGCATCTCCCTGGACTGTACGGGTGTTCCCCGGCTGAGGCTGGACTGGAGGCTCATGAAGGTTCGTGGAAACTTTGTCCGCCCCCCCCCCCCCCCCACCCCCGTCTTCAGTCCGGGGAAATCGCCCATGATGCGTTGGGAGCAATACTGGGGTGAGGAGCAATTCGGGGGTAACTGGGTCGGAGAGTGGGGAGGAGGGGGGGGATCCGTGGTTTGTCCCCTAGATGGCGTGTGTTCTGAGTGTCTCGCTGGGCCCGTTTCAGAGAGGGGCTGTTAAGGGTCGAGCACATTGCTGTGTGTGTGTGTGTGTGTGTGTGTGTGTGGTGGGAGGAGTGTATGGAGTCACATGTAGGCCAGACCGGGGTAAGGACGGCAGATTTCCCCCTTTTCCTAGAGGGGGACATCAGCGAACCGGATGGGTTTTTGTGACAGTCGATGACCTCTGGATTACCAATCCAGCGACAGTATCACCGCCCCACCATCTCCCCAGCACGGAATATACCCGGCCCCACCCGGTTTGCACTGACCTCCGCTGCCTTCACTTAAGCCGGGACTTTCCAGACCCCCCCCCCCCCACTGGACTCTTCCAGTCCCGCATCAGGGTCTGCCGCTGTAATACTGCCTCCGTTGAAGCAGGTCACGGCTGGTACTGCACCTCATTTACTCGCCCTATCTCCATATCCTCGACTTAACGTAAATCTATCCATCTCCGTCTTCAAACTTTTCCATGGGAGCGAGAGTTCCGGAGTTCCGTATGAGGGAAGTGGTACCTGACCCCACTTGTCGAGCGGTTTGACTCAAATTTTAACGTTCTGCAAGCCCCCCCCCCCCCCCCCCCCCCCCCCCAACGCATGGGGTCAGGGGTTGCGACATCCACTCTGCCACCCCCCCTCACGGGGTCAGGGGTGGATCATCCGTCTCCTTCCGCCCCCCCCCCCCCCCCCCCCCCCCCCCCCCCATGGGGTCCGATGTTGAAACATCCCCCCCCCTCATGGGGTCAGGGGGATTTCTCCCCCCCCCCCCCCCCCCCCCCCCCCCCCCCCCCCCCCCCCCCCCCCTGCCCCCATCCCAGTACGCCTGCCCCAGCAGTTCAAATGGTTAAAATTCCCCTCCACTTGTTGGGGGGAGGGGGGCTGTGGGAATCCGCAGGATTTCCGACAACCGGCCTGCATTTATATGACGCCTTTAACATAGGAAAACCGTCCCAATGGAGCTTCTCAGCTTGGATTGTCAGCTAGTGGGCGGCGCGGTGGCCTAGTGGTTAGCAACGCGGCCTCGCGGCGCCAGGGTCCCAGGTTCGATTCCCCTGGGTCACTGTCTGTGCGGAGTCTGCACGTTCTCCCCGTGTCTGCGTGGGTTTCCTCCGGCTGCTCCGGTTTCCTCCCACAGTCCAAAGATGTGCAGGTTAGGTGGATTGGCCGTGCTAAATTGCCCCTTAGTGTCCAAAGATGTGCAGGTTAGGTGGATTGGCCGTGCTAAATTGCCCCTTAGTGTCCAAAGATGTGCAGGTTAGGTGGATTGGCCGTGCTAAATTGTCCCTCAGTGTCCAAAGATGTGCAGGTTAGGTGGATTGGCCGTGCTAAATTGTCCCTTAGTGTCCAAAGATGTGCAGGTTGGGTGGATTGGCCGTGCTAAATTGTCCCTTAGAGTCCAAAGATGTGCAGGTTAGGTGGATTGGCCGTGCTAAATTGTCCCTCAGTGTCCAAAGATGTGCAGGTTAGGTGGATTGGCCGTGCTAAATTGTCCCTTAGTGTCCAAAGATGTGCAGGTTAGGTGGATTGGCCGTGCTAAATTGTCCCTTAGTGTCCAAAGATGTGCAGGTTAGGTGGATTGGCCGTGCTAAATTGTCCCTCAGTGTCCAAAGATGTGCAGGTTAGGTGGATTGGCCGTGCTAAATTGTCCCTTAGTGTCCAAAGATGTGCAGGTTAGGTGGATTGGCCGTGCTAAATTGTCCCTTAGTGTCCAAAGATGTGCAGGTTAGGTGGATTGGCCGTGCTAAATTGTCCCTCAGTGTCCAAAGATGTGCAGGTTAGGTGGATTGGCCGTGCTAAATTGTCCCTTAGTGTCCAAAGATGTGCAGGTTAGGTGGATTGGCCGTGCTAAATTGTCCCTCAGTGTCCAAAGATGTGCAGGTTAGGTGGATTGGCCGTGCTAAATTGTCCCTTAGTGTCCAAAGATGTGCAGGTTAGGTGGATTGGCCGTGCTAAATTGTCCCTTAGTGTCCAAAGATGTGCAGGTTAGGTGGATTGGCCGTGCTAAATTGTCCCTTAGTGTCCAAAGATGTGCAGGTTCGGTGGATTGGCCATGCTAAATTGCCCCTCAGTGTCCAAAGATGTGCAGGTTAGGTGGATTGGCCGTGCTAAATTGTCCCTCAGTGTCCAAAGATGTGCAGGTTAGGTGGATTGGCCGTGCTAAATTGTCCCTTAGTGTCCAAAGATGTGCAGGTTCGGTGGATTGGCCGTGCTAAATTTTCCCTTAGTGTCCAAAGATGTTCAGGTTCGGTGGATTGGCCATGCTAAATTGCCCCTCAGTGTCCAAAGATGTGCAGGTTAGGTGGATTGGCCGTGCTAAATTGTCCCTCAGTGTCCAAAGATGTGCAGGTTAGGTGGATTGGCCACGCTAAATTCCCCCTCAGTGTCCAAAGATGTGCAGGTTAGGTGGATTGGCCGTGCTAAATTGTCCCTCAGTGTCCAAAGATGTGCAGGTTAGGTGGATTGGCCGCGCTAAATTGTCCCTTAGTGTCCAAAGATGTGCAGGTTGGGTGGATTGGCCGTGCTAAATTGTCCCTTAGAGTCCAAAGATGTGCAGGTTAGGTGGATTGGCCGTGCTAAATTGTCCCTCAGTGTCCAAAGATGTGCAGGTTAGGTGGATTGGCCGTGCTAAATTGTCCCTTAGTGTCCAAAGATGTGCAGGTTAGGTGGATTGGCCGTGCTAAATTGTCCCTTAGTGTCCAAAGATGTGCAGGTTAGGTGGATTGGCCACGCTAAATTCCCCCTCAGTGTCCAAAGATGTGCAGGTTAGGTGGATTGGCCGTGCTAAATTGTCCCTCAGTGTCCAAAGATGTGCAGGTTAGGTGGATTGGCCGCGCTAAATTGTCCCTCAGTGTCCAAAGATGTGCAGGTTAGGTGGATTGGCCGTGCTAAATTGTCCCTTAGTGTTCAAAGATGCGCGGGTTAGGTGGATTGGCCGTGATAAATTGCCCCTTAGTGTCCAAAGATGTGCTGGTTAGGTGGATTGGCCGTGCTAAATTGTCCCTCAGTGTCCAAAGATGTGCAGGTTAGGTGGATTGGCCACGCTAAATTCCCCCTCAGTGTCCAAAGATGTGCAGGTTAGGTGGATTGGCCGTGCTAAATTGTCCCTCAGTGTCCAAAGATGTGCAGGTTAGGTGGATTGGCCGCGCTAAATTGTCCCTCAGTGTCCAAAGATGTGCAGGTTAGGTGGATTGGCCGTGCTAAATTGTCCCTTAGTGTCCAAAGATGCGCGGGTTAGGTGGATTGGCCGTGATAAATTGCCCCTTAGTGTCCAAAGATGTGCTGGTTAGGTGGATTGGCCGTGCTAAATTGTCCCTTAGTGTCCAAAGATGTGCAGGTTAGGTGGATTGGCCGTGCTAAATTACCCCTTAGTGTCCAAAGGTGTGCGGGTTAGGTGAATTGGCCGTGCTAAATTGCCCCTTCGGCTCCAAAGATGTGCGGGTTAGGTGGATTGGCCGTGCTAAATTGTCCCTTAGTGTCCAAAGATGTGCAGGTTGGGTGGATTGGCCGTGCTAAATTGTCCTTAGTGTCCAAAGATGTGCAGGTTAGGTGGATTGGCCGCGCTAAATTGTCCCTTAGTGTCCAAAGATGTGCAGGTTAGGTGGATTGGCCGGGCTAAATTGCCCCTTAGTGTCCAAAGATGTGCAGGTTACGTGGATTGGCCGTGCTAAATTGTCCCTTAGTGTCCAAAGATGTGCAGGTTAGGTGGATTGGCCGTGCTAAATTGTCCCTTAGTGTCCAAAGATGTGCAGGTTAGGTGGATTGGCCGTGCTAAATTGCCCCTTAGTGTCCAAAGATGTGCAGGTTAGGTGGATTGGCCGTGATAAATTGTCCCTTAGTGTCCAAAGATGTGCAGGTTAGGTGGATTGGCCGCGCTAAATTGTCCCTTAGTGTCCAAAGATGTGCAGGTTAGGTGGATTGGCCGCGCTAAATTGTCCCTTAGTGTCCAAAGATGTGCAGGTTAGGTGGATTGGCCGCGCTAAATTGTCCCTTAGTGTCCAAAGATGTGCGGGTTAGGTGGATTGGCCATGATAAAATTGCTAAAAGGTGAGGTGGGGGTTACGGGGATAGGCGGGGGGAATGGGCCTGGGTGAGGAGCTCTCTTTTCACCCCCCCCCACTGACTCAACATTTGAGCATGTCCGACCATCCCGCCTTTCTCCCGATCCTCAATTCCTTCCTCTTTTGTTTCCTCTCTTGCAGGTTCCTCCACCTCTGCGTCATTCACCAGGCCGAGGCCTTGGCCCTAGCTTTCATCGGTCAGTGCGGCCCAGGGTACCTGAACTGGCAGAATGATCTCTTCCAGGTGGGTAAGCCGGCCAAGCGCTTGGAAGGGGATGCGCGTGGCCCTCTCGCCTCGGACCTGGGGGAGGGCGGGGAGAACATGTGGGATTTCCCCAGGCCCGGCCCATCCAACAAACAGCGCGACAGAAAAAAGGTTTTTGTGCTCCTTTTCCCACCGTTTCGTTTTGGATCTTCCTGTTCGCAAATTGGCTGCCATGTTTCCCACAATGCCACAGGATAGAGCCATGGACTTCCTACTGTGCAGAAAGAGGCCATTCGGCCCTTCATGTCAGCGCTGGTTCCTCAATAGATCAACCCCTAACTAATCCCACTGCCCCACTCTCTCCCCACAGCCCTGTATCAATCCCAAACTAATCCCACTGCCCACTCTCTCCCCACAGCCCTGTATCAATCCCAAACTAATCCCACTGCCCCGCTCTCTCCCCACAGCCCTGTATCAATCCCAAACTAATCCCACTGCCCCGCTCTCTCCCCGTAGCCCTGTATCAATCCCAAACTAATCCCACTGCCCCACTCTCTCCCCATAGCCCTGTATCAATCCCAAACTAATCCCACTGCCCCACTCTCTCCCCATAGCCCTGTATCAATCCCCAAACTAATCCCACTGCCCCACTCTCTCCCCATAGCCCTGTATCAATCCCAAACTAATCCCACTGCCCCGCTCTCTCCCCATAGCCCTGTATCAATCCCAAACTAATCCCACTGCCCCGCTCTCTCCCCATAGCCCTGTATAAATCCCAAACTGATCCCACTGACCCGCTCTCTCCCCATAGCCCTGTATCAATCCCAAACTAATCCCACTGCCCCGCTCACTCCCCATAGCCCTGTATCAATCCCTAACTGATCCCACTGCCCCGCTCACTCCCCATAGCCCTGTATCAATCCCAAACTAATCCCACTGCCCCGCTCACTCCCCATAGCCCTGTATCAATCCCAAACTAATCCCACTGCCCCGCTCTCTCCCCATAGCCCTGTATCAATCCAAAACTACTCCCACTGCCGCGCTCTCTCCCCATAGCCCTGTATCAATCCCAAACTAATCCCACTGCCCCGCTCTCTCCCCATAGCCCTCTATCAATCCCAAACTAATCCCACTGCCCCGCTCTCTCCCCATAGCCCTGTATCAATCCCAAACTAATCCCACTGCCCCGCTCTCTCCCCATAGCCCTGTATCAATCCCAAACTAATCCCACTGCCCCGCTCTCTCCCCATAGCCCTGTATAAATCCCAAACTGATCCCACTGACCCGCTCTCTCCCCATAGCCCTGTATCAATCCCAAACTAATCCCACTGCCCCGCTCACTCCCCATAGCCCTGTATCAATCCCTAACTGATCCCACTGCCCCGCTCACTCCCCATAGCCCTGTATCAATCCCAAACTAATCCCACTGCCCCGCTCACTCCCCATAGCCCTGTATCAATCCCAAACTAATCCCACTGCCCCGCTCTCTCCCCATAGCCCTGTATCAATCCAAAACTACTCCCACTGCCGCGCTCTCTCCCCATAGCCCTGTATCAATCCCAAACTAATCCCACTGCCCCGCTCTCTCCCCATAGCCCTCTATCAATCCCAAACTAATCCCACTGCCCCGCTCTCTCTCCATAGCCCTGTATCAATCCCAAACTAATCCCACTGCCCCGCTCTCTCCCCATAGCCCTGTATCAACCCCTAACTAATCCCACTGCCCCGCTCTCTCCCCATAGCCCTGTATCCCAAACTAATCCCACTGCCCCGCTATCTCTCCATAGCCCTGTATCAATCCCCAAACTAATCCCACTGCCCTGCTCTCTCCCCATAGGCCTGTATCAATCCCAAACTAATCCCACTGCCCCACTCACTCCCCATAGGCCTGTATCAATCCCCAAACTAATCCCACTGCCATGCTCTCGCCCCATAGCCCTGTATCAATCCCAAACTAATCCCACTGCCTCACTCTCTCCCCATAGCCCTGTATCAATCCCAAACTAATCCCACGACCTCACTCTCTCCCCATAGCCCTGTATAAATCCCAAACTAATCCCACTGCCCCGCTCTCTCCCCATAGCCTTTAATCAATCCCAAACTAATCCCACTGCCTCACTCTCTCCCCATAGCCCTGTATCCATCCCAAACTAATCCCACTGCCCCGCTCTCTCCCCATAGCCTTTAATCAATCCCAAACTAATCCCACTGCCTCACTCTCTCCCCATAGCCCTGTATCCATCCCAAACTAATCCCACTGCCCCGCTCTCTCCCCATAGCCTTTAATCAATCCCAAACTAATCCCACTGCCTCACTCTCTCCCCATAGCCCTGTATCCATCCCAAACTAATCCCACTGCCCCGCTCTCTCCCCATAGCCTTTAATCAATCCCAAACTAATCCCACTGCCCCGCTCTCTCCCCATAGCCTTTAATCAATCCCAAACTAATCCCACTACCTCACTCTCTCCCCATAGCCTTTAATCAATCCCAAACTAATCCCACTGCCTCACTCTCTCCCCATAGCCCTGTATAAATCCCAAACTAATCCCACTGCCCCGCTCTCTCCCCATAGCCTTTAATCAATCCCAAACTAATCCCACTGCCTCACTCTCTCCCCATAGCCCTGTATCCATCCCAAACTAATCCCACTGCCCCGCTCTCTCCCCATCGCCCTGTATCAATCCCAAAATCCGGGCGCTGAGGGCGGTCCGGGCGCCGAGGGCGGTCCGGGCGCCGAGGGCGGTCCGGGCGCCGAGGGCGGTCCGGGCGCCGAGGGCGGTCCGGGCGCCGAGGGCGGTCCGGGCGCCGAGGGCGGTCCGGGCGCCGAGGGCGGTCCGGGCGCCGAGGGCGGTCCGGGCGCCGAGGGCGGTCCGGGCGCCGAGGGCGGTCCGGGCGCCGAGGGCGGTCCGGGCGCCGAGGGCGGTCCGGGCGCCGAGGGCGGTCCGGGCGCTGAGGGCGGTCCGGGCGCTGACCGATGTTCCCCTCTGACTTTCAGACGCCGCTGCACTTGGCCACATACACACAGCAGACGAACATTGTGCGCCATCTGGTTGTGAAAGGGGCGGACACTGAGCTGCAGGACCGCAACGGAAACAGCCCACTGCACCTGGCCTGTCTGTACAGCCTGGAGGAGTGCATACAGGCCCTGACGAAGCCCGTCACAGCCAAAGAGCGCGGCTGTTTGGGGTGCGAAGCTTCCGACGAGCTGAGAACACAGAACCTCGAGCAGCACAACTGGCAAGGTGCGGTGTTCGCGAGGGGTGGGCATTCACGCCGGCCGCGAGAACTCAAATGAAAAACTGTCTTAGCGCTGGTGAGAGGGGCCATTAGATTGGTGGGAAGGAGCTTTGTGATGCTGGCTCGGACCTCCCTAATTTGGATGCCAGGTTAGGGAGACAGTAGTCCCAGCTGTGGCAGCATAGCCACCTTTCACTTACAAGGGACAGTGTTCGAGTCCCACCACAGAGTTTAAGTGCGAAGAATAAAAGACGACACCCAATGCAGTACTGAGGGAGTGCTGCACTGTCAGAGGGTCAGTACTGAGGGAGTGCTGCACTGTCAGAGGGTCAGTACTGAGGGAGTGCCGCACTGTCAGAGGGTCAGTACTGAGGGAGCACTGCACCGTCAAGAGGGTCAGTACTGAGGGAGCACTGCACTGTAAGAGGGTCAGTACTGAGGGAGTGCTGCACTGTCAGAGGGTCAGTACTGAGGGAGTGCCGCACTGTCAGAGGGTCAGTACTGAGGGAGTGCTGCACTGTCAGAGGGTCAGTACTGAGGGAGTGCCGCACTGTCAGAGGGTCAGTACTGAGGGAGCACTGCACCGTCAAGAGTGTCAGTACTGAGGGAGCACTGCACTGTAAGAGGGTCAGTACTGAGGGAGCACTGCACTGTCAGAGGGTCAGTACTGAGGGAGTGCTGCACTGTCAGAGGGTCAGTACTGAGGGAGTGCTGCACTGTCAGAGGGTCAGTACTGAGGGAGTGCTGCACTGTCAGAGGGTCAGTACTGAGGGAGTGCCGCACTGTCAGAGGGTCAGTACTGAGGGAGTGCCGCACTGTCAGAGGGTCAGTACTGAGGGAGTGCTGCACTGTCAGAAGGTCAGTACTGAGGGAGTGCTGCACTGTCAGAGGTTCAGTACTGAGGGAGTGCCGCACTGTCAGAGGGTCAGTACTGAGTGAGTGCCGCACTGTCAGAGGGTCAGTACTGAGGGAGTGCTGCACTGTCAGAAGGTCAGTACTGAGGGAGCGCCGCACTGTCAGAGGGTCAGTACTGAGGGAGAGCTGCACTGTCAGAGGGTCAGTACTGAGGGAGTGCTGCACTGTCAGAGGGTCAGTACTGAGGGAGTGCTGTACTGTCAGAGGGTCAGTACTGAGGGAGTGCTGCACTGTTGTAGGTCCTCTCACATGGATGGAGACGGTTAACCGGGCCCCACCTGCTCAGGTGGATGAACAGAGGCAACATTTGGACGAGAGCTGGCGAGTGTTTGGGAAACACTTCGATTGATAAAGGACGAGAAAGATATAAACAGACTATCTGGGCCATCATCTCCATTGCTGTCTCTGGGATCTGGCTGTGCCCGACACTTTGGGACGCCCAGTGCCCGGGACAGGCGCTATTTAAATGCAAGTGGTTCTTTTCTTAATGTGCAGGGGCCAATTACCCACATTAATACATGGAGCTAGCTTGTAGTTAGGAAGGGCCCACGATGGGGTACGTTACTCAGACAGACTTGGTGATCTGTTCTCGCCAGTAAAGAGCTCTGTTCACGTTGCGGAAACCCATCGGCCCTGGTGCGATGGCAGAGGGGCTGTTGGTCGCGGGCGATGACCCCTCTCCCGCTAGAGAGTGAGGGGTCACAGCGGGATCCTGACGTGGGTTGACATTTGTTAACCGGACAATGTCTCTGGGATTCCTCCAGCAGGTTTGACCTGTTTGCATCTGGCGGTCCACTCTCGGAGCGGCAAAATGGTGGACCACCTGCTGTCTTCAGGAGCGAAGGTCGATACCCAGGTCAGACCCGGTTACATCGAGAGTCCACATCGCAAAGTATTCACATCCAACAGCACAACATCCATCCCTCCCGCACCAAAATACCCCACTGTACACCAATATACCCCACTGTACAGCAATATACCCCACTGTACACCAATATACCCCACTGTACACCAATATACCCCACTGTACAGCAATATACCCCACTGTGCACCAATATACCCCACTGTGCACCAATATACCCCACTGTACACCAATATACCCCACTGTACACCAATATACCCCACTGTACACCAATATACCCCACTGTACACCAATATACCCCACTGTACAGCAATATACCCCACTGTGCACCAATATACCCCACTGTGCACCAATATACCCCACTGTACACCAATATACCCCACTGTACACCAATATACCCCACTGTACACCAATATACCCCACTGTACACCAATATACCCCACTGTACACCAATATACCCCACTGTACACCAATATACCCCACTGTGCACCAATATACCCCACTGTACACCAATATACCCCACTGTACACCAATATACCCCACTGTACACCAATATACCCCACTGTGCACCAATATACCCCACTGTGCACCAATATACCCCACTGTGCACCAATATACCCCACTGTACACCAATATACCCCACTGTACACCAATATACCCCACTGTACACCAATATACCCCACTGTACACCAATATACCCCACTGTGCACCAATATACCCCACTGTGCACCAATATACCCCACTGTACACCAATATACCCCACTGTACACCAATATACCCCACTGTGCACCAATATACCCCACTGTGCACCAATATACCCCACTGTACACCAATATACCCCACTGTACACCAATATACCCCACTGTACACCAATATACCCCACTGTACACCAATATACCCCACTGTGCACCAATATACCCCACTGTGCACCAATATACCCCACTGTGCACCAATATACCCCACTGTGCACCAATATACCCCACTGTACACCAATATACCCCACTGTGCAGCAATATACCCCACTGTGCAGCAATATACCCCACTGTACACCAATATACCCCACTGTACACCAATATACCCCACTGTACACCAATATACCCCACTGTACACCAATATACCCCACTGTACACCAATATACCCCACTGTACACCAATATACCCCACTGTACACCAATATACCCCACTGTACATCAATATACCCCACTGTGCACCAATATACCCCACTGTGCACCAATATACCCCACTGTGCACCAATATACCCCACTGTGCACCAATATACCCCACTGTGCACCAATATACCCCACTGTGCACCAATATACCCCACTGTACATCAATATACCCCACTGTACACCAATATACCCCACTGTGCACCAATATACCCCACTGTGCACCAATATACCCCACTGTGCACCAATATACCCCACTGTGCACCAATATACCCCACTGTGCACCAATATACCCCACTGTGCACCAATATACCCCACTGTGCACCAATATACCCCACCGTACACCAATATACCCCACTGTACACCAATATACCCCACTGTGCACCAATATACCCCACTGTGCACCAAAATACCCCACTGTACACCACAATACCCCACTGTACACCAATATACCCCACTGTACACCAATATACCCCACTGTACACCAATATACCCCACTGTACACCAATATACCCCACTGTACACCAATATACCCCACTGTACACCAATATACCCCACTGTACACCAATATACCCCACTGTGCACCAAAATACCCCACTGTGCACCAATATACCCCACTGTGCACCAATATACCCCACTGTGCACCAATATACCCCACTGTGCAGCAATATACCCCACTGTGCAGCAATATACCCCACTGTGCAGCAATATACCCCACTGTACACCAATATACCCCACTGTACACCAATATACCCCACTGTACACCAATATACCCCACTGTACACCAATATACCCCACTGTACACCAATATACCCCACTGTACACCAATATACCCCACTGTGCACCAATATACCCCACTGTGCACCAATATACCCCACTGTGCACCAATATACCCCACTGTGCACCAATATACCCCACTGTGCACCAATATACCCCACTGTGCACCAATATACCCCACTGTGCACCAATATACCCCACTGTGCACCAATATACCCCACTGTGCACCAATATACCCCACTGTGCACCAATATACCCCACTGTGCACCAATATACCCCACTGTGCACCAATATACCCCACTGTGCACCAATATACCCCACTGTGCACCAATATACCCCACTGTGCACCAATATACCCCACTGTGCACCAATATACCCCACTGTGCACCAATATACCCCACTGTGCACCAATATACCCCACTGTGCACCAATATACCCCACTGCGCGCCAATATACCCCACTGCGCGCCAATATACCCCACTGCGCGCCAATATACCCCACTGCGCGCCAATATACCCCACTGCGCGCCAATATACCCCACTGCGCGCCAATATACCCCACTGCGCGCCAATATACCCCACTGCGCGCCAATATACCCCACTGCGCGCCAATATACCCCACTGCGCGCCAATATACCCCACTGCTCGCCAAAATACCCCACTGCACGCCAAAATACCCCACTGCACGCCAAAATACCCCACTGCACGCCAAAATACCCCACTGCACGCCAAAATACCCCACTGCACGCCAAAATACCCCACTGCACGCCAAAATACCCCACTGCACGCCAAAATACCCCACTGCACGCCAAAATACCCCACTGCACGCCAAAATACCCCACTGCACGCCAAAATACCCCACTGCACGCCAAAATACCCCACTGCACGCCAAAATACCCCACTGCACGCCAAAATACCCCACTGCACGCCAAAATACCCCACTGCACGCCAAAATACCCCACTGCACGCCAAAATACCCCACTGCACGCCAAAATACCCCACTGCACGCCAAAATACCCCACTGCACGCCAAAATACCCCACTGCACGCCAAAATACCCCACTGCACGCCAAAATACCCCACTGCACGCCAAAATACCCCACTGCACGCCAAAATACCCCACTGCACGCCAAAATACCCCACTGCACGCCAAAATACCCCACTGCACGCCAAAATACCCCACTGCACGCCAAAATACCCCACTGCACGCCAAAATACCCCACTGCACGCCAAAATACCCCACTGCACGCCAAAATACCCCACTGCACGCCAAAATACCCCACTGCACGCCAAAATACCCCACTGCACGCCAAAATACCCCACTGCACGCCAATAGTCCCCACTACACACCAATATACCCCACTACACACCAATATACCCCCACTACACACCAATATACCCCCACTGTACACCAATATACCCCCACTGTACACCAATATACCCCCACTGCACACCAATATTCCCCACTGCACACCAATATTCCCCACTGCACACCAATATTCCCCACTACACACCAAGATGTAATCTTGTCTTCCATCTAATCTTTGTTCTCCCTCCCTCTCTCTGGCTTGGCTGGCAGGAGGTGACCAGTGGGAGGACAGCCCTGCACCTGGCGGTGGAGCTGGGCGAGGTAGGGCTGGTGTTGCGGCTACTCCACGCCGACTGTGACGTGGACGCGCCCATGTACAACGGCTGCACCCCCCTGCACCTGGCCGTGGGGCGGCTGGACGCTGGCATCGCCACCGCCCTCTGCCGGGCAGGCGCCAACCCGCTGCTGCCCAACCTGGAGGAAGAGACACCGTTGGATCTCGCCAGCAGCAACTGGAATGTACGTGGCATCTTCCCGGGGACGGGGAGGGAGTTGGCGAGGGGTGTAGAGAGGGAGATGGCGTGGAGGGGTGAGGGATGTGGCAAGGGGGAGAGGGAGGTGGCGAGGGGGAGGGTGGAGCGAGGTGGTGTGGAGGGTGCAGGATGTGGCAAGGGGGCGGAAAATAGGTGGCGAGGGCCATGGTGTGGAGGGGAAGGGAAGGTGGGTGTTCGTTGATGTGAGGAAGAGAGGTGGCGAGGGAGGGGAGGGAGATGGGGTGGAGGGGTGTGGGAGGTAGATGTGGTGCTGAGGGAGGGGAGGGAGATGGTGGGGAGGGAGTTAGTGTGGAGGGGGAGGGATGGGAGGGGGATGGTGTGGAGTGGGTGAGACATGGCGAGTGAGGGGAGGGGGAGGGTGCTGGTGTGGAGGGGGGAAGATGGGGTGGAAGATGGCGAGGGAGGGGAGGGAGATGGAGTGGAGGAGTTGAGGGAGATGGTGTGGAGGGAGGGAGGTGGCGAAGGAGGGGAGGCAATGGACGATGGTGTTGAGGGGGAGGGAGGTTGCGAGGGAAGGGGAGTGATGGTGTGGAGGGGGTGGGAAGGAAGATGGTATGGAGGGTGAGGGAGGGAGGGAGGTGGCAGGGAGGGGATGGTGTTGAGGGAGGGAGGGATGGTTATGTGGGGAGGGGGATGGGGGAAAGAGTGGCTAGGTGGGGGAGGGAGGTGGCTAGGTGGGGGAGGGGGAGGGAGGTATCAGGAGGTGTGGGTGGCGGGCTGGAGGGATGAGCCGGGTGGTGGGGGGGATGGCCCTGGGTGATGGTCCAGGGGGATGGGGCTGTGGGATAGGCAGGGGGGCGTGGGCCTGGATGATGGGCCAGGGAGATAGGCTGGGGGAGGGGTGGGGTGGGCCTGGGTGATGGGCCCGTGGGATAGGCCGGGGGGGGGGGCGTGGGCCTGGGTGATGGGCCGGGGGGATAGGCCGGGGAGGGGTGGGGTAGGATGGGCCGGGGGGATGGGTCTGTGGGATAGGCCGGAAGCGTGGGCCTGGGGGATAGGCCGGGGAGGGGTGGGGTGGGCCGGGGGGGTGGAGCTGTGGGACAGGCCAGGGGGGGGCGTGGGCCTGGGTGATGGGCCAGGGGGAGGGGTGGGGTGGGCCAGGGGGATGGGGCTGTGGGATAGGCCGGGGGGGGGAGACGGGCCGAGGATTTGGGCTGGGGGGGTGGGCCTGGGGTACAGGCCGAGGGGGGGGAGATGGGCGAGGGGGGGTGGGCCTGGGGGATAGGTCGGCGGGGTGGGCCTGGGGGATGGGCACACTGACAAACCCTCCACATTCCATTGAGCCACTCCCTCTGTCCGTCGGTGTGAGTTGGTGGGAGCGAGTTCCACAGTCTCGGGGTGAAACACGTTTCTCCTGAAATCCCGATCTGATTTCTTGGTGACAATCCAACGACACCTGCTTTAACCTGTGCCCCAGAAAACCCTGTCGCCATCGTAAAGAACTCGCGTTACCCTGCCCCCTCGGTCTTCTCCCCACAAGAGGAAAGAGCCTCGGCCTGTTCGTCCCCTCCTCATAGGTCAAATCTCTCAGCTCTGGGGCGGGATTCTGCACCAGCGGGATGCTCCGTTTTACCGGCAGCCCGGGGGTTTCCTGACGGCGAGGGGAAGCCCCATTGACCGGCCGGCATAACGGTGCATCCCGCCAGGGGGGCTGAAACAGAATTGGGGAGCGGCGGGGCGGAGAATCTAACCCCTGGTATCTGTAGAATCCATGGAATCCCCCGAGCAGAAGGAAGCCATTTGGCACATCAAGTCCCCCAACCCCCACCCATGATGATGCCTGTCGATGTCAGGGCCTGCAAAACCAATTCTCTCTCGATCTATCTCCTCCATCGCTCCACCATTGGCAGCCGTGCCTTCAGCTGCCTGGGTGGGTTTCGGGCAGGTCCCCTGGGCCGTCAGAGGCCCCTGGGTGGTCAGGGACAGGGCAGGAAGGCCCCCCCCTGATCCTCCCTCTAGGCCCTAGGCACACTGGCACTGCCAAGGCGCCCGGGAGCACCACAAAGCTGGCAGGAGCACTGCCAGGGTGCCACTGCCAAGGGTCAGGGCATGAGGGGATGGAGGGGTTGGGTATGAAGGATGGGGGTTGGTGCAGGGCGGGTATGAAGGGGCCTCTGGATTGGGGGCGGGGGGTGAAGGGTGGGGGCCCTGGCAGGGGGGAATGGGACATTGGAACGCCTGAAAGGGGGGTCACAGAGGGGTGTCCTCACTTCCGGGGGGGTGGGGGAGGTGGATCTGGGTTACGCCCATGTGTGTGGGGCTGACATTGACCATGGGTGGGGGGGGGTGGTGGTGACGACCCACAAGCCCTCTTAGAGATCGTGGCACCCTTTCAAAATGGCGGCCCGATCTCTGAGGAGCCGATCTGGCAACGCGTTCAGCTCCTCAGTAATGAAAATAATTCCAACTGTGGGCTTGACTGGGGGGAAACTCCCCAGGGCCTGAAAAAGTGACAAAGTGTGGTTAGATAGCGGGTTAGACATGCCAACAGAGTGGATGGGAAACTCACAGCAAAACCCGCCACAAATGACACTTTTCTGTTCGATCACGCCCATAATCTCTCGCTCTGTCTCTCTATCTCTCTCTTTAGTTTTCTTTCTCACTCTCCTTCTCATTCTGTCTACCTTTCTCTCTCTTCCTCTCTCTCATTCTTTCTCTCACTCTCTCTCTTTCGCTTTTTCTCTTTCTTTCTCTCTCTCTCTCTCATTCGTTCTCTCTGTCTCTTTCGCTTTTTCTCTTTCTTTCTCTGTGTGTTTTTCTCTCTCTTTCTCTCTCTCATTCATTCTCTCTCACTTTTTCTCTTTCTGTCTTTCTCTCTTCCTGTCTCTCTCTCTCTTCCTGTCTCTCATTCTTTCTCTCTCTCTCTTTCATTTTTTCTCTTTCTTTCTTTGTCTGTCTGTTTTTCTCTCTCTCATTCTTTCTCTCTCTCTGTCTGTCTCTCTCGCTTTTTCTCTCTGATGCGACCATCAATTCACACGAGACGTAGATTAGAAGTGAACAGTGGTTTTAATCAGCTAGATCTGTGCCTGCCTGCGACTGCTCTGTACTGAGTGCCGCCTACAGGCTGCAGATCTATATACCTCCCCCGAGGGGACGGAGCCATAGGCGGAGCCCACAAGGGCATCAACATAATACAATGTAATGCAACAATGGTGAATGGTAGCAGTAATACATTCACCACACTCTCTCTTTCTCTCTCTCATTCTATCTCTCACTTCTTTTTTCTTTCTTTTTCTCTCTCCTCCTTTAAGACGCTCCTTAAATATTACTTCATTGACCAATCTTCTGGTCCATCTCTTTGTGAGGCTTGGGGTCAAATTCCGCTCGACAATCACCCTTGTGAACCGGCTGGGGGCTGCTTAATACTTAAGGCGATATGTAAATGCAAATACAGGTTTTTGTTATCTCTTACCCCCGGGTCCTGATCCTTTTAGATCTCTCTTCCTCTTTATCAAATGGCTCCTGTTCCTTACCGTCTCTCTCTCTGTCTGCTTCGTTCTCTGCCTCCCTCCCTCTATCTCCTCTCTCTCTCTCCCTCGCTGCCTTTCCTCTTCTTTGTCCCTGCTTCCTTCCTCCCTTCAACTCCATGCGGTACTCCCATTCGATCCTGGCGAAATCTTAACGTGGAAACTAGGAGCAGGAGGAGGCCATTCGGCCCTTTGACGCTGGTCTGCCATTCGAAACGATCATGGCTGACCCTCGGCCTCCGTACCGTATTCCAGTTCTCTCCCCCAAACCCTTCGATGCTCTTAAAATCTAAAAAGCATCTTTCTTCAGTGGGTTTGGCGCCCCGCAGCTTTGGGTGGTTGAGAATTCCACAGCTTCGCAACCCATTGAGTGAAGAAATCTTTCCTCATCCCAGTCCCAAATGGTCGAACCCGTATCTCGAGACTGTGGTCCCCGGTTTGAGATTCCCCCAGTCAGGGACAGCAGCCTGCCTGAATCCGGTCTGTCCGGCCCTGTTAGAATTTTATACCTTTCAATCAGAGCTCCTCTCATCCTCCTAATTCTTGTAAATCTAGGCCCGGTCGAACCAATCTCTCCTCACAGGACAGGCCTGCCAAGCAATGTGTAGGCCGATAATGGATATTCCTGTAGCCTGACAGGAACCGGGGAGATTGAACATTTACTGGGAGAGGTGAGTGGTGCGGAGAGGATCAGGAAAGCCAGTGAAAGATACAGATACAGAAAATAATTTAAAAAGGCAAATGGAATGTTGGCCCTTGTCTAAAGGGGTCTGGAATCCAATGGGGTGAGAGTTACGGTACAGTTTATATGAAGCTCTAATCAAGACTCTCATGGCAAAAGATATGATGGGATATGGTGTGTTGGTAAGAGTCAAGATACTGGGTCAGCCATGAAGGGACAAAATGGCCGCCTCCCGTTCCTCTGACACTTTTAACATATCGACGTCCCTCGTTTCAGGTTCTCGACTTGTGTCCGTTTGACGACGTGCGGTTGCGGGGACGGCCGGTGGCGGTGTGACGGGACTGCAGCAGCGGACACCCCGTCTGTACATCACGCAGCCGAAAAGCGAGGGGAGACGGAGGGGGCCGCGGAGAGTCCTTGCCGTCGCTCGGCCTGTGGGAGGCCCAGGCCTGCGTGTGACCTGCGGACAAGCACCTGCGGTTTGGAGAAACCAGCTGCCGCGCCCGCCTCTTTCCACGCCTGACTCCGTTTCCCCGGCTCTTCTGGACAGTGGGGCCCGCTGAGGACGTTGCTACGGAAACAGAGGGGAGCAGTGTTCCCTCCCCCCCCCCCCCCCCCCCTCCCCCTTGCCCCCTCCCCCAGGCCAAGCACATGGGAAGAGGCTCCATGGCGCCGTGGGGAGAGGCCGGCCCATGAAGTATTGTTTTGACGGAATGAACATTACTTGGGTAGAATGCTTCCGAAGGAAATGCGTGTGCCGGAGGCAGGAATTGAAAGTTGGGGGCCGGTAATCTGTACATACTGACCATTTTATATTAGCGTGTTGAGTTTAAAATGTTTTCCCCCTCGCTACGATCTCCCCCGGCTTAAAATGCTCCCCCCCCCCACCGTCAACCCCCAACCCTCACCTCGTATCCCTCGCCCCAACCCTGGGGCCATCCGTCGAACTCTCTGGATCACCCCAGTCACAGCTGTCCGCCTCCCTCGACCTTTTTCACAACAATAACAGTGATCCCTCAAAACAACCCGACTACCTTGACCCAATCTTTCAGCCGGCCGCTCTCGCCCAAGTGCCTCGATCGATGATCGAGGCTGACGGCAGCCCCCCCGCACCCCTTCCAGCTACGAACGGGGCGGGCGTTTGCTGCACTGTCTGAGGTTCCGGGTGAATGGACGCCTGCGCCACCAGGACTCTCGGGAGAGGAGAGGTTGGCCGAGGGGAGGGATGGGCGGGCGGAGTTAGTTCTGCCCCGGGCCAACATTCACCTCTCAGCCGCCGTTACAAATAGGCCACCTGGCTGGCACGCCAAGGCTGTTTGTGGCATCTGGCAGTGCGGAAATTTGGCCATCGTGCTTTCTGTACTTACGCAGTGATTGCATTTCAGAGTTGGGAAGTTCCCAGAGGACCGAAAGTCGCTATATAAATGCAAATTATTTCTACCTGTTCGAAACGGATTTTCTTACATTAAAAGTGCGGAATGAACTCGACTTCTTGCCTTGCTTGGTTCTTCCTTGATTTGACCCTCTTTGGTTCCCCTGCACCCGCCCCCAGCCCCTCCAATCTTGGATTTCAGACAAGAGGTATGAATGGCTACAATTGTAAAGAGGCACTGGGAGTGGAGAGGCCTCCCTCAGGCTCTGCGATCCTCAAAGGTTGTGGGGCAGGTCGAGAGAGCAGTTGAAACAAAAGTCCACGGGATCTCTGGCTTCGTTAACGAGGGGACTGACACGGTAGCACAGTGGTTAGCGCCACTGCCTCACGGCACCAGGGACCCAGGTTCGTTTCCGGCCCCGAGCGACTGTCTGTGTGACGTCTGCACGTTCTCCCCGTGTCTGCATGGGTTTCCTCCGGGTGCTCCGGTTTCCTCCCACAGTCCAAAGATGTGCAGGTTAGGTGGACTGGCCGTGCTAAATTGTCCCTTAGTGTCCAAAGATGTGCAGGTTAGGTGGATTGACTGTGCTAAATTGTCCCTTTGTGTCCAAAGATGTGCGGGTTAGGTGCATTGGCCGCGCTAAATTGCCCCTTAGTGTCCAAAGATGTGCAGGTTAGATGGATTGGCCGGGCTAAATTGTCCCTTAGTGTCCAAAGATGTGCAGGTTAGATGGATTGGCCGGGCTAAATTGTCCCTTAGTGTCCAAAGATGTGCAGGTTAGATGGATTGGCCGGGCTAAATTGTCCCTTAGTGTCCAAAGATGTGCAGGTCAGGTGGATTGGCCGTGCTAAATTGCCCCTTACTGTCCAAAGATGTGCAGGTTAGGTGGATTGGCCGTGCTAAATTGCCCCTTAGTGTCCAAAGATGTGCGGGTTAGGTGGATTGGCCGTGATAAATTGTCCCTTAGTGTCCAAAGATGTGCAGGTTAGGTGGATTGGCCGTGCTAAATTGCCCCTTACTGTCCAAAGATTATCATAGAATTTACAGTGCAGAAGGAGGCCATTCGGCCCATCGAGTCTGCACCGGCTCTTGGAAAGAGCACCCTACCCAAGGTCCACACCTCCACCCTATCCCCATAACCCAGTAACCCCACCCAACACTAAGGGCAATTTTGGACACTAAGGGCAATTTATCATGGCCAATCCACCTAACCCGCACATCTTTGGACTGTGGGAGGAAACCGGAGCACCCGGAGGAAACCCACGCAGACACGGGGAGAACGTGCAGACTCCGCACAGACGTGTGGATTGGCCGCGCTAAATTGCCCCTTAGTGTCCAAAGGTGTGCAGGTTGGGTGGATTGGCCGTGCTAAATTGCCCCTTAGTGTCGAAAGATGTGCAGGTTAGGTGGATTGGCCGCGCTAAATTGCCCCTTAGTGTCCAAAGGTGTGCCGGTTAGATGGATTGGCCGTGCTAAATTGTCCCTTAGTGTCCAAAGATGTGCGGGTTAGGTGGATTGGCCATGCTAAATTGCCCCTTAGTGTCCAAAGATGTGCAGGTTGGGTGGATTGGCCGTGCTAAATTGTCCCTTAGTGTCCAAAGATGTGCAGGTTGGGTGGATTGGCTGTGCTAAATTGCCCCTTAGTGTCCAAAGATGTGCAGGTTAGGTGGATTGGCCGTGCTAAATTGCCCCTTACTGTCCAAAGATTATCATAGAATTTACAGTGCAGAAGGAGGCCATTCGGCCCATCGAGTCTGCACCGGCTCTTGGAAAGAGCACCCTACCCAAGGTCAACACCTCCGCCCTATCCCCATAACCCAGTAACCCCACCCAACACTAAGGGCAATTTATCATGGCCAATCCACCTAACCCACACATCTTTGGACTGTGGGAGGAAACCGGAGCACCCTGAGGAAACCCACGCAGACACGGGGAGAACGTGCAGACTCCGCACAGACGTGTGGATTGGCCGCGCTAAATTGCCCCTTAGTGTCCAAAGGTGTGCAGGTTAGGTGGATTGGCCGTGTTAAATTGCCCCTTAGTGTCCAAACGTGTGCAGGTTAGATGTGGTTACGGGGTTAGGGCGGGGGTGCGGGCTGCCCTGTCGGAGGGTCAGTGCAGACTCAATGGGCCGAACGGCCTCTTTCTGGACTGTAGGGATTCTATGAAGTCATTGGGCCAAGTACGCAAGCAAGGACCTTCCCCAACCCTTTTTTTAAAAAACGCCAGTTAGGCCTCAGCTGGATCTGGGCCCCGCAAAGGATTGTCAACGCCGCGGAGGGAGGCGGGGGGAGGGGGACGTTCGTCCCCCAGACCTGGGCCAGGAATTGAGGGACTTGGGTCAATGTGGAGAAGTTTGGGTTCGTTCTCCTCGGAGCAGGAGAAGGTTAAGGCGCGGTGGGGTGATCTTTAATCGAGACGGGGCGGAGTAAAGGAGGAGTAAGTGTTTCCCGGTTGGTGGGAGGGTGGGTAACCACAGGGTAACCATAGTGGGGAGAATCGAGAAAAGAGATGAGATTTGTTTTAAACGCAGCCAGTTGTGATATGTGATCGCCTGAAAGAGCGACGGAAGCAGATTGAACAGGAACTTTCAAAAAAGGAGGAACTGAAGCAATATTTAAAAAGGAAATATTTACAAGACCATGACAACAGAGCAGGAAGGAGTGGGAATAATATTTAAATCACGGACCAGAACTGTTGCTAGGATATGGGACAGAAACCACAATATCTTATTTTAATTTTGTAAGGCTGTCAGGAAAGTATACCTCGCTCCAGGAATGATTTCATGAAAAAATAGGGATATGGCAACACGGTCTTAAAATATCTTTAACATCACACAATAAAATAGCTAACAATGACCCCTTAAACAACGCTAATCAATGAGTGAATACAGTAACCCTTAATCGCTATCTTTACTTTCACAACAAATAAACCATCTCGGCTCTCAATCCACTGTTAAATACAGTTAGCACTCAGGAATATCTGCTTCGCAGAGATCTTTGGATACTCTACTTTGAGACAAAGAGATATTTCAACACTGCGTTAAAGAAAAGATCTGACTCCTGTCAGAACCAGGCAGAAACTCTGGCTGTATTTCTTCAGGAGCTGCTCCAGCTGGTTTCCACCCACCTCCTAAGCATACTGCCCGTACCAGCCTCCCCGAACAGGCGCCGGAGTGTGGCGGCTAGGGGCTTTTCACAGTAACTTCATTTGAAGCCTACTTGTGACAATAAGCGATTTTCATTTTATTTCATTTCATACTCTTCTGAACTGCTTGGGAAGAAACTGCTAATCTAGCTTCAGGTGCATCCTTTAACCCAGCTGGGATGCTTGACTCCTGCTCACACCTCCAGCTAACACTCAACTAAAACTGCCTTCCTGCAAAATGCCTGTTACCTTGGCTCCTGCCAGTAATGACAAAACTGAAGTCTCATTAACTCCACAGGGAATCCCCTTAATCCAAACAACGTTCCATTAGCCCAAGCTTTTTACGAGGTTTTAATTGCACCTCTGGCTCCCAAAATCTTTCAAGCCAGGATTCTACATGACTGTGGCAACAGCACGCGCACACACTAACCCACGGTTTTTAACACTTACTGCACCAAATACCAACAATGGCCAGGAATCTCTGAACCTGCACCGGGTCGGAGAATCCCCGGGGTGGGCGCGAGAATCGTGCCATGCCACCCGACGACGGCTCGCCACTTCTCCTGCACCGATTTTCGTGCGCCTGTTGAAAGCGCCCCCTCCCCCCGGCGATTCTCCGGGCCTCAACGGGCCGAGTGCCCGCCGAGTCCCGGCGGCGTGGGTTACGTATGGACCTCGGAGTTCTGTCTGCGGGGACCGTCCTGGTTGGGGGGGGGGGTCCGACCCCGGCGGGGGCCTCCACGGTGGCATGGCCTGCGATCGGAGCCTACCGATCTGCAGGCAGGCTGGTTCCGTGGGGGCCTATATTCCTCCATGCCGGGCCACGGTGGGGCTCCGCTATATTGCCTGGGGCGGAGACGGGAACCCTCGCGCATGAGCGAACTCACGGCAACCGCGGCGCGCGTGTGCGATCTCGGGTGTCGGAGCTGCGGAGACCACTCCAGCGCTGTACTAGCCCCCTGGGAAGGGGTGAATAGCTGCCCAGGGGAGGCCCGTTGACACCGGAGTGCCACTTTTCACGCAGACGTCAGAACTTGGCCGCAGGATTGGAGAATCTCGGCCAATATATCTGAAATTCTTCGAGTCACCACACTAATGGGCCCACAAAGAGCCAGCCTCGGCAGAGTGGGGCCGAATGGCCTCTTTCTGTGCAGTCGTGATTCTATCACATACGTTGGGAATGGGGTTGGGCCGTGGGGGGGGGGTTGCGTAGGGGGCACAAACAGCCTCTCGGCGGAGACATGGGACTGTCAGAGGAGAAGATCGTGAAAAGTCAAACGTCATTGGGCGATCCATCTCCCAATCCGTGCCTAGATTCGTATAAATCTGGCCTGGGAACAGCCGTGGGCCAGGGTAATGGGGGATGGGTTAACCAGCCGAGATTGCACCCCCCCCCCCCCCCCCCCCCCCCCGCCCAATTGGAACGCGCATGCATCAGATGGGCAGGTTTTGGGCTCAGCTACGAAGACCCCCCTCCCCCTCGTCAAAAAGCTCACCATCATGGGCCTGGTGAGGTACTAAAGGACTGGCGTTAAGGCACTGGACAATGCTCCCTGAGGGATCGAGAGACCTAGCGGAGAAGGACCACCCCCCCCCCCCCCCCTCCACGCCCCCCCCCCCCCCCCCCCCCCCCCCCCACCTCCCCAGGATGCGTTTTATCCAACAGGTTCTTCCACACCAGAGAAAGTAGACGAGCTAAAATGGAGGCCGAGGTGGCTGAAGAACCTGCCTGAAAATGTCAGGCGGCCCATCCCCAGCTCCCTAGCCCTCACCCCACCACCTCACGCTGGTGCAATTCATTTCCACCACCGCCCTCCTGTTGCCACAATGGTCGATTCTCTCTTATTAGTGAAACTGCTCTTCTTAAAGCCGCAGCCAGCTTTCTAGTTTCATTCCATTGACTCAATCGGAAAACCCATTGTAGCCCAGAGGTTGTTTTTTTTGTCAATGAATCGTGGCAGAGATGACGAGCTCCCCACCCGCGGGGAGCCTCGCTCTCCCCCGCCTTGTTACCCGGCTCCTGTCACTCACGGAGAGTGGGCAAAGCTGGCCGGGCGTTGTCCAGTTCCGTTTGCTTCCCCTCCTCTTCCAGAGGAATCATCCGTTCAGCTGTCCCAATTGGGTCAGAGTTAGAGAGCTATTTGACTGCAGGGAGCATCACACAGAGGAAGCCAATGCAGACGCCCTGCAGGTTTCCCAGCTTCCTGGGACCCCCGGAGCTCTGTATCCTGGAACCCCTGGGCTCTTTATCATAGAATTTACCGTGCAGAAGGAGGCCATTCGGCCCATCGAGTCTGCACCGGCTCTTGGAAAGAGCACCCTACCCAAGGGCAACACCTCCCCCCTATCCCCATAACCCAGTAACCCCACCCAACACTAAGGGCAATTTATCACGGCCAATCCACCTAACCTGCACATCTTTGGACTGTGGGAGGAAACCGGAGCACCGGAGGAAACCCACGCACACACGGGGGAGAACGTGCAAACTCCGCACAGACAGTGACCCAAGCCGGGATCGAACCTGGGACCCTGGAGCTGTGAAGCGATTGTGCTAACCACTATGCTACCGTGCTGCCCACTTTGTCTCAGACCCTGAGCTCTCTATCCTGGGACCCTCAGAGTTTATACCCTGTGACTTTGACACGGTAGCATGGTGGTTAGCACAGTTGCTTCACAGCTCCAGGGTCCCAGGTTCGATTCCCGGCTGGGGTCACTGTCTGTGCGGAGTTAGCACGTTCTCCCCGTGTCTGCGTGGGTCCCCCCCCCTCCCCCCCACGTTCTCCCCGTGTCTGCGTGGGTCCCCGTCCCCCCCACGTTCTCCCCGTGTCTGCGTGGGTCCCCCCCCCCCACCCCCAGTCCCGGGGTGTCTTTACCTCCTTGATCACCTTGGCAGCCACACAACGTTCCCGCACTCGCGAAAGCAGGCGGCAAAAATCCAGTGGTGGGTTTTGAGGGTTTGGGGCAGTGGGTTAGTGAGGTGGTGGATGAGTGAGCGGGTAGTCTGGTCTTTTGGGGGGTGGGGGGGGCTCATTTCAGTTACACAAGTTAATCACTGGGTTTGCCCAGGCATTAACCAGTGCGACACCTCCGGGGTAAATCATAGAAATCATAAAATTTACATGCAGAAGGCGGCCATTCGGCCCATCGAGTCTGCGCCGGCCCTTGGAAAGAGCACCCCACTTAAGTATGTTGGTAAGTCCCGCTTACTGAGCTTCAGGTCGGACACATTCGAGGAGGGGCCAGGGCAGAGGGAGTTGGCCCATCGGAAGTTTAAACTCACCGGACAATTACACACTAGGATGCGCATCTCCCAACTCCAGGCCGATCTCCGAGGACCCGGATACCAAAAGATTTAAAATCTTCTCAACAAACTCTCCTCTGAGAGTCAGGACATGGGGTGGAGAGCAGTTTATTTTTTTGGAAAATTTTAATCAATAAATCCACAGATACACTTTCTCCATTTCTCCCATAGAATCCACACAGTGTAGAAGGAGGCCATTCGGCCCATTGAGTCTGCACTGACCCTCTGAAAGAGCACCTAACCTAGGCCCACTCCTCCATTCTATCCCCTTAACCCCACCTAACCTGCACACCTTTGGACTGTGGGAGGAAACCGGAGCACCCGGAGGAAACCCACGCACACACGGGGGAGAACGTGCAGACTCCGCACAGACAGTCAACCGAGGCCGGAATCGAACCCAGGCCCCTGGCGCCGTGAGATGTCAGCGCTGACCACTGTGCCACTGTGTCCGTCAATGTTTGCCATTATATATTCACATTTGAATTGGCAATGGTAATTGCCTATGTAAACACGTCACATGCTAATTCCACTCAGCTTCCTGTGTTGGTGAACCAGCGCCTTCAATGGTAGCAGGCTGTAACTGCGGCGTGACATGTTTACACAGTGGGTTTCCATTATAATCTGCGAACGTGGGTGTTTTCAATCAAAATGTAAAGATTGCCCAGATCATTTCACACGGGCATAGAGCAGAGGACCCGAATGGCCTGTTTCCATGCTGTCCACGATGTAATTCTGTGCACGCCTGTGCTGAACATCCCTCCACTCACTGATCCCACATCACGATACTTGATCTTGCCCCTCAGGCGAGAATTTTACACCCCTACCCCACCCCCAGAAGGGGCAGGCTGGCGAAGGAGGGGGCTGTGCAAAATTATCCATCATGGCAGCACATCCCATCCCCTCCCCCCCTGGACATTTTACCCCTAGTGGGGAAGGCATCAGGCCTCCTCACCGATTCGCCAATTAGGTTGATTGAGAGGCCAATCAATGCTCACTTAAGGACCTCCTCCAACCTGCCACTGAGATCTCATTGGTGCTGAGGGAGGCCAATGCCAAGGCGACCAAGAAAAGCTGGTGAGCTTTGTGAGCGACCTTGAGCAACCAGTGCCAATTGGAGCCCACCCCCTCCCCGCCTCCCGACAGGGTTTACCCCCTGCCCTGGCAGCCCTGCCCCCCCCCCCCCCCCCCAATCGCGTCAGGGCCTGGCAACTAGGCCCCGGCGAGACCATAAACTCGCCGGGAGTCTGGTTCCTCTTCGTGACTGCTTGCACTTCCAGTAGTGGCCACCTCTTGTGGCGGCGCTCTCGGGACAAGGGTCGGCTGATTGGCCGGCAGCTGTTGGAGGCAGGACCTCCTCATGGATGTGGAGGGGTGGGGGGGGGAGGTCCAAATACCTGCCGCAGGGCCAGCCAGGCGGGCCTGGCTCTGTTTTACATCAGAGTGTGGGGAGTCGCCCTTCCGTGTAAAATTCAGCCCCCGTGTGCAACATTCTAGGAGAGGGGGGATCTGGGTCATTAGTCACGAGCATTGCTAGCTGAAACCGTGGCTTCTTCAACGGAAACTCGACAAGAGGCCCGAGACCGTCCAGGGTAAAGCAGCCCCGCTTGATTGGCACCCCATCCACAAACATTCACCCCCTCCGCCACCGACGTACAGCGGCAGCCGTGTGCACCGTCTACAAGGTACCCCCAGCATTCCAGCTAGTATGTACCCCTCAACGAACGTTGCTGGGACAGGCCATTTGGTTGTTCTGTTTGTGGAGCTTTGCTGGGCAAAAGTTGACTGCCACGTTTCCTACAACTGCGGGAGAGGGCAGTCGGGGTGAAAGTCCTTCCTTTGGCTGCAAAACCTTTGGGTTGTCCTGAGGTTGTAGGGGGTCAGCGGGGGAAGGGGACGGGGGTAGGTAAAGAAACGCCAAGGCCTCTCGCTCGTCCTACAAGGTGATTTGGCCCGCAGCCCGCCAGTCCCCGGGCCTGAACAGCGATGGTGGTTTACAGTTCCCGGAAACCAAAGGTTCAGACAGGAAACGTGAGTGTTAAACAACAAAGAACAAAGAAATGTACAGAACAGGCCCTTCGGCCCTCCAAGCCCGTGCCGACCATGCTGCCCGACTAAACTACAATCTTCTACACTTCCTGGGTCCGTATCCCTCTATTCCCATCCTATTCATGTATTTGTCAAGATGCCCCTTAAATGTCACTATTATCCCTGCTTCCACCACCTCCTCCGGTAGAGAGTTCCAGGCACCCACTACCCTCTGCGTAAAAAACTTGCCTCGTACATCTACTCTAAACCTTGCCCCTCTCACCTTAAACCTATGCCCCCTAGTAATTGACCCCTCTACCCCGGGAAAAAGCCTCTGACTATCCACTCTGTCTATGCCCCTCATAATTTTGGAGACCTCTATCAGGTCGCCCCTCAACCTCCTTCGTTCCAGTGAGAACAAACCGAGTTTATTCAACCGCTCCTCATAGCTAATGCCCTCCATACCAGGCAACATTCTGGTAAATCTCTTCTGCACCCTCTCTAAAGCCTCCACATCCTTCTGGTAGTGTGGTGACCAGAATTGAACACTATACTCCAAGTGTGGCCTAACTAAGGTTCTATACAGCTGCAACATGACTTGCCAATTCTTATACTCAATGCCCCGGCCAATGAAGGCAAGCATGCCGTATGCCTTCTTGACTACCTTCTCCACCTGTGTTGCCCCTTTCAGTGACCTGTGGACCTGTACTCCTAGATCTCTTTGACTTTCAATACTCTTGAGGGTTCTACCATTCACTGTATATTCCCTACCTGCATTAGACCTTCCAAAATGCATTACCTCACAAGTGTTCAGCCGGAGGCCGTGTCCTGGATGTTGTAACTCCGTAACGCAGGCTCGCCTCGCAGGCCCGCACGTCACTCTCCCGCGCGACGACCCCACCCCACTCTGTGTGCTGTCCAAGATAATTCCCGGGGTGGGGAGTGGAGTGAGGCAGGGGGGGGGTGGCTGTGAGGACGGGTAGCAGAGGGAGCGGTACGCACAGCCAGTTGGGAACATCAGGCCTAACACGAATGTTTCTCAGCTACTTTCTCTGTCGAAACCTCCACCCTCGGATCAGTATTGAAAGCCACCGTCTGACCCGAGGATTTTTACGAAGCCTGTCGCGCGGGTGGTTTTGTCTGACTCGGGGTGGTCGCGACTTGAGTCGTCCGCTCTTGATCTATGTGTGGACCGAGCGCTTCGTCGGGGCGGCAAGGTGGCCCAGTGGTTAGCACCGCTGCCTCACAGCGCCAGGGATCCGGGTTCGATTCCGGCCTTGGGTGACTGTCTGTGTGGAATTTGCATGTTCTCCCCGTGTCTGCGTGAGTTTCCTCCGGGTGCTCCGGTTCGTCCCACAGTCCAGAGATGTGCAGGTTAGGTGGATTGGCCGTGCTAAATTGTCCCCTTAGTGTCCAAAGATGAGCAGGTTAGGGGGATTGGCCGTGCTAAATTGTCCCTTAGTGTCCAAAGATGGTTAGGTGGATTGGCCGTGCTAAATTGTCCCCTTAGTGTCCAAAGATGTGCAGGTTAGGGGGATTGGCCGTGCTAAATTGTCCCTTAGTGTCCAAAGATGTGCAGGTTAGGTGGATTGGCCGTGCTAAATTGTCCCCTTAGTGTCCAAAGATGTGCAGGTTAGGTGGATTGGCCGTGCTAAATTGCTCCTTAGTGTCCAAAGATGTGCAGGTTAGGTGGATTGGCCGTGCTAAATTGCTCCTTAGTGTCCAAAGATGTGCAGGTTAGGTGGATTGGCCGTGCTAAATTGTCCCTTAGTGTCCAAAGATGTGCAGGTTAGGTGGATTGGCCGTGCTAAATTGTCCCTTAGTGTCCAAAGATGTGCAGGTTAGGTGGATTGGCCGTGCTAAATTGTCCCTTAGTGTCCAAAGATGTGCAGGTTAGGTGGATTGGCCGTGCTAAATTGTCCCTTAGTGTCCAAAGATGCGCAGTTTAGGTGGATTGGCCATGCTAAATTGTCCC
>NC_092730.1:26213998-26427446 GCF_047496885.1 Scyliorhinus torazame | reverse complement strand
TGCAGCTCTGGGTCGACTGGGGCCAGAACTGACCGTGTACTGGCCTAGGGTGTCATAGTTCCCCGCCCAGCTTTGATGTGTTGCGCTCTGTCCCTCGATCGAGGAGGGTCTTGCTCTCTCGCTTTCGGAGCAAGAAAGCCTGAACTTTGCTCCAGAGAGGGGCCCATACCTTCATTCAGGGAAGGAGCCGGCCATTTTGGGACCGAGATGAGGAGAAATCTCTTCTCTCGGGGAAGGAGCCGGCCATTTTGGGATCGAGATCAGGAGAAATCTCTTCACTCTCGGGGAAGGAGTCGGCCATTTTGGGACCGAGATCAGGAGAAATCTCTTCTCTCGGGGAAGGAGTCGGCCATTTTGGGACCGAGATGAGGAGAAATCTCTTCTCTCGGGGAAGGAGTCGGCCATTTTGGGACCGAGATGAGGAGAAATCTCTTCTCTCGGGGAAGGAGTCGGCCATTTTGGGACCGAGATCAGGAGAAATCTCTTCTCTCGGGGAAGGAGTCGGCCATTTTGGGACCGAGATGAGGAGAAATCTCTTCACTCGGGGAAGGAATCGGTCATTTTGGGGACTTGAGATGAGGAGAATGTCTTCACTTGGGCAAGGAGTCAGCCATTTTTATACTCAGATGAGGAGAAATCTCTTCACTCAAAGGCTTTGTGAATCTTTGGAATTCTCCACTCAGAAATATTTACGGTTGTGGGATGGACCGGTTTTTGGTCACTCGGGGAATCATGAGAAATGTTGAGCGGGCGGGGCAATGGAGTCAAATTTCTACAGTGTATTTGGGACCCTTTTCTGGAAGTTTGTTCTAGGACCAAGAAGAGAACAGGCCAGATTGGGCTTTACTGATGAGTAATGAACCAGAATTGACTGTGATGGAGCATCTTGTAAATAGTGATCATAGTACAGTGGTGCATAGTACACAGTACTGTCTGAGGGTGAACCAGACCGTTTGTCGACCTTGGCCTCCGTTATCCTCTCCATCATCATAACTACCTGTTTCCAGCTCTACCCACCCCTGCACCCTCCTCCTCTCTCTCTCCCGCCCCCCCCCTCCCTCCCCCGTCTCATCTGCCAGTACCCTCATCGGAGCAAGACTCAACTATTCCAGTTCATTTCTCGGCAATCCTTCCAACTTCACTCAGTCCGCGGCCGCCCTGGTCGGGTGAGGGCCCATCGGAGGGCGGGGGGGGCCTATACGGGACAGGGCAATTTTTGGGTGGGCGGTCCGGGTGGGGCGGGCGGCCGATCGGGGGCACTATGTTTAAGGTCCAGCTCCACGGTCTGAGTCCGTCATGGAGATCTGCGCGGCCACTGGTGCCCGCCGCCGTGCGCATGCGTGGCCTCTGTCCCGGAAGTGCGGAGGCCCGTATCTGCAGCAAAAGCTCCTCGTTTCACGATGTTTCACTGCTAGCCCCCTGCAATGGCATTGGGGCCATCGTCCCAAAAACGGAGAATCCAGACCCTCTTAAACAAGTGTGCCTGAGTGCTAACCGTATTTAAAAGTGGATTGAGAGCTGAGATGGTTCTGTTGTTTGTGTGAAAGTAAAGATAGCAGTTAAGGGTCACTGTAATGATCAGAATTGTTTACGGGGCAATTGTAAGCTATTTTCTTGCGTGATGTTAAAGATATTTTAATACAGTGTTCATAATAATCTACTGTATCGTGAAATCACTCCTGGAGTGAGGTATCCTTTCCCCACACTCTTCCAAAATACAAATATTGGGGTTTGTGTCTGGTGTCTGAGCCTCTGTTGGGGTCTGGTCCAGGATCATAATACTGGTGTTTTAGTGGAAATTTATTAATATCACTTTTTTTTTTAATTAAGCTTTTTTGATTTGTGTACCCAATTCATTTTTTCAATTAAGGGGCAATTTAGCGCGGCCAATCCACCTAGCCTGCACATCTTTGGGTTGTGGGGGCGAAACCCACGCAAACACGGGGAGAATGTGCAAACTCCACACAGACAGTGACCCAGAGCCGGGATTGAACCTGGGACCTCGGCGCCGTGAGGCAGCAGTGCTAGCCCACTGCGCCACCGTGCTGCCCTAAATATCACTTTACTTCAGGGTACGGTCTAACTAAGGAGGTGCAGAGTCGTTGCCCAGGGGCCTCCACTTTGTGTCAGATTTATCAGTGTGAAGGAATGAAGGTCCAAACTTGCAAATAACGCCAAGTCAGGAGGGTTGCTCAGTTGCTCAGCTGGGAGCAGGGAGCTGCGATGGGGCATGGGCAGGTCCAGCGCGTGGGCACAAAGTGTGGCAGATAGAGTTCACCGCGGGCGAGAGGCCAGTCATCCACTTTGAGGTGCTTCCCCGCGGCTGGAGGGTGGGAACTGTGGGGGAACGGAGGGACTCGGGGCGTCCGTGTATCGCAGAAACCAGGCTGCAGGGTACAAACCTCGCGAGCTGGCCGGGACGTGGAGCATTGGTCCGTCTTTATGCCGAGTAACTGGGTTCGGCTATGGGGCACCCCTCCCCCCACCTCGGGAAGGGTGCAGCGACCCTTGGAGGGGGCAGCAGCGAGGGCATAGATTCGCAAGAATGAAACTGGGACTTAAAGGGGTTAAAATGAAGGCGGGGTTTGATGGGGGACTGTTTTCACTTGAGCAGGACCAGTGTGTGGATCCTTAAAATTAGCCATTCAAGGAGGGGTGGAAAAGAAGGGCAAGTCTCGAGCCCCCCCCCCCCCGGCACCCCGCACCATCCCAGGCGCAGGAAGCTGTTAAGGTTAAGGCTCTCCTTGAGATAGTTGACGATGGTTGGGAAAAGGGGACACGGAATATGAATGCAGTCGACATTGAAGGTCGGCCCATGACCTGATGTGAATTATGGAGCGGGCTCGAATAGCTGGATGGCCTCCTCCTCCTGTCAGGCAGCGAGATGGTGCGGGAATGGAGGAGAAGGATTGGGAAAGGCTGACGTGCGGTGGGTGTCCTCGCTGCGCCGGTTGGCGGACCGAGCGTTGTACCTCCTGAAGGATACGTCGGGGTTGGGGGAGGGCCGCAAGGGGCCACAGGGGACTTGATCGGAGATGCTTCGGGGGTAAGGGGAGGGTGGCAAACTCTATGAAAGATTGGCGGAGGGAGGGAGGGTAGGAGCCGCGGTGCGTTCTTCGGAGGGGTTAGTAGTTGGGCAGCGATGCCCTTCGTTCAGTTTTGGGGCCAGCTCTGTTCAGAGCGATACCGAGCCGGAGAGAGTGCTTTAAAAGCGTGCGGCGGAAAGTAGACGAGACCCCCCAGTCTCGCTGGAGTCCCGGCACACGTCGCGCTCCGTTAAGCCTTTAACTCCCCTGCCCACCCCATGACATTGGGACCCCATGACATTGTATTATTTCCAATGATGTAAGATGGTATTAACAGGTGTCCTGTATACTTTACCCCATCCACAGGTGATGTTCCTGGGGGAGCTTGAGGAGATTCTCGATGTTATCGAACCCTCTCAGTTTGTGAAGATTCAGGAAGCACTTTTCAAGCGGATAGCAAAATGTATCTCCAGCCCTCATTTCCAGGTCTGTGTCTATCAGCCTCACCCCCCCCTCCCTCTTCCTCACCCCCTCTCCCTCTTCCTCACCCCCCTCCCTCTTCCTCACCCCCCTCTCTCTCCCTCACCCCCTCCCTCTTCCTCACCCCCTCCCTATTACTCACCCCCTCTCCCTCTTCCTCACCCCCCTCCCTCTTCCTCACCCCCTCCCTCTTCCTCACCCCCCTCTCCCTCTTCCTCACCCCCCTCCCTCTTCCTCACCCCCCTCTCTCTCCCTCACCCCCTCTCTCTTCCTCACCCCCTCTCTCTTCCTCACCCCCTCTCTCTTCCTCACCCCCCTCTCTCTTCCTCACCCCCCTCTCTCTCCCTCACCCCCTCTCTCTTCCTCACCCCCTCTCTCTTCCTCACCCCCTCTCTCTTCCTCACCCCCCCTCTCTCTTCCTCACCCCCTCTCTCTTCCTCACCCCCTCTCTCTTCCTCACCACCCTCTCTCTTCCCCCCTCCGCCTCTCTCTTCCCCCCCCTCCGCCTCTCTCTTACCCCCTCCGCCTCTCTCTCTTACCCCCTCCGCCTCTCTCTCTCACCCCCTCCGCCTCTCTCTCTTACCCCCTCCGCCTCTCTCTCTTACCCCCTCCGCCTCTCTCTTCCCCCTTCCGCCTCTCTCTTCCCCCTTCCGCCTCTCTCTTCCCCCCCCTCCGCCTCTCTCTTCCCCCCCCTCCGCCTCTCCCTTCCCCCCCTCTGCCTCTCTCTTCCGCCACCTGCCTCTCCCTTCCCCCCCCCTCCGCCTCTCTCTTCCCCCCTCCGCCTCTCTCTTCCCCCCCTCCGCCTCTCTCTTTCCCCCCCTCTGCCTCTCTCTTCCCCCCTCCGCCTCTCTCTTCCCCCTCCGCCTCTCTCTTCCCCCCCCTCCGCCTCTCTCTTCCCACCCTCCGCCTCTCTCTTCCCACCCTCCGCCTCTCTCTTCCCACCCTCCGCCTCTCTCTTTCCCCCCCCCCCTCCGCCTCTCTCTTCCCCCTCCGCCTCTCTCTTGCCCCTCCGCCTCTCTCTTGCCCCTCCGCCTCTCTCTTCCCCCTCCGCCTCTCTCTTCCCCCTCCGCCTCTCTCTTCCCCCTCCGCCTCTATCTTCCCCCTCCACCTCTCTCTTCCCCCCCCTCCGCCTCTCTCTCTTCCCCCCTCCGCCTCTCTCTTCCCCCATCCGCCTCTCTCTCCCCCCCCTCCGCCTCTCTCTTCCCCCTCCGCCTCTCTCTTCCCCCTCCGCCTCTCTCTTCCCCCTCCGCCTCTCTCTTCCCCCTCCGCCTCTCTCTCCCCCTCCGCCTCTCTCTCCCCCCCTCCGCCTCTCTCCCCCCCCTCCGCCTCTCTCTCCCCCCTCCGCCTCTCTCTTCCCCCCTCCGCCTCTCTCTCCCCCCCGCCTCGCTCTCCCCCCCTCAGCCTCTCTCTTCCCCCTCCACCTCTTTCTTCCCCCCTCCGCCTCTCTCTCCCCCCCTCCGCCTCTCCCCCCCTCCGCTTCTCTCATCCTCCCCTCCGCCTCTTTCTTCCCCCCCTCCGCCTCTCTCTCCCCCCCCCCCACCTCTCCCTTCCCCCCCCCTCCGCCTCTCTCATCCTCCCCTCCGCCTCTCTCTTCCCCCCCTCCGCCTCTCTCTCCCCCCCTCCACCTCTCCCTTCCCCCCCTCCGCCTCTCCCTTCCCCCCCTCCGCCTCTCTCTTCCCCCCCTCCTCCTCTCTCTTCCCCCCCTCCGCCTCTCTCTTCCCCCCTCCGCCTCTCCCTTCCCCCCCCTCCGCCTCTCCCTTCCCCCCCTCCGCCTCTCTCTTCCCCCCCCTCCGCCTCTCCCTTCCCCCCCTCCGCCTCTCCCTTCCCCCCCTCCGCCTCTCTCTTCCCCCCCTCCGCCTCTCTCTTCCCCCCCCCTCCGCCTCTCTCTTCCCCCCCTCCGCCTCTCTCTTCCCCCCCTCCGCCTCTCTCTCCCCCCCTCCGCCTCTCTCTCCCCCCCTCCGCCTCTCTCTTCCCCCCCCTCCACCTCTCTCTTCCCCCCTGCGCCTCTCTCTCCCCCCCCCTCCGCCTCTCTCTCCCCCCTCCGCGTCTCTCTCCCCCCTCCGCCTCCCTCTCCCCCCTCCGCCTCTCTCTTCCCCCCCTCCGCCTCGCTCTTTCCCCCTCCGCCTCGCTCTTTCCCCCTCCGCCTCTCTCTTCCCCCTCCGCCTCTCTCTTCCCCCCCTCCGCCTCTCTCTTCCCCCCTCTGCCTCTCTCTTCTACCCTCCGCCTCTCTCTCCCCCCTCCGCCTCTCTCTCCCCCCCTCCGCCTCTCTCTCCCCCCTCCGCCTCTCTCTCCCCCCCTCCGCCTC
This sequence comes from Scyliorhinus torazame, assembly GCF_047496885.1. Classification (NCBI taxonomy): domain Eukaryota; kingdom Metazoa; phylum Chordata; class Chondrichthyes; order Carcharhiniformes; family Scyliorhinidae; genus Scyliorhinus; species Scyliorhinus torazame. Next base: position 26,421,635 of record NC_092730.1, on the reverse strand, counting down.
TCTCTCCCCCCCTCCGCCTCTCTCTCCCCCCTCCGCCTCTCTCTCCCCCTCTCCGCCTCTCTCTCCCCCCCTCCGCCTCTCTCTCCCCCCCTCCGCCTCTCTCTCCCCCCTCCGCCTCTCTCTCCCCCCCTCCGCCCCTCTCTCCCCCCTCCGCCTCTCTCTCCCCCCCTCCGCCTCTCTCTCCCCCCCTCCGCCTCTCTCTCCCCCCCTCCGCCTCTCTCTCCCCCCCTCCGCCTCTCTCTCCCCCCCTCCGCCTCTCTCTCCCCCCCTCCGCCTCTCTCTCCCCCCCTCCGCCTCTCTCTCCCCCCCTCCGCCTCTCTCTCCCCCCCTCCGCCTCTCTCTCCCCCCCTCCGCCTCTCTCTCCCCCCCTCCGCCTCTCTCTCCCCCCCTCCGCCTCTTTCTCCCCCCCTCCGCCTCTCTCTCCCTCTCCCTCTGCTGCCCTCCCTCGCCTTGCTCAGGGTGCAGTGTTTGTACTGGGCTTTGTGAGAATGTTTCTGCTGTGATGATGGTTTGCGATATTCTGTGCAGGTGGCGGAGAGAGCGTTATACTTCTGGAACAATGAATACATCCTGAGTTTGATTGAGGAAAACTGCCAGGGAATCCTGCCCATCATGTTTGGCACACTCTACCGCGTGTCCAAGGAACATTGGAATCAGTAAGTACAAGTGGGGTTCACATCCTCACACTGCCCCCTGTCATAATATACACATCAGTATATGATGGTGCAGAGACACACACTGACTGACACACTGCAAGACCAATCAGCACACACAACACAGCAGCCAATCACCAGTTAGGGCACGGTCACTATAAAGACAGAGGGCACCAGTTTTCCCGCTCGTTCGGGATGCAGCCTCAGAGAGACAGAGCCCGCAGTCAGTAACATCCACCATGTGCTAGCAGTATAGGCTGGTCAGGTTAGGCATAGGTCTTCAGTCAATCTAACATAGTGTCGACCCACAGTGCAAGTATGTTTAACAGCTCTTAGTTAAATAAAATAGAGTTGGACTATTACAAGGGCAGCACGGTAGCATTGTGAATAACACAATTGCTTCACAGTTCCAGGGTCCCAGGTTCGATTCCGGCTTGGATCACTGTCTGTGCGGAGTCTGCACATCCTCCCCGTGTGTGCGTGGGTTTCCTCCGGGTGCTCCGGTTTCCTCCCACAGTCCAAAGATGTGCAGGTTAGGTGGATTGGCCATGATAAATTGCCCTTCGTGTCCAAAATTGCCCTTAGTGTTGGGTGGGGTTACTGGGTTATGGGGATCGGGTGGAGGTGTGGACCTTGGGTAGGGTGCTCTTTCCAAGAGCCGGTGCAGACTCGATGGGCCGAATGGCCTCCTTCTGCGCTGTAAATTCTATGAAAGTGTTGGTAGCCTGTCTATGTCACTGCTCAGGTAAACGCAGTCTCCACAGATCCAGAGTACCCAACACATCATGGTACCAGTATGTGATGTTAGAGCTTAATAGACCGAACTTCAAGTGATCTGCCTTCGACCAGCAATCAGCCATCCGGTAGTATGGACAGTGTCCGCCCTCCCCCGCCGCTCCGCATCACCGGCAACCTCGGTGCGAACTGGAAAATCTTTAAACAGCGATTCCAGCTATACCTCGAAGCTACAGACCTGGAAGCTGCCTCGAACGCCAGGAAGATTGCTCTCTTCCTTTCCACGGCCGGGGACCACGCCATCCATATCTTCAACTCTCTCACTTTCGCTGAAGGTGAAGACAAGTCCAAGTTCAAGACAGTCCTGCTCAAATTCGACAGTCACTGTGACATCGAGGTAAATGAAAGTTTTGAGCGCGATGTCTTTCAACAGCGTCTGCAGGGTAAGGATGAACCTTTTCAATCTTTCCTCACCCGCCTTCGCATCCTCGCGCAGTCCTGCAATTACGGCCCCACCTCCGACTCGATGATCCGCGACCAGATCGTTTTCGGTGTAATCGGACCCCCTACGCCAGCAGCTCCTCAAGGTTAAACAGCTCACCCTTGCGATAGCCATCGAGACCTGCGTTCTGCATGAACACGCCACTAACCGATACTCGCACATGCAGGCGGCTGAAACTGCGCGGCAAGGTCCCCACGAGGCAGAGCGGGTGCAAGCCATTAAACAACTCCAGGGCCGAAGCCTGGATGAGGGCGGCCATTTCGCGCGCTTTCATGCGCGCACTGACCGAGGGGACGGCGAGGCCGAAGACCGCACTGCGCAGGCACGCACTACTTACGACCGCACCGCGCATGCGCGGTGGCGTACCGAACGTTCTGACGTCACGCCGTGCGGCAACCGTGGCTCCGCCCACTTAAAGCGGCAATGTCCTGCAAAATCCCCACGCTGTCTCCAATGTGGCCAGCTTGGCCACGATGCAGCCCTATGCAGGTCTGCTCAACCTACTACCTCTCGTCGCTCCAACCAGCCACGCAGGGATGTCCGAACCATCCAGCCACCGGTCACCGATTCCCACTCCGACTTGATTCCGGACCTTGACACCGAGGACCCGAAAGCACCATTTCGGGTGGACATCATCACCAAACACAAGATGCTCCAGAAGACAAAAGGCAAGTCTCTCCCAATATTCGGCATTGATCCGGACAACGAGTGGTGTGCCACCCTCACGGTCAACCGATACCGCATCCGATCCCGCCTGGACACCGCCGCTTCAGCCAACGTCACTGTGCGGTCTGACCTCGGAAGCCTCCATGTCAAGCCTACCATCCTGCCATCCGCCTGCCAGTTTCTGGACTATAATGAGTAATGCCATTGCTGCCAGCGGCTCTTGCCAGCTTGAAGTGTCGCACCGGTCATTAAAGGCTAACCTGCCATTCGAAATAGTGGGATCCACTAAAGCCTCCCTGCTTGGTGCTCAGGCGTGCAAACTTCTAAACCTTGTCCAAAGGGTTCACTCCCTGTCACCCGCTGACGCTTCCGCACCTCAGGACGCTGACTTTCGGACACAGCTGAACGCCATCATCACCCGATACCACGGTGTGTTCGAGGGCATGGGCACACTCCCATACACTTATAAAATCTTGTTAAAACCAAATGCCACGCCTGTGATGCACGCACCTCGCAGGGTACCAGCACCCCTCAAGGACCCCCTCAAGCAGCAGCTGCAGGACCTCCAGGACCAGGGCGTCATTTCGAAAGTTACAGAACCGACTGACTGGGTCAGCTCTATGGTGTGCGTGAAAAGACCATCCGGCGAATTACGCATATGTATTGATCCCAAGGACCTCAACCGCAATATTATGAGAGAACACTATCCCATTCCAAAGCGCGAAGAACTCACCTGCGAGATGGCTCGCGCCAAACTTTTCACCAAGCTAGACGCATCCAAGGGGTTCTGGCAGATCCAACTCGACGCATCCAGTTGGAAGCTCTGCATCTTTAACACCCCGTTTGGCCGGTATTGCTACAACCGGATGCCGTTTGGCATCATCTCTGCATCGGACGTGTTCCACAGAATAATGAGCAGATGATGGAAGGTATCGAAGGGGTTCGCGTATATGTGGACGGCATCATCGTCTGGTCTACCACCCCGCAGGAGCACACAGATCGCCTCCAATGCGTCTTCCGACGAATCCGCGAGCAAGGCCTCCGCCTCAACAGGGCCAAATGCTCCTTTGGTCAAACAGAACTTAAATTCCTCAGTTTGGCGTGCAGCCGGGTGCTGACAAGGCATCTGCCATTAAGGCCATGAAGACACCGGAGGACAAGAAGGCAGTCCTCCGCTTCCCGGGCATGGTCAATCTCCTGGGGAAATTCATCCCTAACCTCGCCTCCCACGCCACGGCTCTCAGGAACCTGGTTAAGAAGACGACCGAGTTCCAATGGCTCCCCGCCCACGAACAAGAATGGCGGGAACTCAGGGCGAAGCTGACCAAGGCCCCGGTGTTGGCATGTTTCGATCCGGCCAAAGAAACAAAGATCTCCACGGATGCCAGTCAGTCCGGCATTGGAGCAGCGCTCCTTCAACGTGACGACGCCTCCTCGGGCTCCTGTCGCATACGCGTCACGTGCAATGACGCCCACCAACCAGCGCTATGCGCAAATTGAAAGAGTGCCTGGGCCTTCTTACCGGAGTCGTCAAATTCCATGACTATGTCTATGGACTCCCAAAGTTCACAGTCGAGACAGACCACAGGCCACTGGTCAATATCATTCAAAAAGACCTTAACGACATGACGCCGCGCCTGCAGCACATTCTCCTTAAACTCAGGCGGTACGACTTCGAACCCGTCTACACCCCGGGTAAGGAGCTCATCATCGCCGGTGCACTCTCCCGATCTGTCACCACACCCTGCGACCCAGCGGGCTTCGTGTGCCAAATTGATGCTCAGGTGGCATTCGCCGCATCCAATCTGCCCGCCACGGACGAACGACTCATCCAGATTCGTCGTGAGACGGCCAACGATCCCCTGCTCCAACGTGTCATGCGCCACCTGTCAGACGGGTGGCTCAAGGGCCAATGCCCTCAATTCTAGAACATTAAAGATGACCTGGCGGTGGTAGATAGAATTCTACTAAAGCTGGACAGGATCATCATTCCGCACAGCATGCGGAACCTCGTCCTTGAGCAGCTCTATGAGGGCCGCCTGGGAGTGGAGAAATGCCGCCGATGGGCCCATGTGGCAGTGTACCGGCCTGGAATCAACGAGGACATTGCCAACGCCGTTCTTAACTGCCCAACATGCCAGCGTTTCCAGCCTGCTCAGCCAAGGGAGACCTTGCAACCCCATGAGTTGGTCACGTCCCCCTGGACCAAAGTGGGCATCGACCTGTTCCATGCACTTGGCCGGGACTACGTCCTCATAGTGGACTATTTCTCAAACTACCCGGAGGTAGTTAGGCTACACGACCTCACCTCAACTGCGGTCATTCGGGTGTGCAAGGATACCTTCGCTCGGCATGGCATCCCGCTCACGGTCATGTCCGACAATGGCCCGTCTTTTGCCAGTCAGGAGTGGTCCAATTTTGCCAAACGATACAACTTCACACATGTCACGTCCAGTCCCCATTACCCCCAATCCAATGGCAAAGCTGAAAAGGGGGTGCACATTGTCAAACGACTCCTGTGCAAGGCGGCCGATGCAGGATCCGATTTTTACCTCGCCCTGTTTGCTTACAGATCAGCTCCATTGCCACCGGCCTGTCATCGGCCCAATTGTTGATGAATTGCACGCTGCGGACGACGGTGCCGGCCAGTCATGTCCCGGACTTGGACAACCTTCCGGTCCTTCGTCGAATGCAGTTGTCTCGGGCCTACCACAAATCGGCGTACGACGCCCGTGCCACGGATCTCCCTGCTCTGGCTCCTGTTGACGAGGTCCGTGTCCAACTTCCCGATCGTGGTTGGTCCGCCACCGCTGTGGTGCTCAGACAAGTGGCCCCCAGGTCATTTCTGGTTCGTCTACAAGGCTGCTCCCTTCGTCGCCGAAATAGGCGGGCACGACGACTCCTTCCTCGCTCGCCACCAGATCATGTTGCTATGGGCGAGGTGTTTTCAGAACCCCAAAATGTATCATGGAGTTCAACAAACCTCCCCCTTTAATGGATGTGTTGCTTTTCCGAGCACACGGCTTGTTCTCTAGGTGTGGGATTACAATTATGGACACGTGGGTTTTTAAACACAAAACACTGTTTATTCCATGAACTCAATTTAACATCTTAAATAAACATTGGATCTCTTAACGCCCCTTACTTCAAAGATAACTCAGAAAATATTGCAACAGTAAATAACTCCTTAAAATGTTCCTTCAAACTTCCAAGATACTTAACACCTTTAAACAGTCTCACATCAGGTTAAAGGATATATATATTTTCTGTAGAATGGCAGAGATATATTAGCTTGGTTGACTTCCGCTCCAGCACCTTGCTTTCTTCATGCAGCTCTCTGGACACACACAGACACACCCAAGCTGCTGTCTCAAACCTGGCTTTCTCCCTTCAAGCAGATCACAGTGAACCAGAACTTCTCAAGCTGCTGTCTCAAACTGGCTTTCTACTTTTAAACTGCTCTCAGCAAAACCAGCCAGGCACTTTTTAGCTGCTCTCAGCAAAACCAGCCAGGCACTTTTCAAACTGCCAAACCCAACTGCAAAATGGCTGACCTGAGCTGAGCTCCACCCACTCTGACATCACTGTTTTCTTAAAGGTACATTGCTTAAACATCCAGTTCTTAAAGGCACTCTCGCATGACACCTCCCCACCCCAAGAAAAAAAAATAAACAAACTTCAAGATGGTTTCATTTTTCACTTTTGCACCATCCACTAAGGAATGCACACAATAAATATACATTTTCATTTCAAGAAAACACACACAAACTGGGATGATGATTCTTCTTCCTCCAACCAAAATTCTTCTTGATCGACAGTCTCTTTGAACAGTCTCTGCACGATCCATCCGTTCCTCTACTCCTCTGCATTTCTCTTCAGAATCAGATACTTTAGTTCAATCTGACCACAGCTCCCTTGCAATTCTCCAATACAGGAACATTGGTGATCACAGCTTTCAGGCCGTCAAATGCCTGTTGAAAGTCTGCTGTCCATTGAAATTTTTTACGTTTCTTCAGCAAGTCCAGCGGAGTAATCACGCCACAAAACCTTTGGACAACTGTTCGATCAAATTCATTCATGCTAAGAACTCGCATTATCTCCCTTCGGCTTGAGGGTATCGGAAACCCCTCAAGGAAAATGATTCAGGCTTCTCCAAATTCACTTTCGGCTAGGTTCATCACCAAACCCGCCTCCTGAAGTCGATCGAAGAACTCCATACGATGGTTTAAATGTTCTTTCCATGTCTGGAAGTTGGAAATAAAAGCGGATTGTCTCTCTTTCTCCATGCAATCCTTCAATGGTGGGACAGGATAAGTGTCTGTTCTTGTAACTGCATTCACCTTTCGATAGTCCACACACAACCCTTGGGTACCATCTGGTTTAGGTACCATCACTATGGGTGAGCTCCATTGGCTGCAATCCACTTCAATTATGCTATTTTTCAGCATACACTCAATCTCTCTGTTAACCTGTGCCAATTTTAAAGGGTTAAGTCTATATGGATGTTGTTTGATAGGAACAGCATTTCCCACATCTACACCATTTTAGTACTTCCCAATTTATCTCTACAAACTTGCCCATGTAATATCAATAACTTTCAGGTCAGTTCGTTTTTCCTCTGGAAGGTAACTTAACAATTCATCCCAATTTTTAAGAACATCCTCATTTTCCAATTTAATTTGAGGTATGTCAAATTCACAGTCATCTGGATTTGGTTCATCACTTTGAGTTAGAATCATTAAAACCTCCTTTTTCACTCCTTCCCTTTCAAAGTACCTTTTAAGCATATTCACATGGCACGCTCGGTGAGTCTTCCTTCTATCTGGTGTTTTTACCACATAATTCACCTCACTTAATTTCCTTTCAATCTGATACGGTCCACAAAACCTAGCTTTTAAAGGCTCCCCTACCACTGGTAACAACACTAAAACTTTATCCCCACTGGCAAAACTACGGACTTTGGATTTCTTGTCCGCTACCAGTTTCATCACATTTTGTGCAACTTTCAAATGTTGTCTAGCCAATTCACCTGCTTTATTTAATCGTTCCCTAAAATTTGACACGTAATCCAATAGTGTAACTTCCGATTTCTCACCCACCAATTTTTCCTCAATCAATTTAAGTGGTCCTCTTACCTCATGACCAAAAATGAGTTCAAAAGGACTAAATTTGGTAGACTCATTAACTGCATCCCTAATTGCAAACAATACGAATGGGATTCCTTTATCCCAATCCTCTGGATAATCTTGACAATACGCCCTCAACATTGTCTTTAACGTCTGATGCCACCTTTCTAACGCTCCCTGCGATTCTGGATGGTACGCAGTTGATTTAAATTGTTTTATTCCTAAGCTATCCATAAGTTCTTTGAATAACTTTGAAGTAAAATTTGTTCCTTGATCCGATTGAATTTATGTGGGTAGTCCATATCTAGTAAAGAATTGAAGTAACTCCTCCACAATCCTTTTAGCTGTAATATAACGTACTGGAATGGCCTCTGGAAACCTAGTAGACACATCCATTACAGTCAAAAGATATTGATTCCCACTTTTTGTTTTAGGAAGCGGTCCTACACAATCGATTAGGGCCCTTGTAAAAGGTTCCTCAAATGCTGGAATGGGTATTAAGGGCGCTGGTTTTATCACTGCTTGAGGTTCCCCTGTCACTTGACATGTGTGACATGATCGACAAAATGTAACTACATCTTTATGTAGTCCAGGCCAATAAAAATGTTTCTGGATTTTAGCTTGAGTTTTCCTTATTCCCAAATGACCTCCCACTGGTACCTCATGTGCAACTCGCAACACCTCCTTTCTATACCCTACCGGCAATACTACTTGTTGAACTTCTGCCCACTTTTCATCCGCCTGCATATGTACAGGTCTCCAATTTCTCATCAAGACATCATTTTTACGGTAATAACACTCTGGTATACTCTCAGATTCCTCTTCCGTATATGCTTTCTGATATATCCGTTTTATTTCTACATCTTTCTGTTGTAACTCCGCCAATTTTCCTGAACTAAAAATATCCGCCTCATCCTCCACCTGTTCTTGTCCTTTTTCAACCATCTGATCAAAAATCGTTTCTGATAATTGCACTTCAACTTCATCTTCACTCTTTGATTTCTCCTCTTGTCTTAACCGGTGACTTTGCGACCTTGTTATTACACAATCCTAAAAAATCCCAGGTTATTCGTCCTTCAACCCTTCAGTTGACTGATTTTCCACTGGCTTATTAACCACAGTAGGCATCACTCCCACCTGCGATCCAGCTATATCATTACCCAAGATAAACTGTATTCCTGGACAAGATAGTTTACCTATTACTCCTACTACCGCTTCACCACTCTTCACTGGACTTTCCAACCTTACCTTATATAATGGAACACTACTCTTCTCACCCTGAATTCCACATATCACCACCTTTTCTGGCAACATTCTTCCCAAACTACATAATTCCTCATCTCTTACCATTAAAGATTGACTAGCCCCTGTATCTCTTAAAATTGTGACTTCATTACCTGCTCCTCCTGATACACATGAGTAAACTTTCCCCACACAAGCAAATTCTTTAAAGACATCTGGCACCTTCTGAATAATTACTTCTTGAACAGGCTGTACAATCGTTTGCACCTCCTTCACTTCCCTTGGGCTTTCCTTTACCACTCTAACAAATCCCACTGTCTTATCCTGTTTTACCACATCAGCCTTCCCAGTGCTTTTCTTCAACCACCAACACTGACTTTACACGGCCTAGTTTATTACAGTGAAAACATCTGAAACCTTTCATTTTTCCACCCTCCTGGATTTATTTTTTAATCTGAGGTACACTCTCTTTATTGTCTCCCATCAGATCACCTTTACCTTTACCACTTGAGTATTTCTCATGTCCCCAGTTTCTATCCCTCACCGGCTGAAACTGATGTCGGAAACCAATCTTTGATTTATGAACTAATTCATAATCATCTGCCATTTCTGCTGCTAATCTCGCAGTTTTAACCCTCTGTTCTTCCACATGAGTTCTCACTACATCAGGAATTGAATTTTTAAACTCCTCCAAAAGTATTATTTTTCTGAGAGCTTCATACGTTTGGTCTATTTTCAAAGCCCTTATCCACCTATCAAAATTACTCTGTTTGAGCCTTTCAAACTCCATGTATGTTTGACCAAATTCTTTCCTTAAATTTCTAAACCTTTGTCTGTAAGCTTCAGGCACTAGCTCATATGCACTTAAGATGGATTTCTTCACCTCCTCATACGTTCCAGATACCTCCTCCGGGTGTGATGCAAATACTTCACTAGCTCTACCTACCAGCTTTGTTTGAATCAGTAATACCCACATGTCCTGTGGCCATTTCACTTGTTTAGCTACCTTCTCAAATGAAATGAAAAAGGCTTCCACTTCCTTCTCGTCAAACCTTGGCAATGCTTGGACGTATTTAAATAGATTCCCACCAAGCCTTCGACTATGATGCTCTTTCTCACTATCCTCATCACTATCCTCCAACTGTACGTTTCCCTTTACGTCTGCCAATTTTAACTGATTGTCATGTTTCATGGCCATTTTCTGAAGTTCAAACTCCCTCTCTTTAACTTTTTCCCTGATCTGTATCTCCCTTTTTCTTTTTGTTCTGCTAGAGCCATTCTTTCTTTTCTCCTTTCTCTCTCTCCTTTTCTTTTTCCTCTCTCTCTTTCTCTTTCCTCTCTCTCACTCTCATATTCCAGCCGCTTTAATTCTTTCTCGTGTTCCATTTGTTTAATTTGCAACTGAATTTTTGCCATTTCCAATGAGTCAAACTCTATCTCAGGCAACTTTAAATGCTGAACCACCGCCATAATTACCTCATCTTTTCGCATTTTGTCAGGTAATGTTAACTGCAATGTTCTTGCCAAATCTAACAGTCTGCTTTTCGTTTCTGTCCGTAAAGTACTGCGTGTGACCGTCTCCACCCCAAAATCTTCTGAGCCTCTGAAAGAGCCATTGTTCACAACACTCTCCCCACTTAAACTAAAATACCACACCGGAAAGCAACAATCCTTCACTGTCTTTAAGTTCACGAAAGCCAATCCAATCGATAGACTTTTATCCCCCTCGAGCCCCCAATTGTTATGGACGAGGCTTTTTCAGTACCCCAAAATGTATCATGGAGTTCAACAAACCTCCCCCTTTAATGTATTTGTTGCTTTTCCGAGCACACGGCTTGTTCCCTAGGTGTGGGATTACAATTATGGACACGTGGGTTTTTGAACACAAAACACTGTTTATTCCATGAACTCAACTTAACATCTTAGATAAACATTGGATCTCTTAACACCCCTTACTTCAAAGATAACTCAGAAAATATTGCAACAGTAAATAACTCCTTAAAATGTTCCTTCAAACATCCAAGAGACTTAACACCTTTAAACAGTATCACATCAGGTTAAAGGATATATATATTTTCTGTGGAATGGCAGAGATATATTAGCTTGGGTGAATTCCGCTCCAGCACCTTGCTTTTGTCCTGCAGCTCTCTGGACACACACAGACACACCCAAGCTGCTTTCTCAAATCTGGCTTTCTCCCTTCAAGCAGCTCACAACAAACCAGAACTTCTCAAGCTGCTGTCTCAAACTGGCTTTCTGCTTTTAAACTGGTCTCAGCAAAACCAGCCAGGCACTTTTCAAACTGCAAAACCAAACTGCAAAATGGCTGACCTGAGCTGAGCTCCACCCACTCTATGACGTCACTGTTTTCTTAAAGGTACATTGCTTAAACATCCAGTTCTTAAAGGCACTCTCGCATGACAATGCCCTGCCGCGCCGTCACGACGAACCCGTCACGGACTTTGCAGATCTCCCTTTCGCTCTGCCACCCTCGGAGTCTGACACAGTCCCGCCCATTCCAGAACAGGCGGCCCCTGACCCACCTTTGAGGCGGTCAACCAGAATTTGTCGCCCACCTCAGAGACTGAATTTATGAACTGCCTGAATTCATGGACTCTTTGAACTCATGAACTGATTGTTTCGTTACCCTGTTTGATTAACTCACTGTTTGTACATACTGTTGATCTAGTTATATTTTGTGTTACATATTTGGAAGGAATAACAGGAATGCGGAATATTTGGCTAATGGTAAAGTTCTTGGAAGTGTGGATGAGCAGAGGGATCTCGGTGTCCATGTACATAGATCCCTGAAAGTTGCCACCCAGGTTGATAGGGTTGTGAAGAAGGCCTATGGAGTGTTGGCCTTTATTGGTAGAGGGATTGAGTTCCGGAGTCAGGAGGTCATGTTGCAGCTGTACAGAACTCTGGTACGGCCGCATTTGGAGTATTGTGTACAGTTCTGGTCACCGCATTATAGGAAGGACGTGGAGGCTTTGGAGCGGGTGCAGAGGAGATTTACCAGGATGTTGCCTGGTATGGAGGGAATATCTTATGAGGAAAGGCTGATGGACTTGAGGTTGTTTTCGTTGGAGAGAAGAAGGTTAAGAGGAGACTTAATAGAGGCATACAAAATGATCAGGGGGTTGGATAGGGTGGACAGTGAGAGCCTTCTCCCGCGGATGGATATGGCTGGCACGAGGGGACAAAGCTTTAAACTGAGGGGTAATAGATAGAGGACGGAGGTCAGAGGTAGGTTCTTTACGCAAAGAGTAGTGAGGCCGTGGAATGCCCTACCTGCTACAGTAGTGAACTCGCCAACATTGAGGGCATTTAAAAGTTTATTGGATAAACATATGGATGATAATGGCATAGTGTAGGTTAGATGGCTTTTGTTTTGGTGCAACACCGTGGGCCGAAGGGCCTGTACTGCGCTGTATCGTTCTATGTTCTATATTGTCCATCTGCACTAGACACCTTCCAATGTAAATATCTTAGAGTTTCTGTACATAGTCCTGTAAATATGCTCGCATGTGCCACACATAGTTAGGAACATTCGCATACTACATTATTTATTGCCACAAACATTTTTTTTAGAAAAAGGGGGATGTCATAATATACACATCAGTATATGATGGTGCAGAGACACACACTGACTGACACACTGCAAGACCAATCAACACACACAACACAGCAGCCAATCACCAGTTAGGGCACGGTCACTATAAAGACAGAGGGCACCAGTTTTCCCGCTCGTTCGGGATGCAGCCTCAGAGAGACAGAGCCCGCAGTCAGTAACATCCACCATGTGCTAGCAGTACAGGCTGGTCAGGTTAGGCATAGGTCTTCAGTCAATCTAACATAGTGTCGACCCACAGTGCAAGTATGTTTAACAGCTCTTAGTTAAATAAATTAGGGTTGTACTATTACAAGTGTTGGTAGCCTGTCTATGTTACGGCTAAGGTAAACGCAGTCTCCACAGATCCAGAGTACCCAACACATCATCTCCCCACCCGCTCTCGTAAATACTGACACACTCCACCTTGTAAATACTGACGGACAGCCCCGTGTAAATACTCACAGTCCCGTGTAAAAACTGACGCACAGCCCCGTGTAAATACTGACACACAGCCCAGTGTAAACACTGACGCACAGCCCCGTGTAAATACTGATGCATAGCCCCGTGTAAATACTGACACACAGCCCAGTGTAAACACTGACGCACAGCCCCGTGTAAATACTGACGCACAGCCCCGTGTAAATACTGACGCACAGCCCCGTGTAAATACTGACGCACAGCCCAATGTAAACACTGATGCGCAGCCCCATGTAAATACTGACGCACAGCCCCATGTAAATACTGACGCACAGCCCAGTGTAAATACTGACACACAGCCCAGTGTAAACACTGACGCACAACCCCGTGTAAACACTGACGCACAGCCCCATGTAAATACTGACACACAGCCCAGTGTAAACACTGACGCACAACCCCGTGTAAATACTGACGCACAGCCCCGTGTAAACACTGACGCACAACCCCGTGTAAATACTGACGCATAGCCCCGTGTAAATACTGACACACAGCCCCGTGTAAATACTCATGCACAGCCCCATGTAAATACTCATGCACAGCCCCATGTAAATACTCACGCACAGCCCCGTGTAAATACTGACACACAGCCCCGTGTAAATACTGACACACAGCCCAGTGTAAACACAGACGCACAACCCCGTGTAAATACTGACGCACAGCCCCGTGTAAACACTGACGCACAACCCCGTGTAAATACTGACGCATAGCCCCGTGTAAATACTGACACACAGCCCAGTGTAAACACTGACGCACAGCCCCGTGTAAATACTGACGCACAGCCCCGTGTAAATACTGACGCACAGCCCAATGTAAACACTGATGCGCAGCCCCGTGTAAATACTGACACACAGCCCCGTGTAAATACTGACGCACAGCCCCGTGTAAACACTGACGCACAGCCCCGTGTAATTCCTGACGCACAGCCCCGTGTAAATACTCACACACAGCTCCGTGTAAATACTGACGCACAGCCCCGTGTAAATACTGATGCACAGCCCCGTGTAAATACTGACGCACAGCCCCGTGTAAACACTGACGCACAGCCCCGTGTAAATACTGACGCACAACCCCGTGTAAATACTGACGCACAGCCCCGTGTAAATACTAACACACAGCCCGGTGTAAACACTGACGCACAGCCCCGTGTAAATACTGACGCACAGCCCCGTGTAAATACTCACACAGCCCCGTGTAAACACTGACGCACAGCCCCGGGTCAATACTGACGCACAGCCCAGTGTAAATACTGACACACAGCCCGGTGTAAATACTGACGCACAGCCCCGTGTAAATACTGACACACAGCCCGGTGTAAACACTGACGCACAGCCCCGTGTAAATACTGACGCACAGCCCCATGTAAACACTGACGCACAGCCCCGTGTAAACACTGACGCACAGCCCCGTGTCAATACTGACGCACAGCCCCGTGTCAATACTGACGCACAGCCCCGTGTAAATACTCACGCACAGCCCCGTGTAAATACTCACGCACAGCCCCGTGTAAATACTGATGCACAGCCCCGTGTAAATACTGATGCACAGCCCCGTGTAAATACTGATGCACAGCCCCGTGTAAATACTGACGCACAGCCCCGTGTAAATACGCACGCACAGCCCTGTGTAAATACTGACGCACAGCCCCGTGTCAATACTGACGCACAGCCCCGTGTAAATACTGACGCACAGAACCGTGTCAATACTGACGCACAGCCCTTTGTAAATACTGACGCACAGCCCCGTGTAAACACTGACGCACAGCCCCGTGTAAACACTGACGCACAGCCCCGTGTAAATACTGACGCACAGCCCCGTGTAAACACTGACGCACAGCCCCGTGTAAACACTGACGCACAGCCCCGTGTCAATACTGACGCGCAGCCCCGTGTAAATACTGACGCACAGAACCGTGTAAACACTGACGCACAGCCCCGTGTAAATACTCACACACAGCCCCGTGTAAACACTGACGCACAGCCCCGTGTAAACACTGACGCACAGCCCCGTGTAAATACTCACACACAGCCCCGTGTAAATACTCACACACAGCCCCATGTAAACACTGACGCACAGCCCCATGTAAACACTGACGCACAGCCCCATGTAAACACTGACGCACAGAACCGTGTCAATACTGACGCACAGCCCAGTGTAAATACTGACACACAGCCCCGTGTCAATACTGACGCACAGCCCCGTGTCAATACTGACGCACAGCCCCGTGTAAACACTGACGCACAGCCCCGTGTAAACACTGACGCACAGCCCCGTGTAAATACTGACGCACAGCCCCGTGTAAATACTCACGCACAGCCCTTTGTAAATACTGACGCACAGCCCCATGTAAACACTGATACACAGCCCCGTGTAAACACTGACGAACAGCCCCGTGTCAATACTCCCGCACAGCCCCGTGTAAATACTCACGCACAGCCCCGTGTAAATACTGACGCACAGCCCCGTGTAAATACTCACGCACAGCCCTTTGTAAATACTGACGCACAGCCCCGTGTAAACACTGATACACAGCCCCGTGTAAACACTGACGAACAGCCCCGTGTCAATACTCCCGCACAGCCCCGTGTAAATACTCACGCACAGCCCCGTGTAAATACTGACGCACAGCCCCGTGTAAATACTCACGCACAGCCCTGTGTAAATACTCACGCACAGCCCCGTGTAAACACTGACGCACAGCCCCGTGTAAATACTCACGCACAGCCCCGTGTAAACACTGATGCACAGCCCCGTGTAAACACTGATGCACAGCCCCGTGTAAACACTGATGCACAGCCCCGTGTAAACACTCGCACAGCCCCGTGTAAACACTCGCACAGCCCCGTGTAAACACTCGCACAGCCCCGTGTAAACACTCGCACAGCCCCGTGTAAATACTCACACAGCCCCGTGTAAACACTGACGCACAGCCCCGTGTCAATACTGACGCACAGACCCATGTAAACACTGACGCACAGCCCCATGTAAATACTGATGCACAGCCCAGTGTAAATACTGACACACAGCCCGGTGTAAACACTGACGCCCAGCCCCGTGTAAATACTGACGCACAGCCCCCTGTAAACACTGACGCACAGCCCCGTGTAAACACTGACGCACAGCCCCGTGTCAATACTGACGCACAGCCGCGTGTAAATACTGATGCACAGCCCCGTGTAAATACTCACGCACAGCCCCGTGTAAATACTCACGCACAGCCCTGTGTAAATACTGACGCACAACCCCGTGTCAATACTGACGCACAGCCCCGTGTAAACACTGACGCACAGAACCGTGTCAATACTGACGCACAGCCCTTTGTAAATACTGACGCACAGCCCCGTGTAAACACTTACGCACAGCCCCGTGTAAACACTCGCACAGCCCCGTGTAAACACTCGCACAGCCCCGTGTAAACACTCGCACAGCCCCGTGTAAATACTCACACAGCTCCGTGTAAATACTCACACAGCCCCGTGTAAACACTGACGCACAGCCCCGTGTCAATACTGACGCACAGCCCCGTGTAAATACTGACGCACAGAACCGTGTAAACACTGACGCACAGCCCCGTGTAAACACTGATGCACAGCCCCGTGTAAATACTCACGCACAGCCCCATGTAAACACTGACGCACAGCCCCATGTAAATACTGACGCACAGCCCCGCGTAAATACTGACGCACAGCCACGTGTAAATACTCACGCACAGCCCCGTGTAAATACTCACGCACAGCCCCGTGTAAATACTGACGCACAGCCCCATGTAAACACTGACGCACAGCCCCGTGTAAATACTGACGCACAGCCCCGTGTAAATACTGACGCACAGCCCCGTGTAAATACTGACGCACAGCCTCGTGTAAATACTGACGCACAGCCCCGTGTAAATACTGACGCACAGCCCCGTGTAAACACTGACGCACAGCCCCGTGTAAATACTGACGCACAGCCCCGTGTAAATACTGACGCACAGCCCCGTGTAAATACTAACGCACAGCCCCGTGTAAACACTGTCGCACAGCCCCGTGTAAATACTCACACAGCCCCGTGTAAACACTGATGCACAGCCCCGTGTAAACACTCGCACAGCCCCGTGTAAACACTCACACAGCCCCGTGTAAATACTCACACAGCCCCGTGTCAATACTGACGCACAGCCCCGTGTCAATACTGACGCACAGCCCCGTGTAAACACTGACGCACAGCCCCATGTAAATACTGACGCACAGCCCAGTGTAAATACTGACACACAGCCCGGTGTAAACACTGACGCACAGCCCCGTGTAAACACTGACGCACAGCCCCGTGTAAACACTGACGCACAGCCCCGTGTAAACACTGACGCACAGCCCCGTGTAAACACTGACGCACAGCCCCGTGTAAACACTAACGCACAGCCCCGTGTAAACACTGTGCATGGCCCCGTGTAAATACTGACGCACAGCCCCGTGTAAACACTGACGCACAGCCCCGTGTAAAAACTGACGCACAGCCCCTTGTAAATACTGACACACAGCCCACTGTAAACACTGACGCACAGCCCCGTGTAAATACTGACGCACAGCCCCGTGTAAATACTGACACACAGCTCCGTGTAAATACTGACACACAGCCCCGTGTAAATACTGACGCACAGCCCCGTGTAAATACTGACGCACAGCCCCATGTAAATACTCACACACAGCCCCGTGTAAATACTGACACACAGCCCCGTGTAAATACTGACGCACAGCCCCGTGTAAATACTGACGCACAGCTCCGTGTAAATACTGACACACAGCCCCGTGTAAATACTGACGCACAGCCCCGTGTAAACACTGACGCACAGCCCCGTGTAAACACTGACGCACAGCCCCGTGTAAACACTGACGCACAGCCCCGTGTAAACACTCACGCACAACCCCGTGTAAACACTGACACACAGCCCCATGTAAACACTGATGCACAGCCCCGTGTATACACTGACAGACAGCCCCGTGTAAATACTGACGCACAGCCCAGTGTAAACACTGAGGCACAGCCCCATGTAAATACTGATGCACAGCCCCGTGTCAATACTGACGCACAGCCCCGTGTCAATACTCACGCACAGCCCCGTGTAAACACTGACGCACAGCCCCGTGTAAATACTGATGCACAGCCCCGTGTAAATACTGACGCCCAGCCCCGTGTCAATACTGACGCACAGCCCCGTGTAAACACTGATGCACAGCCCCGTGTCAATACTGACGCACAGCCCCGTGTAAACACTGACGCACAGAACCGTGTCAATACTGACGCACTGCCCTTTGTAAACGCTGACGCACAGCCCCATGTAAACACTGACGCACAGCCCCGTGTAAACACTGACGCACAGCCCCGTGTAAATACTGACGCACAGCCCCGTGTAAATACTGACGCACAGCCCCGTGTAAACACTGACGCACAGCCCCGTGTCAATACTGACGCACAGCCCCGTGTAAATACTGTCGCACAGAACCGTGTAAACACTGACGCACAGCCCCGTGTAAATACTGACGCACAGCCTCGTGTAAACACTGACGCACAGCCCCGTGTAAATACTGACGCACAGCCCCGTGTAAATACTGACGCACAGCCCCGTGTAAATACTGACGCACAGCCCCGTGTAAATACTGACGCACAGCCCCGTGTAAACACTGACGCACCGCCCTGTGTAAACACTGACACACAGCCCTGTGTAAACACTGACACACAGCCCTGTGTAAACACTGACACACTGCTCCGTGTAAATACTCACACACAGCCCCATGTAAATACTGACGCACAGCCCCGTGTAAATACTGATGCACAGCCCCGTGTAAATACTGACGCACTGCCCCGTGTAAACACTAACGCACAGCCCCGTGTAAACACTGTGCATGGCCCCATGTAAATACTGACGCACAGCCCCGTGTAAACACTGACGCACAGCCCCGTGTATAAACTGACGCACAGCCCCTTGTAAATACTGACACACAGCCCACAGTAAATACTGACGCACAGCCCCGTGTAAATACTGACGCACAGCCCCGTGTAAATACTGACACACAGCCCCGTGTAAATACTGACACACAGCCCCGTGTAAATACTGACGCACAGCCCCGTGTAAATTCTGATGCACAGCCCCGTGTAAAATACTCACACACAGCCCCATGTAAACACTGACGCACAGCCCCATGTATACACTGACGCACAGCCCCGTGTAAACACTGACGCACAGCCCCGTGTAAATACTGACGCACAGCCCCATGTAAACACTGACGCGCAACCCCGTGTAAACACTGACACACAGCCCCATGTAAACACTGACGCACAACCCCGTGTAAACACTGACACACAGCCCCGTGTAAATACTGACGCACAGCCCCGTGTAAACACTGACACACAGCCCAGTGTAAACACTGAGGCACAGCCCCATGTAAATACTGATGCACAGCCCCGTGTCAATACTGACGCGCAGCCCCGTGTAAATACTGACGCACAGCCCCATGTAAACACTGACGCGCAACCCCGTGTAAACACTGACACACAGCCCCATGTAAACACTGACGCACAACCCCGTGTAAACACTGACACACAGCCCCGTGTAAACACTGACGCACAGCCCCGTGTAAACACTGACACACAGCCCAGTGTAAACACTGACGCACAGCCCCATGTAAACACTGACGCACAGCCCCGTGTAAATACTGACGCACAGCCCCGTGTAAATACTGACGCACAGCCCCGTGTAAATACTCACACACAGCCCCATGTAAACACTGACGCACAGCCCCATGTAAACACTGACGCACAGCCCCGTGTAAACACTGACGCACAGCCCCGTGTAAATACTGACGCACAGCCCCATGTAAACACTGACGCACAACCCCGTGTAAACACTGACACACAGCCCCATGTAAACACTGACACACAGCCCCCTGTAAATACTGACGCACAGCCCCGTGTAAATACTGACGCACAGCCCCGTGTAAATACAGACGCACAGCCCCGTGTAAATACTGACGCACAGCCCCGTGTAAATACTCACGCACAGCCCCGTGTAAACACTGACGCACAGCCCCATGTAAATACTGACGCACAGCCCCGCGTAAATACTGACGCACAGCCCCGTGTAAATACTCACGCACAGCCCCGTGTAAATACTCACGCACAGCCCCGCGTAAATACTGACGCACAGCCCCGCGTAAATACTCACACAGCCCCGTGTCAATACTGACGCACAGCCCCGTGTAAACACTGACGCACAGCCCCGTGTAAATACTGACGCACAGCCCCATGTAAACACTGACGCACCACCCCGTGTAAACACTGACACACAGCCCCCTGTAAATAATGACGCACAGCCCCGTGTAAACACTGACACACAGCCCAGTGTAAACACTGAGGCACAGCCCCATGTAAATACTGATGCACAGCCCCGTGTCAATACTGACGCGCAGCCCCGTGTAAATAATGACGCACAGCCCCATGTAAATACTGACGCACAGCCCCATGTAAATACTGACGCACAGTCCCATGTAAACACTGACGCACAGCCCCGTGTAAATACTGACGCACAGCCCCGTGTAAATACTCACGCACAGCCCCGTGTAAATACTGACGCACTGCCCCATGTAAATACTCACGCACAGCCCCGTGTAAATACTGACGCACAGCCCCGTGTAAATACTCACGCACAGCCCCGTGTAAATACTGACGCACAGCCCCGTGTAAACACTGACGCACAGCCCCGTGTAAATACTGACGCACAGCCCCGTGTAAATACTGACGCACAGCCCCGTGTAAATACTGACGCACAGCCCCGTGTAAATACTGACGCACAGCCCCGTGTAAATACTGACGCACAGCCCCGTGTAAACACTGACGCACAGCCCAGTGTAAACACTGACGCACAGCCCCGTGTAAATACTGACGCACAGCCCCGTGTAAATACTGACACACAGCCCCGTGTAAATACTGACGCACAGCCCCGTGTAAATACTGACGCACAGCCCCGTGTAAACACTGACGCACAGCCCCGTGTAAATACAGACGCACAGCCCCATGTAAATACTCATGCACAGCCCCATGTAAATACTCATGCACAGCCCCATGTAAACACTGACGCACAGCCCCGTGTAAACACTGACGCACAGCCCCATGTAAATACTGACGCACAGCCCCATGTAAACACTGACGCACAGCCCCGTGTAAATACTGACGCACAGCCCCGTGTAAACACTGACGCACAGCCCCGTGTAAACACTCACGCACAGCCCCGTGTAAATACAGACGCACAGCCCCATGTAAATACTCACGCACAGCCCCATGTAAACACTGACGCACAGCCCCGTGTAAACACTGACGCACAGCCCCATGTAAATACTGACGCACAGCCCCATGTAAACACTGACGCACAGCCCCGTGTAAAAACTGACGCACAGCCCCTTGTAAATACTGACACACAGCCCACTGTAAACACTGACGCACAGCCCTGTTTAAATACTGACGCACAGCCCCGTGTAAATACTGACACACGGCCCCGTGTAAATACTGACGCACAGCCCCGTGTAAACACTGACACGCAGCCCCGTGTAAATACTGACGCACAGCCCCGTGTAAATACTGACGCACAGCCCCGTGTAAATTCTGACGCACAGCCCCGTGTAAATACTCACACACAGCCCCATGTAAACACTGACGCACAGCCCCATGTAAGCACTGACGCACAGCCCCGTGCAAACACTGACGCACAGCCCCGTGTAAACACTGACGCACAACCCCGTGTAAACACTGACACACAGCCCTGTGTAAATACTGACGCACAACCCCGTGTAAATACTGACGCACAGCCCTGTGTAAACACTGACGCACAGCCCCGTGTAAATACTGACGCACAGCCCCGTGTAAACACTGACGCACAGCCCTGTGTAAACACTGACGCACAGCCCCATGTAAATACTGACGCACAGCCCTGTGTAAACACTGACACACAGCCCCATGTAAACACTGACGCACAGCCCCGTGTAAATACTGACGCACAGCCCTGTGTAAACACTGACGCACAGCCCCGTGTAAATACTGACGCACAGCCCCGTGTAAATACTGACGCACAGCCCCGTGTAAATACTGACGCACAGCCCCGTGTAAATACTGACGCACAGCCCCGTGTAAATACTGACGCACAGCCCCGTGTAAATACTCACGCACAGCCCCGTGTAAACACTGACGCACAGCCCCATGTAAATACTGACGCACAGCCCCGCGTAAATACTGACGCACAGCCCCGTGTAAATACTCACGCACAGCCCCGTGTAAATACTCACGCACAGCCCCGCGTAAATACTGACGCACAGCCCCGTGTAAATACTCACACAGCCCCGTGTCAATACTGACGCACAGCCCCATGTAAACACTGACGCACAGCCCCGTGTAAATACTGACGCACAGCCCCATGTAAACACTGACGCACAACCCCGTGTAAACACTGACACACAGCCCCATGTAAACACTGACGCACAACCCCGTGTAAACACTGACACACAGCCCCCTGTAAATAATGACGCACAGCCCCGTGTAAACACTGACACACAGCCCAGTGTAAACACTGAGGCACAGCCCCATGTAAATACTGATGCACAGCCCCGTGTCAATACTGACGCGCAGCCCCGTGTAAATACTGACGCACAGCCCCGTGTAAATACTGACGCACAGCCCCGTGTAAACACTGACGCACAGCCCCCTGTAAATACTGACGCACAGCCCCATGTAAATACTCACGCACAGCCCCATGTAAACACTGACGCACAGCCCCGTGTAAACACTGACGCACAGCCCCATGTAAACACTGACGCACAGCCCCGTGTAAATACTGACACACAGCCCCGTGTAAATACTGACACACAGCCCCATGTAAACACTGACGTACAGCCCCATGTAAACACTGACGCACAGCCCCATGTAAATACTGACGCACAGCCCCATGTAAATACTGACGCACAGCCCCATGTAAACACTGACGCACAGCCCCGTGTAAATACTGACGCACAGCCCCGTGTAAATACTCACGCACAGCCCCGTGTAAATACTGACGCACTGCCCCATGTAAATACTGACGCACAGCCCCGTGTAAATACTGACGCACAGCCCCGTGTAAATACTCACGCACAGCCCCGTGTAAACACTGACGCACAGCCCCGTGTAAACACTGACGCACAGCCCCGTGTAAACACTGACGCACAGCCCCGTGTAAATACTGACGCACAGCCCCATGTAAATACTCATGCACAGCCCCTTGTAAACACTGACGCACAGCCCCATGTAAATACTGACGCACAGCCCCATGTAAACACTGACGCACAGCCCCGTGTAAATACTGACGCACAGCCCCGTGTAAACACTGATGCACAGCCCCGTGTAAACACTGACGCACAGCCCCGTGTAAATACTGACGCACAGCCCCGTGTAAATACTGACGCACAGCCCCGTGTAAATACTGACGCACAGCCCCGTGTAAATACTGACGCACAGCCCCGTGTAAATACTGACGCACAGCCCCGTGTAAATACTGACGCACAGCCCCGTGTAAACACTGACGCACAGCCCCATGTAAATACTGACGCACAGCCCCATGTAAATACTCACGCACAGCCCCATGTAAACACTGACGCACAGCCCCGTGTAAACACTGACGCACAGCCCCATGTAAATACTGACGCACAGCCCCATGTAAACACTGACGCACAGCCCCGTGTAAATACTGACGCACAGCCCCGTGTAAACACTGACGCACAGCCCCGTGTAAACACTGACGCACAGCCCCGTGTAAATACTGACGCACAGCCCCGTGTAAATACTGACGCACAGCCCCCTGTAAATACTGACGCACAGCCCCATGTAAATACTCATGCACAGCCCCATGTAAACACTGACGTACAGCCCCATGTAAACACTGACGCACAGCCCCATGTAAATACTGACGCACAGCCCCGTGTAAATACTGACGCACAGCCCCGTGTAAACACTGACGCACAGCCCCGTGTAAATACAGACGCACAGCCCCATGTAAATACTCATGCACAGCCCCATGTAAATACTCATGCACAGCCCCATGTAAACACTGACGCACAGCCCCGTGTAAACACTGACGCACAGCCCCATGTAAATACTGACGCACAGCCCCATGTAAACACTGACGCACAGCCCCGTGTAAATACTGACGCACAGCCCCGTGTAAACACTGACGCACAGCCCCGTGTAAACACTCACGCACAGCCCCGTGTAAATACTGACGCACAGCCCCGTGTAAATACTGACGCACAGCCCCATGTAAACACTGACGCACAGCCCCGTGTAAATACTGACGCACAGCCCCATGTAAATACTCACGCACAGCCCCATGTAAACACTGACGCACAGCCCCATGTAAATACTGACGCACAGCCCCGCGTAAATACTGACGCACAGCCCCATGTAAACACTGACGCACAGCCCCGTGTAAACACTGACGCACAGCCCCATGTAAATACTGACGCACAGCCCCATGTAAACACTGACGCACAGCCCCGTGTAAATACTGATGCACAGCCCCGTGTAAACACTGACGCACAGCCCCGTGTAAATACTGACGCACAGCCCCATGTAAATACTGACGCACAGCCCCATGTAAACACTGACGCACAGCCCCGTGTAAATACTGACGCACAGCCCCGTGTAAACACTGACGCACAGCCCCGTGTAAATACTGACGCACAGCCCCAATGTAAACACTGACGCACAACCCCGTGTAAACACTGACGCACAGCCCCGTGTAAATACTCACGCACAGCCCCGTGTAAACACTGACGCACAGCCCCGTGTAAATACTGACGCACAGCCCCGTGTAAATACTGACGCACGGCCCCGTGTAAACGCTGACACACAGCCCCGTGTAAATACTGACGCACAGCCCCGTGTAAATACTGACGCACAGCCCTGTGTAAACACTGACGCACAGCCCCGTGTAAACACTGACGCACAGCCCCGTGTAAATACTGACACACAGCCCCGTGTAAATACTGACACACAGCCCCGTGTAAATACTGACGCACAGCCCCGTGTAAATCCTGACGCACAGCCCCGTGTAAATACTCACACACAGCCCCATGTAAACACTGACGCACAGCCCCATGTAAACACTGACGCACAGCCCCGTGTAAACACTGACGCACAGCCCCGTGTAAATACTGACGCACAGCCCCATGTAAAGACTGACGCACAACCCCGTGTAAACACTGACACACAGCCCCATGTAAACACTGACGCACAACCCCGTGTAAACACTGACACACAGCCCCGTGTAAATACTGACGCACAGCCCCGTGTAAACACTGACGCACAGCCCAGTGTAAACACTGACGCACAGCCCCGTGTCAATACTGACGCGCAGCCCCGTGTCAATACTGACGCGCAGCCCCGTGTAAATACTGACGCACAGCCCCGTGTAAATACTGACGCACAGCCCCGTGTAAACACTGACGCACAGCCCCGTGTAAACACTGACGCACAGCCCCGTGTCAATACTGACGCACAGCCCTGTGTAAATACTGACGCACAGCCCCGTGTAAACACTGACGCACAGCCCCGTGTAAATACTCACGCACAGCCCCATGTAAATACAGACGCACAGCCCCATGTAAACACTGACGCACAGCCCCGTGTAAATACAGACGCACAGCCCCATGTAAATACTGACGCACAGCCCCATGTAAACACTGACGCACAGCCCCGTGTAAACACTGACGCACAGCCCCGTGTAAATACTCACGCACAGCCCCGTGTAAATACTGACGCACTGCCCCATGTAAATACTGACGCACAGCCCCGTGTAAATACTGACGCACAGCCCCGTGTAAACACTGACACGCAGCCCCGTGTAAATACTGACGCACAGCCCCGTGTAAATACTGACGCACAGCCCCGTGTAAATTCTGACGCACAGCCCCGTGTAAATACTGACGCACAGCCCCGTGTCAATACTGACGCACAGCCCTGTTTAAATACTGACGCACAGCCCCGTGTAAATACTGACACACGGCCCCGTGTAAATACTGACGCACAGCCCCGTGTAAACACTGACACGCAGCCCCGTGTAAATACTGACGCACAGCCCCGTGTAAATACTGACGCACAGCCCCGTGTAAATTCTGACGCACAGCCCCGTGTAAATACTCACACACAGCCCCATGTAAACACTGACGCACAGCCCCATGTAAGCACTGACGCACAGCCCCGTGTAAACACTGACGCACAGCCCCGTGTAAACACTGACGCACAACCCCGTGTAAACACTGACACACAGCCCTGTGTAAATACTGACGCACAGCCCCGTGTAAACACTGACGCACAGCCCCGTGTAAACACTGACGCACAGCCCCGTGTAAACACTGACGCACAACCCCGTGTAAATTCTGACGCACAGCCCTGTGTAAACACTGACGCACAGCCCCGTGTAAATACTGACGCACAGCCCCGTGTAAACACTGACGCACAGCCCTGTGTAAACACTGACGCACAGCCCCATGTAAATACTGACGCACAGCCCTGTGTAAACACTGACACACAGCCCCATGTAAACACTGACGCACAGCCCCGTGTAAATACTGACGCACAGCCCTGTGTAAACACTGACGCACAGCCCCGTGTAAATACTGACGCACAGCCCTGTGTAAACACTGACGCACAGCCCGTGTAAATACTGACGCACAGCCCCGTGTAAATACTGACGCACAGCCCCGTGTAAACACTGACGCACAGCCCTGTGTAAACACTGACGCACAGCCCCATGTAAATACTGACGCACAGCCCTGTGTAAACACTGACACACAGCCCCATGTAAACACTGACGCACAGCCCCGTGTAAATACTGACGCACAGCCCTGTGTAAACACTGACGCACAGCCCCGTGTAAATACTGACGCACAGCCCTGTGTAAACACTGACGCACAGCCCCTCGTCAATACGGACTGGCGCACGGCCCCTCGTCAATACGGACTGGCGCTCGGCCCCTCGTCAATACGGACTGGCACACGGCCCCTCGTCAATACGGACTGGCGCACGGCCCCTCGTCAATACGGACTGACTATGTTTTCCAAACCTCTCTCCGTGATATCAATGTGTTGAGGGGGGGGGGGGTGCCTCTGGGGTGTGGTATTTCGGAGTACGTACGGGAGCCGGAGCCCTGATTGTCCTTTCATTCCTCAGGATGATCATATCGCTGATTTACAATGTGTTGAAGACCTTCATGGAGATGAACAGCGCACTCTTCGACGAACTGACGGCCTCGTACAAAGTGGACAGGCAGAGGTACGGGCCACCCCGCTGTTGGGTTGGGCTGCGAGATCCGAGGGTGGGTGGAGCCGAGGAGGTTGGGGGGGAGGGGGGGGTGGTGGGGGGGTTTGTGGGGGGTCGTGCCGGTTGAATTACCCGGAGCGTCCGCCGCTCCCGCCCGTGTTCGCTCCTGTCCTCTGACAATAAGGTCGAGGAAGCTAATCTCTCGGTCTGTTTCCTCTTGTGCCCGCAGGGAGATTAAGAAGGAACGTGAGCGGGAGGAGCTGTGGAGGAAACTGGACGACCTGCAGCTGAAGAAGATGAAGAGTCTGGAGGAACTGGATGATCTATCCAACGGCCGGAACCTCAGCTGCCCTAACTAGCTGCGAAGTGCCAAATCGAGACCCTAGGCATAGCCCCCCCCCCCCAACCCAACCTCAGCAACCCCCCCCCCCGACACCCCCCCCCCCTCGTCCCGACACCCCCCCCCCCCTCGTCCCGACACCCCCCCCCCCCTCGTCCCGACAGCCCCCCACCCCCCCCCCCAACCTCCTCACAGATAGCAGTGAAAACCGAGCTGTGTGGCTGCCGTCCCTGACGAACTGCGGACTCCGTTGCCTCGGTCTGTACAATCTCCCTTTAGATATCTCGACCGGCGACCCTCCCGGGTGAGGCTCGGGAACGGTGTCGGGGAGAGAGATGTATTTTAAAACTTCCTTTTAAAAAAAAAAAAAAGAAGCAAACCGTGACTTGAAACATTTTATCTAGTTCGATGTTCCTGGCAGAGTGTTAACCTGTTTCTCAATCTTCACCTCCACCTCCTCTTCCCCTCCCCCCCCCACCCCCCTCCTCCCCTTTCGCCTAACCCTGCCCCCTCATTGATATAACGGACAATAAACTCCTTTTTATCCGGTGCCTCTTGGGGTCTAGCAAAGCCTTGGGCCGAGTGCCCCGTCATTAGCGTAGTCAAACTCTCCCACAGGCGCAGTCGCCCTCGCTCGCGCGCTCACTCCCTTGTACCGCCTTGCGTGTGTAGAACAAGAAGGGATCCTCGCCCCCCACACTTTCTTTTTTGAGGCAGTAACCTAATGTCCTGGACCGTCTCCGTGTCGCAGTTTACCCGGGGTCGGGGGATATTGGGGGGGTGGGGCGGGGGGAGGGGGCGACCCAGACCGAATTCCTGAACCGCAATCCCTCCCGGGGCAAGCCAGGGGCAAATGCAGACCGCGTTGCAACAGCCCAACGCTGTCGAGTGCCCCGGTGACAACCCTCCGGGTCCTTCCCCCATCTCCGCTCCCGGCTCCCGCTGATCCCGCGGGTGGGAGGCGGGGGGGGTGCGCTGGGGCATCGATAATTCTGCTCCCCTCTCTCCCCCGGGGGAGACTAGTCTGAGGAGACCAGTTCCAACCTTGAGGGCTGACCGTCCGGTACCATGTCCCGGCCTCTGTGACAAACCACCTCTTCCCCCCCCCCCCCGCCCACCCCGGTGACCCCATATGGATTTGGGGGAGGGGCGGGTGTGGTGGGGGATTGGTGTGATTTGAACGTGAGGGGTGGGGGGAGACACGGAACGACTGTC
The DNA here is from genome assembly GCF_047496885.1 of Scyliorhinus torazame. Lineage (NCBI taxonomy): Eukaryota > Metazoa > Chordata > Chondrichthyes > Carcharhiniformes > Scyliorhinidae > Scyliorhinus > Scyliorhinus torazame. Next base: position 26,392,750 of record NC_092730.1, on the reverse strand, counting down.
TTGTCAGCACCTGCGAGACCGCCTGACTTTGCCTAGCAGGGGTCAAGGGGCAGATTGCATTGTTTCCCCTGCAGCCAAGTGGGTCAGGGGTCGTGACCTGCGCAGCCATTGGTCAGGGTCCAATAAGAGGCTCCGGAGGGGTGCGGGGGGGGGGGGGGGGGGGGGGAGGAGAAGAGTGGCCGGATTATGGTTTGCGAGGTGATGGCGGGGTGGGAGAGGGGGGCTGAGCCCCACGGCTGCCGCTCGAGGTGGAGTTCGCAGCGAGGGCCACGGTGTGGATTTGCGGCAGCATTTCCTCACGCTCGGGCTCCGAGTATATCGAGGTATCGGCGACGGGAAGCAAGGCCCTCGCCCCCCCCCCCCCCCCCCCCCAAGCGTCAACCGCTGCCGCCATGTCGCGTCTCATTCACACACGCTCCCCAACCAGCTCAGCAGCCCGTACCGTTCCTCTGTGACTGCGGCCCGGAGGCGGGAGAGAGGTGTGGGAGGAGGCCGTGAGGCGCGGGGGGGCGGGGGGGGGGGGTGCGAGAACGCGAGGCACTCCACACGGCTGGTGGCCTACTGGCGGACGCCAACTCTCCTGGACTGTAAGGCAGACAGCAACCCTCCATCTTGTGACACCCCTTGGACACCAATGACTGTTACCGCATCTCCATACTTATGGGGAGGGGGGGGGGGGTGGGAGAGAGAGAAACCAGTAAATTATCGACCCCCTCCCCTCCTCCACCCCACCCACCCCCTTCTCCCGCGCCCTCACCTTCTCCTGCAGTTTCCTGGTCAACCCGTGCGATGTGTAGCAATGTCTTAAGTAGGTTAAGTTAAAAGAGTCACAATACACTACTGATGTGCTGTGTTCCCCGCCCGCTGCGAGGCCGGGTCCTGCCCACTTGTAGAGAGGACCGGCAGGGTGGTCGTCACGCTGGACTCACTCTTCGCCTCGCTCCACCTGGGGGCGCAATAAAAACGGCAAAAAAAAAAAAAATGACAAACCTCCCTCTGGCTCTGCCTCTCTCTCACTTACCGCGCGCCAGCTCGGGCGGCCGCCAACCGGTCCCGGAATCGTCCGCTCGGCCGCAGCACAGCGCGATCCCACAGACGGTGCTCGCAAGAGACCGCTCGGAGCCCGTCGCTTTTCGTGACGTTGGTCGGGGGGGTGGGGGGGGCGATTAGCCCCTCCGCTCCAGGGAGGAAACTACCCCCCCTCCCACCTCCTTCACCTCCTTCTACGTGGTTATCGTAATGGGGGGGGGGTTTGATTCAATGCGTCATCCAGGATACAGCACCTCTGACAGTGCGGCACTCCCTCAGTACTGACTCTCTGACAGTGCGGCACTCCCTCAGTACTGACCCTCTGACAGTGCGGCACTCCCTCAGTACTGACTCTCTGACAGTGCGGCACTCCCTCAGTACTGACCCTCTGACAGTGCAGCACCCCCTCAGTACTGACCCTCTGACAGTGCAGCGCTCCCTCAGTACTGACCCTCTGACAGTGCAGCACTCCCTCAGTACTGACCCTCTGACAGAGCGGCACTCCCTCAGTACTGACCCTCTGACAGTGCAGAGCTCCCTCAGTACTGACTCTCTGACAGTGCGGCACTCCCTCAGTACTGACCCTCTGACAGTGCGGCACTCCCTCAGTACTGACTCTCTGACAGTGCGGCACTCCCTCAGTACTGACTCTCTGACAGTGCAGCACTCCCTCAGTACTGACCCTCTGACAGTGCAGCACTCCCTCAGTACTGACTCTCCGACAGTGCGGCACTCCCTCAGTACTGACTCTCTGACAGTGCAGCACTCCCTCAGTACTGACCCTCTGACAGTGCAGCACTCCCTCAGTACTGACCCTCTGACAGTGCAGCACTCCCTCAGTACTGACCCTCTGACAGTGCAGCACTCCCTCAGTACTAACCTCTGACAGTCCAGCACTCCCTCAGTACTGACCCTCTGACAGTGCGGCACTCCCGCAGTACTGACTCTCCGACAGTGCAGCACTCCCTCAGTACTGACCCTCTGAGAATGCAGCACTCCCTCAGTACTGACTCTCTGACAGTGCAGCACTCCCTCAGTACTGACCCTCTGACAGTGCGGCACTCCCTCAGTACTGACCCTCTGACAGTGCGGCACTCCCTCAGTACTGACTCTCCGACAGTGCAGCACTCCCTCAGTACTGACCCTCTGAGAGTGCAGCACTCCCTCAGTACTGACTCTCCGACAGTGCAGCACTCCCTCAGTACTGACTCTCTGACAGTGCAGCACTCCCTCAGTACTGACTCTCTGACAGTGCAGCACTCCCTCAGTACTGACTCTCTGACAGTGCGGCACTCCCTCAGTACTGACTCTCTGACAGTGCGGCACTCCCTCAGTACTGACCCTCTGACAGTGCGGCACTCCCTCAGTACTGACCCTCTGACAGTGCAGCATTCCCTCAGTACTGATCCTCTGACAGTGCAGCACTCCCTCAGTACTGACTCTCCGACAGTGCAGCACTCCCTCAGTACTGACTCTCTGACTGTGCAGCACTCCCTCAGTACTGACCCTCTGACAGTGCAGCACTCCCTCAGTACTGACCCTCCGACAGTGCAGCACTCCCTCAGTACTGACCCTCTGACAGTGCGGCACTCCCTCAGTACTGACCCTCTGACAGTGCAGCACTCCCTCAGTACTGACCCTCTGACAGTGCAGCGCTCCCTCAGTACTGACCCTCTGACAGAGCGGCACTCCCTCAGTACTGACCCTCTGATAGTGCAGCACTCCCTCAGTACTGACCCTCTGACAGTGCAGCGCTCCCTCAGTACTGACCCTCTGACAGTGTAGCTCTCCCTCAGTACTGACCCTCTGACAGTGCAGCACTCCCTTAGTACTGACCCTCTGACAGTGCAGCACTCCCTCAGTACTGACCCTCTGACCGTGCAGCATTCCCTCAGTACTGAACCTCTGACAATGCAGCATTCCCTCAGTACTGACCCTCTGACAGTGCAGCACTCTCTCAGTACTGACCCATGACAGTGCGGCACTCCCTCAGTACTGACCCTCTGACAGTGCTGCACTCCCTCAGTACTGACCCTCTGACAATGCAGCACTCCCTCAGTACTGACCCTCTGACAGTGCAGCATTCCCTCAGTACTGACCCTCTGACAATGCAGCACTCCTTCAGTACTGACCCTCTGACAGTGCAGCACTCCCTCAGTACTGACCCTCTGACAGTGCAGCACTCTCTCAGTACTGACCCTCTGACAGTGCAGCACTCCCTCAGTACTGACCCTCTGACAGTGCAGCATTCCCTCAGTACTGACCCTCTCACAATGCAGCACTCCCTCAGTACTGACCCTCTGACAGTGCGGCACTCTCTCAGTACTGACGCACTGACAGTGCTGCACTCCCTCAGTACTGACCCCCTGACAATGCAGCACTCCCTCAGTACTGACCCTCTGACAGTGCAGCACTCCCTCAGTACTGACCCTCTGACAGTGCAGCACTCCCTCAGTACTGACCCTCTGACAGTGCAGAACTCCCTCAGTACTGACCCTCCGACAGTGCAGCATTCCCTCAGTACTGACCCTCTCACAATGCAGCACTCCCTCAGTACTGACCCTCTGACAGTGCAGCACTCCCTCAGTACTGACCCTCTGACAGTGCAGCACTCTCTCAGTACTGACGCACTGACAGTGCTGCACTCCCTCAGTACTGACCCCCTGACAATGCAGCACTCCCTCAGTACTGACCCTCTGACAGTGCAGCACTCCCTCAGTACTGACCCTCTGACAGTGCAGCGCTCCCTCAATACTGACCCTCTGACAGTGCGGCACTCCCTCAGTACTGACCCTCTGACAGTGCTGCACTCCCTTACTACTGACCCTCCGACAGTGCAGCACTCCCTCAGTACTGACCCTCTGACAGTGCAGCATTCCCTCAGTACTGACCCTCTGACAATGCAACACTCCCTCAGTACTGACCCACTGACAGTGCTGCACTCCCTCAGTACTGACCCTCTGACAATGCAGCACTCCCTCAGTACTGACCCTCTGACAGTGCGGCGCTACCTCAGTACTGACCCTCTGACAGTGCTGCACACCCTCAGTACTGACCCTCTGACAATGCAGCACTCCCTCAGTACTGACCCTCTGACAGTGCAGTGCTCCCTCAATACTGACCCTCTGACAGTGCAGCGCTCCCTCAGTATTGACCCTCTGACAGTGCAGCGCTCCCTCAGTATTGACCCTCTGAGAATGCAGCACTCCCTCAGTACTGACCCTCTGACAGTGCGGCACTCCCTCAGTACTGACCCTCTGACAGTGCGGCACTCCCTCAGTACTGACTCTCCGACAGTGCAGCACTCCCTCAGTACTGACCCTCTGAGAGTGCAGCACTCCCTCAGTACTGACTCTCCGACAGTGCAGCACTCCCTCAGTACTGACTCTCTGACAGTGCAGCACTCCCTCAGTACTGACTCTCTGACAGTGCAGCACTCCCTCAGTACTGACTCTCTGACAGTGCGGCACTCCCTCAGTACTGACTCTCTGACAGTGCGGCACTCCCTCAGTACTGACCCTCTGACAGTGCGGCACTCCCTCAGTACTGACCCTCTGACAGTGCAGCATTCCCTCAGTACTGATCCTCTGACAGTGCAGCACTCCCTCAGTACTGACTCTCCGACAGTGCAGCACTCCCTCAGTACTGACTCTCTGACTGTGCAGCACTCCCTCAGTACTGACCCTCTGACAGTGCAGCACTCCCTCAGTACTGACCCTCCGACAGTGCAGCACTCCCTCAGTACTGACCCTCTGACAGTGCGGCACTCCCTCAGTACTGACCCTCTGACAGTGCAGCACTCCCTCAGTACTGACCCTCTGACAGTGCAGCGCTCCCTCAGTACTGACCCTCTGACAGAGCGGCACTCCCTCAGTACTGACCCTCTGATAGTGCAGCACTCCCTCAGTACTGACCCTCTGACAGTGCAGCGCTCCCTCAGTACTGACCCTCTGACAGTGTAGCTCTCCCTCAGTACTGACCCTCTGACAGTGCAGCACTCCCTTAGTACTGACCCTCTGACAGTGCAGCACTCCCTCAGTACTGACCCTCTGACCGTGCAGCATTCCCTCAGTACTGACCCTCTGACAGTGCAGCACTCTCTCAGTACTGACCCTCTGACAGTGCAGCACTCCCTCAGTACTGACCCTCTGACAGTGCAGCACTCCCTCAGTACTGACCCTCTCACAATGCAGCACTCCCTCAGTACTGACCCTCTGACAGTGCGGCACTCTCTCAGTACTGACGCACTGACAGTGCTGCACTCCCTCAGTACTGACCCCCTGACAATGCAGCACTCCCTCAGTACTGACCCTCTGACAGTGCAGCACTCCCTCAGTACTGACCCTCTGACAGTGCAGCACTCCCTCAGTACTGACCCTCTGACAGTGCAGAACTCCCTCAGTACTGACCCTCCGACAGTGCAGCATTCCCTCAGTACTGACCCTCTCACAATGCAGCACTCCCTCAGTACTGACCCTCTGACAGTGCAGCACTCCCTCAGTACTGACCCTCTGACAGTGCAGCACTCTCTCAGTACTGACGCACTGACAGTGCTGCACTCCCTCAGTACTGACCCCCTGACAATGCAGCACTCCCTCAGTACTGACCCTCTGACAGTGCAGCACTCCCTCAGTACTGACCCTCTGACAGTGCGGCGCTACCTCAGTACTGACCCTCTGACAGTGCAGCACTCCCTCAGTACTGACCCTCTGACAGTGCAGCGCTCCCTCAATACTGACCCTCTGACAGTGCGGCACTCCCTCAGTACTGACCCTCTGACAGTGCTGCACTCCCTTACTACTGACCCTCCGACAGTGCAGCACTCCCTCAGTACTGACCCTCTGACAGTGCAGCATTCCCTCAGTACTGACCCTCTGACAATGCAACACTCCCTCAGTACTGACCCACTGACAGTGCTGCACTCCCTCAGTACTGACCCTCTGACAATGCAGCACTCCCTCAGTACTGACCCTCTGACAGTGCGGCGCTACCTCAGTACTGACCCTCTGACAGTGCTGCACACCCTCAGTACTGACCCTCTGACAATGCAGCACTCCCTCAGTACTGACCCTCTGACAGTGCAGTGCTCCCTCAATACTGACCCTCTGACAGTGCAGCGCTCCCTCAGTATTGACCCTCTGACAGTGCAGCGCTCCCTCAGTATTGACCCTCTGACTGTGCAGCACTCCCTCAGTACTGACCCTCTAACAGTGCATCACTCCCTCAGTACTGACCCTCTGACAGTGCAGCACTCCCTCAGTACTGACCCTCTGACAGTGCGGCACTCCCTCAGTACTGACCCTCTGCCAGTGCTGCACACCCTTACTACTGACCCTCCGACAGTGTAGCACTCCCTCAGTACTGACCCTCTGGCAGTGCAGCACTCCCTCAGTACTGACCCTCTGACAGTGCAGCATTCCCTCAGTACTGACCCTCTGACAGTGCGGCACTCCCTCAGTACTGACAGTCCGACAGTGCGGCTCTGCCTCAGTACTGACCCTCTGACAGTGCAGCACTCCCTCAGTACTGACCCTCTGACAATGCAGCACTCCCTCAGTACTGACCCTCTGACAGTGCAGCATTCCCTCAGTACTGACCCTCTGACAATGCAGCACTCCCTCAGTACTGACCCTCTGACAATGCAGCACTCCCTCAGTACTGACCCTCTGACAGTGCGGCGCTACCTCAGTACTGACCCTCTGACAGTGCGGCACTCCCTCAGTACTGACCCTCTGACAGTGCGGCACTCCCTCAGTACTGACCCTCTGACAGTGCAGCACTCCCTCAGTACTGACCCTCTGACAGTGCGGCACTCCCTCAGTACTGACCTTCTGACAGTGTAGCACTCCCTCAGTACTGCCCCTCTGACAGTGAAGCACTCCCTCAGTACTGACCCTCTGACAGTGCAGCACTCCCTCAGTACTGACTCTCTGACAGTGCAGCACTCCATCAGTACTGACCCTCCGACAGTGCCGCACTCGCTCAGTACTGTCCCTCTGACAGTGAAGCACTCCCTCAGTACTGACCCTCTGACAGTGCGGCACTCCCTCAGTACTGACCCTCTGTCAGTGCAGCGTTAACTCAGTACTGACCCTCTGACAGTGCAGCACTCCCTCAGTACTGACCCTCTGACAGTGCAGCACTCCCTCAGTAGTGACCCTCTGACAGTGCAGCGCTCCCTCAGTACTGACCCTCTGACAGTGCAGCACTCCCTCAGTACTGACCCTCTGACAGTGCGGCACTCCCTCAGTACTGACCCTCTGACAGTGCAGCATTCCCTCAGTACTGACCCTCTGACAGTGCGGCACTCCCTCAGTACTGACCCTCTGACAGTGGGGCACTCCCTCAGTACTGACCCTCTGACAGTGCGGCACTCCCTCAGTACTGACCCTCTGACAGTGCAGCACTCCCTCAGTACTGACCCTCTGACAGTGCAGCACTCCCTCAGTACTGACCCTCTGACAGTGCAGCACTCCCTCAGTACTGACCCTCTGACAGTGCAGCACTCCCTCAGTACTGACCCTCTGACAGTGCGGCACTCCCTCAGTACTGACCCTCTGACAGTGCAGCACTCCCTCAGTACTGACCCTCTGACAGTGCAGCACTCCCTCAGTACTGACCCTCTGACAGTGCAGCACTCCCTCAGTACTGACCCTCTGACAGTGCAGCACTCCCTCAGTACTGACCCTCTGACAGTGCAGCACTCCCTCAGTACTGACTCTCTGACAGTGCAGCACTCCCTCAGTACTGACCCTCTGACAGTGCAGCACTCCCTCAGTACTGACCCTGTGACAGTGCAGCACTCCCTCAGTACTGACCCTCTGACAGTGCAGCACTCCCTCAGTACTGACCCTCTGACAGTGCAGCACTCCCTCAGTACTGACCCTCTGACAGTGCAGCACTCCCTCAGTACTGACTCTCTGACAGTGCAGCACTCCCTCAGTACTGACCCTCTGACAGGACTGACTGAATCGCGGTTGCACTTCCAGCCCCATATCTGAATGGGACATGTTACCCACAGGAGCAATTGTCGCTGAATTCGTTTCAACCGAAGCTCGACCAGCTTTCTGTGAGAACCTGACTGAACGATGCATCAACTCGAGAGCACAATGAGTGATTGTTTCTCCTTCCGTCCTAATTTCGTTTCTGGAATTAGTTTGTGACGAAAACCTTGTCTGGCAAAGCGCCGAACCAAAGCATCCCGAAGAACATTTCGCCGGCTGCTGACTGTCGTCGAGTTCACCGCGATCAATTTACAAACTGTCTACTCTGTGCAGATATTAGCAGTCGGGGTGCTGTTCGCCTCGGCCGCCTGCTCCCCCCTACAGGCCCTCGGCCGTGCCTGGTGTCCCCGGCTCGTGATGTGGGAGCCATTTCAACAACATCTCCCTTTGCCTCCATCGCCGTCCGACTTTCCCCAAGGCGCTTCTCAGGAGCGTCAGCAACAAACATGTGGCACTGAGACACAAGGGGGTATCGGGATTATTACCATCCCGGGCCAGCGGTTGCTGCGGTAACGGACACAACCCTCAATATTTTATTTAATTCGTAAGATTGTGAGGAAAGGACACTTCGCTCCGGAGTGATTCCACGCACAAATAGGAATCGGGAACGTTGAAACAAACCATTAGTCACAAAGTATTACTAACTTTAACGTCAGAAAGGAAATAGCTGACAATTGCCCGGTAAACGTTGCTTAACAATGATGATTAAACACTAACTCCTCACTGCTACCATTTATCTCCACTCAAGCAAAACCCTTCTCAGGTCAAAATCCACTTTTAAATGCAGCTAACCAACACCCCGCTGTAAATAAATGTCTTGGATAAACGCTGAGAGAGAGAGAGATCCTTCAGGAAACCAGCTTGCAATGTCCATGAGGCGTTTGCACATTCCTCCCCGTGTCTGCGTGGGTCTCGCCCCCCCCCCCCCCCCAGCCCGGCAGGTGGGGTTGGCCCTTAATTGGGGCAAATCAGAATTGGGCACTTTCGATTTTTTTCAAGAAGGAAACTGGCTTGCAGATTCTTGCCTGTGTCAAACTGCTGTTTAACCTACCAGCCTTTTGAGAAACTGCTGCTCTGTTCGCAGCCAAATCTTTAAACTGAACTCCAGACTGAAACTCAACAGCTGACTGTTTCGGTGACTGGCTGCTAGTTAACTACGGCATCTTACTAAATCTAAACACAATGGGCGGGATTGACCGTTTCCCCAACGTCAATTTCATAATCAGTGATCGGAAAGAGAATCCCTTTTTATGCCGAAATCGGGGGCGGCGCCTGTTTGATGCACGTTTTGTATGCTCCACCACCAAGCAAAATGGAGTCAGCGCGCCACGCGCCCTTAGGACGGCCTCGGCACGTCACCTGGAGGCCCTCCCCCGACGGGCCGAGTTCCCGACCGCGCGGTTGACGTGTGGTCGCAGCGAACCTGGCGTGGCGGCTGCGGACTGTGTCTAGCGCCGCCACAGTTGGGCGGGCGCCATGCTGCTGGCTGGGGGAACTGGTGGGGGGGGATGGCCCACCAACCCCCCCCCCCACCCCCACCCCATCTGGCAGTTCGCGTCCGCACACAGCCGGCGTCATGTTTTACGGCGTGACCGCCGCAGGTCACAGACCCGGCCATTCTCCGGCCGTTTATATCGTGGAAGCCGTTTTTTCCCGCACTCTGGCTGCTGGCCCCTCACCGGTCGCAGGATCGCCTGGGGGGGGGGGCCTGATTTGTTTTTCACGGTAAAACCGCCACGGATCCTCCACACTTAGGCTCAAAATCTACTCCCGAGGGAATCATCTTCATACCAATAAAATTTAATTCACCCAACTTTTACGATGCTTTAATTATCCCCTGTAGCCATTTATCTTATATACGAGGATTGATTAAACGAAAACATGACTGCAGCAGCCACACACACTAACCCGGTTTCTAACATTTACTGTACCAAATGCATGTAGTACAATATCTGAAATTCCTTAATTCATCACAGGATGGATGAAAAGAGTTAGATTTTAAGGAATGTTTTGAAGAGAGAGGGTGAGCATTGAGTCATTCCGCATGGCTCCATGGAGGCCATGTAGGCTCCCTGTGCACCAATCCCGTCAGTCCCCCCTCCCTCTGACCCTGCAGCTCTGCAAGTTTGTTTCCCTCAACTTGCCATCCAATGCTTTACCATGTGGACTGGGATTTTTATTTGGAGAACTGGAAGGTGGTCGGGAATACCAAGGGGAGAATTTGGTGGGGAGGACGAGGCAGTGAGAATTCTTCCAGAGGGAGCGCTGGCTGAGGCCTGTTCTGCAGGCTTCACCTGGGGAATTAGAATTTTGAAAGTCTGCAATGTGAGCAGGAATCCTTGGACAAGGGCTTTTCTTCAGAGGTTGGTTGGATGGACTGAGGCCTATTCCACAGGCTTCACCCGGGGAATTTGAATTTTGAAAGCCTGCAATGTGACCAGGAATCTTTGGACAAGGGATTTTCTCCAGAGGACAAGTGGACGGACTGAGGCCTACTCCACAGGCCGCACTCACGGAGTTGATTTTGAAGCATGGACGACCCCAAGAGATTCTTCCCTGGGTAAGGGATCCTCAGACATGACCTATAACCGGAGAGAAACATAATAAATAAATGTAAATTCAAAACTTGCCATCCAACTTTCTTTTTGTGTTTTGAAACCGTTGATCCCATAGGTGGAGGGGTCCCAGATTTCAGAACCATGGCTGTTGGACGGGTGATTAGCAGTTGTGGAATGGGATACGTGTGGGAGTTCGAGGAGCAAAGATCTCAGAGGGTTGTCGAGCTGGAGGAGGTTGCCAAGAAACACACAGGATCCCGAGAAGGGTTGACAGAGTGGATGTTGAAAGAGTGTTCCCCCTTGTAGTCAAAGGCTGGGAATCCTGCGGAGAGTAACTCACCTCCTGACTCCCCCAAAGCCTGTCCACCATCTACAAGGCACAAGCCAGGAGTGTGAGGGAATACTCTCCACTCGCCTGGATGGGCGCAGCTCCCAACAACACTCGAGAAACTCAACACCATCCAGGACAAAGCAGCCCCGCTTGATCGACACGCGAACCACAAACATTCACTCCCTCCACCACCGACGCACAGCGACAGCCGTGTGCACCGTCTACAAGATGCACTGCAGTAACTCACCAAGGTTCCTCAGACAGCACCTTCCAAACCCACGCCCATTACCATCTGGAAGGACAAGAGCAGCAGATACCTGGGAACCCCACCACCTGGAGGTTCCCCTCCGAGTCACTCGCCACCCCGACTCGGACATATATCGGCCGTTCCTTTGCTGTTGCCGGGTCAAAATCCTGGAACAGTTGAGCAGTTGATGTCATATACATAGATTTTAGTAAGGCGTTTGATAAGGTTCCCCATGATCGGCTTATGAAGAAAGTAAGGAGGTGTGGGATAAAGGGCAATTTGGCCAATTGGATAAGTAACTGGCTATCACATAGAAGACAGAGGGTGGTGGTGGGTGGAAAGTTTTCAGACTGGAGACCAGTTACCAGCGGTGTACCACAGGGATCAGTGCTGGGTCCTCTGCTATTTGTGATTTTTATAAATGACTTGGAGGAGGGGGCTGAAGGGTGGGTCAGTAACTTTGCTGATGACACCAAGATTGGTGGAGTAGTGGATGAGGTGGGGGGCTGTTGTAGGCTGCAAAGAGACATTGATAGGGTGCAGAGCTGGGCCGAAAAATGGCAGATGGAGTTTAACCCTGATAAGTGCGAGGTGATTCATTTTGGTCGGACAAATTTGAATGTGGATTACAGGGTCAACGGCAGGGTTCTGAGGAATGTGGAGGAACAGAGAAATCTTGGGGTTCATGTCCACAGATCTCTGAAGGTTGCCACTCAAGTGGATAGAGCCGTGAAGAAGGCCTATAGTGCGTTAGCATTTATTAACAGGGGGCTTGAGTTTAAGAGCCGTGGGGTTATGCTGCAACTGTACAGGACCCTGGTGAGCCCACATTTGGAGTATTGTGTGCAGTTCTGGTCACCTCATTATAGGAAGGATGTGGAAGCATTGGAAAGGGTGCAAAGGAAATTTACCAGGATGCTGCCTGGATTGGAGGGTAGGTCTTATGAGGAAAGGTTGAGGGAGCTAGGGCTTTTCTCTTTGGAGCGGAGGAGGATGAGAGGCGACTTAATAGAGGTTTATAAGATGATGAGGGGGATAGATAGAGTGGACGTTCAGAGACTTTTCCCTCGGGTGGATGTAGCTGTTACTATAACTATAAGGTTCAGGGTGGGAGATATAGGAGGGATGTCCGAGGTAGGTTCTTTACTCAGAGAGTGGTTAGGGTGTGGAATAGACTGCCTGCTGTGATAGTGGAGTCGGACACTTTAGGAACTTTCAAGCGGTTATTGGATAGGCACATGGAGCACACCAGAATGACAGGCAGTGGGATAGCTTGATCTTGGTTTCGGACAAAGCTCGGCACAACATCGAGGGCCGAAGGGCCTGTTCTGTGCTGTACGGTTCTATGTTCTAACATTCCCTATCAGCACAGTGGGTGTACCTACACCTCAGGGACTGCAGCGGTTCAAGAAGGCACCTTCTGAAGGGAACTAGGGCAGGGCAGTAAATGCCGGGCCTAACCAGAGACGCCCACGTCCCGTAAATGAACAAAGAAGAGAGAGCAGAATTAGGGGACTGATCCCCCCCCCCCCCCCCCCCCCCCCCAGCCATGTCTTTCTCGGCAGCGCACCATTCGCCGGCGGCGGGGAAAGTGAATCACAACGGCCGGGAAATTATGGCCAAGGTGTCCCCCATTTTAGACGGACATGAAGAGAATCCAGTCGCACGGGATCAGGGGTGAGCTGGCAAGGTGGATACAGAACTGGCTAGGTCATAGAAAGCAGAGAGTAGCAATGGAGGGATGCTTTTCTAATTGGAGGGCTGTGACCAGTGGTGTTCCACAGGGATCAGTGCTGGGACCTTTGCTGTTCATAGTATATATAAATGATTTGGAGGAAAATGTAACTGGTCTGATTAGTAAGTTTGCAGACGACACAAAGGTTGGTGGAATTGCGGATAGCGATGAGGACTGTCGGAGGATACAGCAGGATTTAGATTGTTTGGAGACTTGGGCGGAGAGATGGCAGATGGAGTTTAATCCGGACAAATGTGAGGTGATGCATTTTGGAAGGTCTAATACAGGTAGGGCGGCACGGTAGCACAGTGGTTAGCGCTGTTGCTTTACAGCGTCAGGGTCCCGGGTTCGATTCCCCGCTGGGTCACTGTCTGTGCGGAGTCTGCACGTTCTCCCCGTGTGTGCGTGGGTTCACTCCGGGTGCTCCGGTTTCCTCCCACAAGTCCCGAAAGACGTTCAGGTTAGGTAATGTGGACATTCTGAATTCTCCCTCTGTGTACCCGAATGTGGCGATAGATTTTCACAGTAACTTCATTGCAGTGTTAATGTAAGCCTACTTGTAACACTGATAAAGATTCTATTATTATACAGTAAACGGCAGAACCCTTAAGAGTATTGACACACAGAGGGATCTAGGAGTACAGGTCCACAGATCACTGAAAGGGGCAACACAGGTGGAGAAGGTAGTCAAGAAGGCATACGACATGCTTGCCTTCATTGGCCGGGGCATTGAGTATAAGAATTGGCAAGTCATGTTGCAGCTGTATAGAACCTTAGTTAGGCCACACTTGGAGTATAGTGTTCAATTCTGGTCGCCACACTACCAGAAGGATGTGGAGGCTTTAGAGAGGGTGCAGAAGAGATTTACCAGAATGTTGCCTGGTATGGAGGGCATTAGCTATGAGGAGCGGTTGAATAAACTCGGTTTGTTCTCACTGGAACGAAGGAGGTTGAGCGGCGACCTGATTGAAGTCTACAAGGTTGAGTCGACAAGAGTGGATAGTCAGAAGCTTTTTCCCAGAATGGAAGAGTCAATTACATGGGGACATAGGTTTAAGGTGCGAGGGGCAAGGTTTCGAGTAGATGTACGAGGCAAGTTTTTTTACACAGAGGGTAGTGGGTGCCTGGAACTCGCTACTGGAGGAGGTGGTGGAAGCAGGGACGATAGTGACATTTAAGGGGCATCTTGACAAATACATGAATAGGATGGGAATAGAGGGATACGGATCCGGGAAGTGTAGAAGATTGTAGTTTAGTCGGGCAGCATGGTCGGCACGGGCTTGGAGGGCCGAAGGGCCTGTTCCTGTGCTGTACTGTTCTCTGTTCCCCAGAGAGCGGTGGAGTCAGGGACATTGAATATTTCCTGAATAAATAAATTCTTGACTAACAAGGGGAAGGGGGGTCAAAGGTTATCAGGAGTTCGGCAGGATCATGATAGGTAACCTAATGGACAGCAGAGCAGGTATGAGAGGGCCGAATGGCCTACTTCTATCTGCTCCTCGTTCGTAAGTCCGAGAAAGGGAAATGGAAGTCTGAGTAAACTAGCTCAAAGTACATAGAACATAGAACTGTACAGCACAGAACAGGCCCTTCGGCCCACGATGTTGTGCCGAGCTAGTCTGAAACTAAGATCAAATCAACCTACTCCCAATCATTCTGGTGTGCTCCATGTGCCTATCCAATAACCACTTGAAAGTTCCTAAAGTGTCCGACTCCACTACCATAGCTGGGAGTGCGTTCCACGTCCCATCCACTCTCTGAGTAAAGAACCTACCTCGGACATCCCTCCTATATCTCCCACCCTGAACCTTATAGTTATGCCCCCTTGTAACAGCTACATCCTCCCGAGGAAATAGTCTCTGAACGTCCACTCTATCTATCCCCCTCATCATCTTATACACCTCAATTAAGTCACCTCTCACCCCCCTTTGCTCCAAAGAGAAAAGCCCTAGCTCCCTCAACCTTTCCTCATAGGACCTATCCTGCAAACCAGGCAGCATCCTGGTAAATCTCCTTTGCACCCTTTCCAATGCTTCCACATCCTTCCTATAATGAGGTGACCAGAACTGCACACAATACTCCAAATGTGGTCTCACCAGGGTCATGTACAGTTGCAGCATAACCCCGCGGCTCTTAAACTCAATCCTCCTGTTAATAAACGCTAACACACTAGAAGCCTTCTTCACGGCTCTATCCACTTGAGTGGCAACCTTCAGAGATCTGTGGACATGAACCCCAAGATCTCTCTGTTCCTCCACATTCCTCAGAACCCTGCCGTTGACCCTGTAATCCACATTCAAATTTGTCCGACCAAAATGAATCACCTCGCACTTATCAGGGTTAAACTCCATCTGCCATTTTTCGGCCCAGCTCTGCATCCTATCAATGTCTCTTTGCAGCCTACAACAGCCCTCCACCTCATCCACTACTCCGCCAATCTTCGTATCGTCTGCAAATTTACTGACCCACCCTTCAGCCCCCTCCTCCAAGTCATTCATAAAAACCACAAATAGCAGAGGACCCAGCACTGATCCCTGTGGTACACCGCTGGTAACTGGTCTCCAGGATGAAAATTTACCATCTACCACCACCCTCTGTCTTCTATGTGATAGCCAGTTACTGATCCAATCAACCAAATTTCCCTCTGCCATGCCTCCTTTCTGCATGAGCCGACCATGGGGCACCTTATCAAATGCCTTACTAAAATCCATGTATAGTACATCAACTACTCTACCTTCATCTATATACTTAGCTACCTCCTCAAAGAATTCAATCAAACTTGTGAAGCAAGACTTACCCTTCACAAATCCGTGCTGACTATCCTGGATTAAGCTGTATCTTTCCAAATGATCATAAATCCTATCCCCCAGGACCCTTTCCAATAATTTACCGGTGACCGAAGTGAGACGAACCGGCCTATAATTCCCAGGGTTAGACCTTTCTTGTAGAAGGGGACAACATTCGCCTCTCTCCAGTCTTCTGGCACTATTCCTGTAGACAGGGAGGACATAAAGATCAAAGCCAAAGGCTCTGCAATCTCACCCCTCGCCTCCCAAAGAATCCTAGGATATATCCCATCAGGCCCAGGGGACTTATCTATCCTCAGGCTTCTCAAAAGTTCAAACAAATCTTCCTTCCGAATATCTACCTCCTCCAGCCTACCAGCCTGTAGATTATAAGAAGGGGAGAAATGGACGTGGACCCATTACAGACCGAGACAGGCGACATTATAATGGGAATTTAGGAAATGGCCTCCTTCTGCACTGTAGAGATTCTATGGATCTATCAATCCCCGGGACTGCTGGCCTGTTCCCTGGAGCTTTAAGAGATGGCGACAGAAGAGTTCTGCAGACGTTCGCTGGTGGTAGGATGCCCTGGTCCCCGCGGCAGCGTAGCCCCGCCCAGGGGCCTCCCCAGCAGCGTGGGGTGCCTCGCGACGGGCGCAGAGAATCCCGTCACCGGCGAGGGGCGCGCCGCCTCCCGCGGCCGAGAAGCGCGCAGCTGCAGGAGGCCAAGAATCCCGGCCAGAGGATGCAATAATTTTGATTCCTTCGACTCCAAGATATCCGAGACCCTGGGAAGCTGCCCAGCGCCACCAAGGCAGGAAATGCAATCAACAACAAAGAACAAAGAAATGTACAGCACAGGAACAGGCCCTTCGGCCCTCCAAGCCCGTGCCGACCATGCTGCCCGACTAAACTACAATCTTCTACATTTCCTGGGTCCGTCTCCCTCTATTCCCATCCTATTCATGTATTTGTCAAGATGCCCCTTAAATGTCACTATCGTCCCTGCTTCCACCACCTCCTCCGGTAACGAGTTCCAGGCACCCACTACCCTCTGCGTAAAAAACATGCCTCGTACATCTACTCTAGACCTTGCCCCTCTCACCTTAAACCTATGCCCCCTAGTAATTGACCCCTCTACCCCGGGGAAAAGCCTCTGACTATCCACTCTGTCTATGCCCCTCATAATTTTGTATACCTCTATCAGGTCGCCCCTCAACCTCCTTCGTTCCAGTGAGAACAAACCGAGTTTATTCAACCGCTCCTCATAGCTAATGCCCTCCATACCTGGCAACATTCTGGTAAATCTCTTCTGCACCCTCTCTAAAGCCTCCACATCCTTCTGGTAGTGTGGTGACCAGAATTGAACACGAAACTCCAAGTGTGGCCTAACTAAGGTTCTATACAGCTGCAACATGACTTGCCAATTCTTATACTCAATGCCCCGGCCAATGAAGGCAAGTATGCCGTATGCCTTCTTGACTACCTTCTCCACCTGTGTTGCCCCTTTCAGTGACCTGTGGACCTGTACCCCTAGATCTCTTTGACTTTCAATACTCTTGAGGGTTCTACCATTCACTGTATATTCCCTACCTGCATTAGACCTTCCAAAATGCATTACCTCACATTTGTCCGGATTAAACTCCATCTGCCATCTCTCCGCCCAAGTCTCCAAACAATCTAAATCCTGCTGTATCCTCTGACAGTCCTCATCGCTATCCGCAATTCCGCCAACCTTTGTGCCGTCTGCAAACTTACTAATCAGACCAGTTACATTTTCCTCCAAATCATTTATATATACTACAAAGAGCAAAGGTCCCAGCACTGGACCCTGTGGAACACCACTGGTCACAGCCCTCCAATTAGAAAAGCATCCCTCCATTGCTACTCTCTGCCTTCTATGGCCTAGCCAGTTCTGTATCCACCTTGCCAGCTCACCCCTGATACCGTGTGACTTCACCTTTTGTACCAGTCTGCCACGATGGACCTTGTCTCTCCTCCCATTCAAGGAAGGAGAGAGAGACAAAATAGTGAAGAGAGGGCAAGTTAGGCCAGACATGAACAGCAGGGGGAATCTGTTGTTGAAAATTCCTCAATCGTCACAGTATTTAGTCAACAGAGATTTCGGAACAGGAAGAAGTCGTGTCTGGCAATTCTTTCATGGAATGTTAATAATGTCCAGCGTTTTTTTCCTCATCCCTAATTGCCCCCTTGAACCGGGCGTCTCGCTCGACCCATTTCAGAGGGGGGGGGGGGAGTTACGAGTGGATCAAGAAAGACAAAGAACAAAGAAATGTACAGCACAGGAACAGGCCCTTCGGCCCTCCAAGCCCGTGCCGACCATACTGCCCGACTAAACTACAATCTTCTACACTTCCTGGGTCCGTATCCCTCTATTCCCATCCTATTCATGTATTTGTCAAGATGCCCCTTAAATGTCCCTATCGTCCCTGCTTCCACTACCTCCTCCGGTAGCGAGTTCCAGGTACCCACTACCCTCTGCGTAAAAAACTTGCTTCGTACATCTACTCTAAACCTTGCCCCTCTCACCTTAAACCTATGCCCCCTAGTAATTGACCCCTCTACCCTGGGGAAAAGCCTCTGACTATCCACTCTGTCTATGCCCCTCATAATTTTGTATACCTCTATCAGGTCGCCCCTCAACCTCCTTCGTTCCAGTGAGAACAAACCGAGTTTATTCAACCGCTCCTCATAGCTTATGCCCTCCATACCAGGCAACATTCTGGTAAATCTCTTCTGCACCCTCTCTAAAGCCTCCACATCCTTCTGGTAGTGTGGCGACCAGAATTGAACACTATACTCCAAGTGTGGCCTAACTAAGGTTCTATACAGCTGCAACATGACTTGCCAATTCTTATACTCAATGCCCCGGCCAATGAAGGCAAGCATGCCGTATGCCTTCTTGACTACCTTCTCCACCTGTGTTGCCCCTTTCAATGACCTGTGGACCTGTACTCCTAGATCTCTTTGACTTTCAATACTCTTGAGGGTTCTACCATTCACTGTATATTCCCTACCTGCATTAGACCTTCCAAAATGCATTACCTCACATTTGTCCGGATTAAACTCCATCTGCCATCTCTCCGCCCAAGTCTCCAGACAATCTAAATCCTGCTGTATCCTCAGACAGTCCTCATCGCTATCCGCAATTCCACCAACCTTTGTGTCGTCTGCAAACTTACTAATCAGACCAGTTACATTTTCCTCCAAATCATTTATATATACTACAAAGAGCAAAGGTCCCAGCACTGATCCCTGTGGAACACCACTGGTCACAGCCCTCCAATTAGAAAAGCATCCCTCCATTGCTAACCTCTGCCTTCTATGGCCTAGCCAGTTCTGTATCCACCTTGCCAGTTCACCCCTGATCCCGTGTGACTTCACCTTTTGTACTAGTCTACCATGAAGGACCTTGTCAAAGGCCTTACTGAAGTCCATATAGACAACATCCACTGCCCTACCTGCATCAATCATCTTAGTGACCTCCTCGAAAAACTCTATCAAGTTAGTGAGACACGACCTCCCCTTCACAAAACCGTGCTGCCTCTCACTAATACGTCCATTTGCTTCCAAATGGGAGTAGATCCTGTCTCGAAGAATTCTCTCCAGTAATTTCCCTACCACTGACGTAAGGCTCACCGGCCTGTAGTTCCCGGGATTATCCTTGCTACCCTTCTTAAACAGAGGAACAACATTGGCTATTCTCCAGTCCTCCGGGACATCCCCTGAAGACAGCGAGGATCCAAAGATTTCTGTCAAGGCCTCAGCAATTTCCTCTCCAGCCTCCTTCAGTATTCTGGGGTAGATCCCATCAGGCCCTGGGGACTTATCTACCTTAATATTTTTTAAGACACCCAACACCTCGTCTTTTTGGATCACAATGTGACCCAGGCTATCTACACCCCCTTCTCCAGACTCAACATCTACCAATTCCTTCTCTTTGGTGAATACTGATGCAAAGTATTCATTTAGTACCTCGCCCATTTCCTCTGGCTCCACACATAGATTCCCTTGCCTATCCTTCAGTGGGCCAACCCTTTCCCTGGCTACCCTCTTGCTTTTTATGTACGTGTAAAAAGCCTTGGGATTTTCCTTAACCCTATTTGCTAATGACTTTTCGTGACCCCTTCTAGCCCTCCTGACTCCTTGCTTAAGTTCCTTCCTACTTTCCTTATATGCCACACAGGCTTCGTCTGTTCCCAGCCTTTTAGCCCTGACAAATGCCTCCTTTTTCTTTTTGATGAGGCCTACAATATCACTCGTCATCCAAGGTTCCCGAAAATTGCCGTATTTATCTTTCTTCCTCACAGGAACATGCCGGTCCTGTATTCCTTTCAACTGACACTTGAAAGCCTCCCACATGTCAGATGTTGATTTGCCCTCAAACATCCGCCCCCAATCTATGTTCTTCAGTTCCCTCCTAATATTGTTATAATTAGCCTTCCCCCAATTTAGCACATTCATCCTCGGACCACTCTTATCCTTGTCCACCAGTACTTTAAAACTTACTGAATTGTGGTCACTGTTACCGAAATGCTCCCCTACTGAAACATCTACCACCTGGCCGGGCTCATTCCCCAATACCAGGTCCAGTACCGCCCCTTCCCTAGTTGGACTGTTTACATATTGTTTTAAGAAGCCCTCCTGGATGCTCCTTACAAACTCCGCCCCGTCTCAGCCCCTGGCACTAAGTGAGTCCCAGTCAATATTGGGGAAGTTGAAGTCTCCCATCACCACAACCCTGTTGTTTTTACTCTTTTCCAAAATCTGTCTACCTATCTGCTCCTCTATCTCCCGCTGGCTGTTGGGAGGCCTGTAGTATACCCCCAACATTGTGACTGCACCCTTCTTATTCCTGATCTCTACCCATATAGCCTCACTGCCCTCTGAGGTGTCCTCTCGCAGTATAGCTGTGATATTCTCCCGAACAAGTAGCGCAACTCCACCTCCCCTTTTACATCCCCCTCTATCCCGCCTGAAACATCTAAATCCTGGAACGTTTAGCTGCCAATCCTGCCCTTCCCTCAACCAGGTCTCTGTAATGGCAACAACATCATAGTTCCAAGTAGTAATCCAAGCTCTAAGTTCATCTGCCTTACCCGTAATGCTCCTTGCATTAAAACATATGCACTTCAGGCCACCAGACCCGCTGTGTTCAGCAACTTCTCCCCGTCTGCTCTGCCTCAGAGCCACACTGTCCCTATTCCCTAGTTCTCCCTCAATGCTCTCACCTTCTGACCTATTGCTCCCGTGCCCACCCCCCTGCCATACTAGTTTAAACCCTCCCGTGTGACACTAGCAAACCTCGCGGCCAGGATATTTATGCCTCTCCGGTTTAGATGCAACCCGTCCTTCTTATACAGGTCACACCTGCCCCGGAAGAGCTCCCAGTGGTCCAGATAATGGAAACCCTCCCTCCTACACCAGCTGTTTAGCCACGTGTTTATCTGCTCTATCTTCCTATTTCTAGCCTCACTGGCACGTGGCACAGGGAGTAATCCCGAGATTACAACCCTCGAGGTCCTGTCTTTTAACTTTCTGCCTAGCTCCCTGAACTCCTGCTGCAGGACCTCATGCCCCTTCCTGCCTATGACGTTAGTACCAATATGTACAACGACCTCTGCCTGTTTGCCCTCCCCCTTGAGGATTCCCTCTACCCGTTCGGAGACATCCTGGACCCTGGCACCAGGGAGGCAACATACCATCCTGGAGTCTCTTTCACGTCCACAGAAGCGCCTATCTGTGCCCCTGACTATAGAGTCCCCTATTACTATTACTCTTCTGCGCTTTGACCCTCCCTTCTGAACATCAGAGCCAGCCGTGGTGCCACTGCTCTGGCTGCTGCTGTTTTCCCCTGATAGGCTATCCCCCCCGACAGTATCCAAAGGGGTATATCTGTTCGAGAGGGGGACAACCACAGGGGATTCCTGCACTGACTGCCTGCCCTTTCTGGTGGTCACCCATTTCTCTGCCTGCACCTTGGGTGTGACCACATTTACATAACTGCGATCTATGACGCTTTCCGCCACCTGCATGCTCCTAAGTGCATCCAATTGCTGCTCCAACCGAACCATGCGGTCTGCGAGGAGCTCCAGTTGGGTGCACTTTCTGCAGATGAAGCCATCCGGGACGCTGGAAGCCTCCCGGACCTTCCACATCTCACAGTCAGAGCACAGCACCCCTCTAACTGACATTGCATCAATTAATTAAAATTTGTCTTTTTTTTTTTTTAAATACTTTTTTTTAAATTGCAAAGTTACTGTCATCTATCTGTTTCCTAGCACTAGATTTCTAATAGAAATGCGATAGCTAACTATAATACTCTCCGATCTCTGGCTTAGATATCCTCTAAATTATAATTAAGTTATTATGTTTAATTAGTTCCCAAATACTCAAATTTATTTTAAATTTAGGTTAGAATCCCAACCAGCCACTCAGGCCACAGCTTTTCTGTGATGTCACTTCAGTTTCCCCCCGACACACACAATTTGAAAAAGGTATAAAAGTAAAAATCACTTACTTACCTTCTTACCTTCTGAGTGTCTGAGATGTTCTCAGGTTCTCTCGCTGACAGAGACTGCTCCTCCACCTCCGATCCTTGACCTGCACAATGCTAATAATATAATAACATAATATGGCACTTACCTTACACCAATGGGACTTATTATTAGGTTAGAGGAGGAGGGTGGGTGGGAGACACTACACGTGTAGTGTCTCGGGTTTCCTCTCCACCAGAATTTATTGGTTGGGGGGGGGGGAGACTTGCCAGAGGTCCGCGGGTCGAACTTCCGGTTCCCACCTTATATAAAAACAAATAAAACAGAAAAGAAGAACAGACACGGGACCAGGCAAGGCTTTTTAAACTCACTACTCACCTCCAAGAAGGCCCCTGCGCACCGCTGCCGCCGAAATCCAAAGGGCTGCTCCTGTAAAGGTAAGAGCTTTTAAACTCACTACTCACCTCCCAGAAGGCCCCTGCGCACCGCTGCCGCCGAAATCCAAAGGGCTGCTCCTGTAAAGGTAAGGCTTTTAAATACGCTACTCACCTCCCAGAAGGCCCCTGCGCACCGCTGCCCCTTAGTACCAACATTGGCTGTGTGTGTGTGTGTGGGGGGGGAGGTCTGGAGTCACATGTAGGCCAGACCGGGGTAAGGACGGCAAATTTCCCCCTTTCCCGAGAGGGAATTCCCGGACGGGTTTTTACGACAATGGGTTTCACGATCAAATATTCTTATTTTATTAAATTCAAATTTCTCCGCCTGATGTGGTGGGATTTGACCCCGGGTTCCCAGCATTGGGTCTCTGTATCGCTAGCCCAGTAACAATACCGCAACACCACAGCCGCCTCCCCACCCCCGTGAACATGGTGTATTTGGATTTCAAAACGTATTCACTAAGCTGGTTAAACAAAAATGAGAGCTCGGAGTATTTGGAGGGGGGCTGACGGGGTGGGTATTGATGTGTGTTGAGGAGTGATTTGATGGGTCGAGAGCAGATTGGGGATACATTTGCCCCAGCAGCCTCGGACACACCCGTACCCACCATCATCACAGCTTCCGAAGTCAGAGCGGCCTTCTTGAAAGTGAACCCTTGGAAAGCGATGGGTCCTGACGGAGTCCCTGGCCAGGCACTCAGATCCTGCGCGGACCAACTGGTGGGTGTGTTCGTGGACATCTTAAACCTCGCCCTACTCCATTCCGAGGTTCCCACCTGCTTCAAGAGGACCACCATCATCGGTGCCAAAGAAAGACCAGGCAACGTGCCTCAACGACTATCGTCTGGTGGCGCTGACATCGATCATTATGAAGGGCTTCGAGAGGGTGGTCATGAGACACATCAACTCCATACTCCCAGAATGACTTGATTCACTGCAATTCGCGTACCGCCTCATCCGGTCCACAGTAGACGCCACCTCCCTGGCCCTACACTCACCCCTGGAGCATCTCAACAACAAGGACTCCTACGTCAGACTCCTCAGCTCCGCCTTCAACACCATAATCCCAGCCAAGCTCGTATCAAAGCTCCAAAACCTAGGACTTGGCTCCTCCCTCTGCGACTGGATCCTCGACTTCCTGACCCATAGACCACAATCAGTAAAGATAAACAACAACATCTCCTCCACAATAGCCCTCAATACCGGGGCCCCGCAAGGCTGGGTACTTAGCCCCCTACTCTACTCCCTATACACACATGGCTCTGTGGCAAAATTTGGCTCCAACTCCATCTACAAGTTTGCTGATGACACGACTGTCGTGGGTCAGATCTCGAACAACGATGAGTCAGAATACAGGATAGAGAACCTAGTGGAGTGGAGCAGCGACAACAATCTCTCCCTTAATGCCAGCAAAACTAAAGAGCTGGTAATTGACTTCAGGAAGCAAAGTACTGTACACACCCCTGTCAGCATCAACGGGGCCGAGGTGGAGATGGTTAGCAGTTTCAAATTCCTAGAGGTGCACATCTCCAAAAATCTGTCCTGGTCCACCCACGTCGACGCTACCACCAAGAAAGCACAACAGCGCCTATACTTCCTCAGGAAACGAAGGAAATTTGGCATGTCCACATTAACACTTACCAACTTTTACAGATGCACCATAGAAAGCATCCTATCGGGCTGCATCACAGCCTGGTATGGCAACTGCTCGGCCCAGGACCGCAAGAAACTTCAGAGAGTCGTGAACACCGCCCAGTCCATCACACGAACCTGCCTCCCATCCATTGACTCCATCTACACCTCCCGCTGCCTGGGGAAAGCGGGCAGCACAATCAAAGACCCCTCCCACCCGGCTTACTCACTCTTCCAACTTCTTCCATCGGGCAGGAGATACAGAAGTCTGAGAACACGCACGAACAGACTCAAAAACAGCTTCTTCCCCACTGTCACCAGACTCCTAAACAACCCTCTTATGGACTAAACTTATCTCTCCTGTCATGTGAGAGTGCCTTTAAGAAATGTACCTTTAAGAAATGGGTGTTTATAAATGGGTGTGTATATAAATATCTGTAGTGAGAGTACCTTTAAGAAATGGGTGTTTACTACTGCAGTGATGTCAGAGTAGTGGGTGGAGCTGGGCTGTCTGTCAGCTTTTTACTTTCGTTTTAGGCTGTTTGCTGCAGGGTGTGTTTTAGTTTCGTTTTCAGAGCTGGACAGCTGCAGTCACAGCCAGAAGGGGTATGAATCTCTCTCTCTAATCTAAAGACTGAAAATCGATCCTGGTGATTTAAAACGAATAACTGCAGTGACTTTAACCTGATGTGCTTCTGTTAAAAGGTGTTTTAAGTCTTATGGATGTTAAAAGGAAAGCTTAAAGGATTAGTTAATGTTGTATTCTTTGGGGGTTGTATTTGAATTGATGGTTGCTAAGATGTTCACTGTATGTTTTAAAAAGGTTAACTTGAGTTCATAGAATAAACATTGTTTTGCTTTAAAAAATACTTGTCCATTTCTGCTGTGCCACACCTGTAGAGTGGGCCGTGTGCTCCCCATACCACAATCTATTAAAAGTTGTGGGTCAGGTGAACTCCTATACACTTTGGGGTTCTCGAAACCCTGGCCCATAACACTCCACATGTCTCCTCTACTGAGTAGCACTATTCTCCTGTACGCTTCACCCGATGTCCGTGTCTCTGTATTTACATTGTGTATTTATCGTATGTCCTATGTTTTTATATATGGAACGATCTGTCTGGACTGTACGCAGAACAATACTTTTCATTGTACCTCGGTACACGTGACAAATCTAAATCCAATCTAATCTAACCTTTGAGTGATGGTTGGATGGGCAGAACAAGGATATGTGCTCGGGCACCATCTCCTTATATTCCTGATACCCGTGGGGGACCGAGTGTCAGGTTTGCTGATGATGCAAAGTTAGAACCGTAGATGGTGCTGAAAGAGGCCGTTCGGCCCATCGAGTCTCCACCGGCCAATAAAGGAAACGTGCTGCCCCTTTCAACCCCTTTGCCCAGCACCTGGCCTGCAGCCTCTCAGGTTCCAGTGATTCAGACGCAGATCCAGGCCCCTTGGCCAATGGGTTGAACGTTTCAGCTTCAACCACCAGCTTCCGGCTGCCACCCTTCCTGAAAATCTGTTTTTCCGGGACGTGGGAGCCGCTGGTTCTTGGCCCAGCGTTTGTTGCCCATCCCTAATTGCCCCTGGAGAAGGTGGTTGGGCGAGCCGCCATCTCGAAGCCGCTGCAGTCCCGTGTGTAGGTACACCCGCCGTGCCGTTAGGGAGGGAGTTCCGGGATTTTGACCCCAGCCACAGCGAAGGAACGTCCGTTGTATTTCCAAGTTGGGATGGCGAGCGGCTCGGAGGGGAACCTCTAGGTGGTGGTGTTCCCCGTGACCATTCATGGTATAACAAGCAGTTGGATGGTAAATGGTGCATTCGACTCCGTTACCCAGGGATTGGGTCAAAGTGCCACTCTCAACAGTGGTGAAGAAACTGGACCAAGACCATAACTTTTTTAAGTTTTAAGATGGAGCAGAAAGATTGTTGCTAACTTCTGGTTGGCTCTTAATTTGGCTCTGTTTAATTACGTTTGCTCGAGAGTCGCCAGGTATCTCTCGACACCGCCACAAGGTTCAGAACCGAATACTGACCAATGACTCGATACACCAGTTAGTAAGTTCAAAAGCAATGCTCATTTATTTACACACAGTCAAATCTACTCATGCATAAACTCTACAAACTAAACTACCACTATTACTAAAGCCTATACTTAGCTTCGGGCGCCCACTCAGTCAGAGGAACAATGGCCATTGCTCGCTTCTGAGGCTGCTGGGTTGAGCTATTTACATGGTAGCAACTAGGAGCGTCTATCTCGTAGCGTGCGTTGACTTGGGACTTACTTGGTCTGATGCAGCTGCTAGGCAGGTCTCTCTCTTCGGTGAGAGCCAAGGCCAAAGGAGGCGTTTCTCCCTTAGGGGATACCTTTTATACGGAAAAGGGGCTTTGCGCGCTTTTGGGCGGGCCTTGAACTTGGCCTCAACTAATTGGGTCTTTCCCAATCATCGGTATCGATTTTCCTCCAATAGAGGGGTGGTTCCCTGATCGCTGGGCGTGTCCTGGTGACTGTCAGTCAGCTTTGTCTCAGCTTCTCCTGGCGCCGGGGAGTCTGTCCTAAAATTGTGTATCTAAATGTTTCCCTTTTGTCCCCCGAGATGGCGCATTAGTGTGTAGATTGTTTGGTAGTTTCTGTCCTGTCTGAGCGTTTAAGGTTCTAATCAACAGACAGGGCTTGCACCTGCTTGTTTCTTGGCATTGTCCAATTATCCCAGCATTCTTTGCAGGTGTCCATTTTGTAATCGGGACGTGGCCGTCCCAGATGGCTACAAGGTCGATTCGCTCCAGGACTGATAATATAAGAAATGGGGCTCGGTTATTTTATTAACAAACTTTATTAAAACAAACAAAAATAAAACAATCATGAAACTTTTAAACTTCAACTCTGAACACTAACTGATTACATGTAGTTCCTTAACCTTAACACACTAGTTCCCATTAAACAGCACTTTTCCAGAACATGCAGCTCTCATGCCACTTACACAGACAGGTAAAGGCAATACTTGCATTTAACAAAGCAATTTTTCTTCTGTTAGGGACAGTCTTTCAGAACCCTTTTCCAGAGCCTGCCTCAGTGGCAACTTTCTTGACCTCTCTCGGTTGAGTTCCTCTGTAACTGTTCACAACAGCACACTCACTCTCTCTCTCTGTCTCTCTCTCTCACCGTCTGTCTCTCTCTCTCACACACTCTCTCGCACGCACTTTCTCTCTCTGTCTGTCTCTTTCTCTCTCTCTGTATCTGTCTGTCTCTCTCTCATATACTCTCTCTCACACTCTCTCTCTCTCACACACACACTCTCTCTCTCACTCACTCCCTCTCTCTCTCACACACTCACACACTCTCTCTCTCACTCTCTCTGTCCCTCTCACTCTCACTCTCTCACACACTCTCTCTCACACTCTCGCTCTCTCTCACTCTCTCTCCCTCGCACTCACTCTCCCTCTCACTCTCTCTCTCTCTCCCTCTCACTCTCTCTCTCCCTCTCACTCTCTCTCTCTCTCTCCCTTTCTCTCTCCCTCTCACTCTCTCTCTCTCCCTCTCTCTCTCCCTCTCACTCTCTCTCTATCCCTCTCTCTCTCTTTCCTTCTCTAGATCCTGTCCTCACTCCCGGTCTCTCATTCTTTCTGTATTTCTCTCTGTCTCTCACTCTCTCGCACTCTCTCACCCCCAGCCCACCAAACAAAAGTTTGCCTTAGGCGTGAACCCATCAGAGCCAAGCTGTTGATTATGCAACTAACTTGGGTGGAGCTCCTTCCTCACCTCGATTCACCAATAGGTACACTAAGAACTAATTGGAGAAAATCAGTCGAGCTCATACCATGGCTCATTCAGAAACACTGACCCATTCTGTCCAAACAATGGGAATCTGCTCAAACCTTGCGCTTTTGTTGAATTACCCGGGAACCTGGGATGCCCAGTGTTCCCCGTTGCTGTCCCATGGCCTGAGCTGATCGCAGTTGACTTGCCAACTCTACAAGGGGTGCAGGAGCCTCAAAGACCCCGGTATGCGGGATCATAAGTCTTTGAAGGTGGAAGCTCAGTTGGAGAGAGAGTCAATAAAACATTTAGCATTCTGGGCTTTATTAATAGGGGCATAGAGTTCAAGAGCAAGGAGGGTTACCCTGAAGTTGTGTAAAACAGGAGTTAGACCTCAGCTGGAATATCAGGCACAGCTCTGGACGCCACACTGTGGGAAGGATGTGTCCGCGGTGGAGAGGAAGAGGTCCACAAGAACGGTCCCAGGGGATGAGAAACTTCCGCTATGAGGATGGATTGGAGAGGATCGCGACTGTTCCCCGCGGAGAGAAGGCGGCTAAGAGGAGATTTGATGGAGATGTTCGAAATCACGAGGGGGCTGGACAGGGTCGATAGGGAGAAGCTGTCCCCCCCTCGTAAAAGGATCAAGAACTAGAGGGTGCCGAATTAAAGTGATAGGCAAAAAAAGCAACCGTTTTTATATTTTTCAAAATTTTTCACTTTACATAATATAAAATAACAGGAAAGATTAACACACAGATTAAACCCCCAAAACATAAACTAACCCCTCACACATCCAAATCCCTCCCCCTTCCCTATCCCCCCTCCCTTTAGCAACTAATGGTGACCAACTCCTTGAACAGTAAACCGTCGGTAAAACCCCTCAATTGCTCCGCACACGGTCTACATGACTTCCTACAGGTATACCAACGGGGAATGTCGGGGAACTCCGTTGAGAACTTGTAAATATCTGAATAAGTCTGAACACGGAAGTCCAAACTTTTTTGTCAGTCCTTCCAGAACGCCCCTCCAGCAACAGGTCACCCCCTCTCTCCAGCCCCCCCCCCCCCCCCAAATCCCCTCCTCGGAGGTGGCACCTGATCTCGCAGGGTTGAAACAGCCTCGAACGAATACTTTGTGTCAGTGTTCACCCGTGAGAAGGACAGTGTGGGTATAGAAATTGTTCTGGTCAGGGTTTAGAGAACCCCAAAGTGTATCATGGAGTTCCCCTGACCCACAAATTTTACTAGATTGTGGTATGGGGAGCACACGGCCCACTCTACAGGTGTGGGACAGCAGAAATGGAAAAGTATTTTTTAAAGCAAAACAATGTTTATTCTATGAACCAAAGTTAACCTTTTTAAAACAAACAGTGAACATCTTAGCAACCATCAATTCAAATACAACCCCCAAAGAATACAACACTAACTAATCCTTTAAGTTTTCCTTTTAACATCCATAAGACTTAAAACACCTTTTACCAGAAGCACATCAGGTTAAAGTCACGGCTGTTATTAGTTTTAAATCACCAGGATCGATTTACAGTCTTTAGATTACAGAGAGAGACTCTAATACACCTTCTGGCTGTGACTGCAGCTATCCAGCTCTGAAAACAAAACTAAAACACACCCTGCAGCAAACAGCCTAAAACGAAAGTAAAACGCTGACTGACAGCCCAGCTCCACCCACTCTCTGACATCACTGCAGTAATAAACACCCATTTCTTAAAGGTACTCTCACTACAGATATTTATATACACACCCATTTATAAACACCCATTTCTTAAAGGTACTCACACTACAGATACTTATATACACACCCATTTATAAACACCCATTTCTTAAAGGTACTCTCACATGACAAAATCAGGGACAAGGACTGTACTAAAATAAAAGAGATTAATATAGACAGAGAGGAGGTTCTGAGTGGGAGGCTTCAAAGTAGACAAAGCTCCAGGGCCAGATGAAATGTATCCCAGGCTGATGAGTGAGGCAAGCGAGGAAATAGCAGGGACACTGGCAATAATTTTCAATTCCTCTCTGGCCACAGGAGAGGCGCTGGCGGACTGGAGGATCGCCAATGTGGTACCATTATTGAAGAAGGGAGGAAAGGATAAAACAGGAAACTACAGACCAGTCAGTCTAACCCGAGTGGTGGGGAAACTATTGGAAGCAATTCTGAGACACGGCATTAATCTGCATTTGTAGAGGCAGGGATTAATCAGGAACAGTCAGCATGGTTTTGTTAAGGGGAGGACATGTCTGAACAACTTGATTGAGTTTTTCGAAGAGGTGGCCGGGTGTGCAGAGGAGTGAAATGCGTTTGACGTAGTCTACCCGGACTTCAGCAAGGCTTTTCCTCAGGTCCCACATGGGAGACTGATGGCGAAGGTCAGAGCCTACGGGGTCCAAGGAAACTTGGCAAATTGGACCCAGAATTGGCCGAGTGGCAGGAAGCAGAGGGTGATGGTCGAGGGGTGTTTTCCCGACTGGAAACCGGTGTCCAGTGGGGTCCCGTTGGGACCAGTGTCGGGGCCCTTGCTGTTTGTGGTTTATATAAATGATTTAGATATGAACGTAGGAGGGTTGATCAGTAAGTTTGTGGATGATACGAAAATTGATGGGGTGGTAAATAGTGAGGAGGATGTGGCCTTCGATTCCAGGAGGATATAGCCGGGCTGGTCAGGTGGGCTGATCAGTGGCAAATGCAGTTCAATCCGGATCAGTGTGAGGTGATGCACGTGGGCAGGACGAACAAGGCGAGGGAATACACGATAAACGGCAGGACGCTGGGAAGCACCGAGGATCAGAGGGACCTTGCTGTGCATGTACACCCGTCCCTTCAGGTAGCAGAGCAGGTGGACACAGTGGTTAAGAAGGCCGATGGTACACTTGCCTTTATTAGCCGAGGCGTGGAGTTTGAGAGCAGGGAGGTTATGCTGGAACTGTATAAAACGTTGGTTAGGCCACAGCGAGAGTATTGTGGGCAGTTCTGGAATCCACATTATAGGAGGGATGTGATCGCACTGGAAAGGGTGCGGAGGAGATTTACCAGGATGTTGCCTGGGCTGGAGAGTGTTAGTTATGAAGAGAGATTGGATAGACTGGGGTTGTTTTCCTTGGAGCAGAGGAGACTGAGGGGGGACAGGATTGAGGTGTATAAAATGGTGAGGGACACAGATAGAGCAGACAGGAAGAAACGTTTCCCCCTTGGTGGAGGGCTCAATGACCAGGGGGCAGAGATTTAAGGTGAGGGGCAGGAGGTTTGGAGGGGATGTGAGGAAAAACCTTTTCCCCCAGAGGGGGGAGGGGGTCTGGAACTCGCTGCCTGAACGGGGGGTGGAGGCAGAGACCCTCAGAACATTGAAGAAGTATTGAGATGCGCGCCTGCGATGTCGGGGCCTACAAGGCTGTGGGCCGCGAGCTGGGAAACGGGGTTAGAATAGTTAATGGTTGTTCGTGACCGGGGCAGACGCGATGGACCGAGGGGCCTTTTCTGTGCTGTATCACTCTTGTGAGAAGCTCAGCACAAATTGGAAGCCAGCTTCAACACTAATCCCAATTTGAAATGCTGTCGAAATTGTCTCCACCATTGGATTTGCCGAATACTTTGCCAGTGAGAACGGGGACGAGGCCGTCGCCAATGCCCTCAGACCCGACCCTCTGCACGGCCTTTGACTCCATCTGCACCCACGTAGCTCCTCGGTCACCACACCAACCCAACACCTTCTCCACATTAGCGGTCCAGGTTCGGCAATGCCAAACTCTCCCGATTGTCCATCCCTTTGTAGGACCGCTCCACGAATCCTTGTGGCCTCGCCCCGCCCATATAACGGACGTAATCAACGCCTCAAAAAATGACTCAGGGAGGAACACCGGCTAACACCGGATCACAAACAAAGAACAAAGAAATGTACAGCACAGGAACAGGCCCTTCGGCCCTCCAAGCCCGTGCCGACCATGCTGCCCAACTAAACTACAATCTTCTACACTTCCTGGGTCCGTATCCCTCTATTCCCATCCTATTCATGTATTTGTCAAGATGCCCCTTAAATGTCCCTATCGTCCCTGCTTCCACCACCTCCTCCAGTAGCGAGTTCCAGGCACCCACTACCCTCTGCGTAAAAAACTTGCCTCGTACATCTACTCTAAACCTTGCCCCTCTCACCTTAAACCTATGCCCCCTAGTAATTGACCCCTCTACCCTGGGGAAAAGCCTCTGACTATCCACTCTGTCTATGCCCCTCATAATTTTGTAGACCTCTATCAGGTCGCCCCTCAACCTCCTTCGTTCCAGTGAGAACAAACCGAGTTTATTCAATCGCTCCTCATAGCTTATGCCCCCCATACCAGGCAACATTCTGGTAAATCTCTTCTGCACCCTCTCTAAATCCTCCACATCCTTCTGGTAGTGTGGCGACCAGAATTGAACACTATACTCCAAGTGTGGCCGAACTAAGGTTCTGCACAGCTGCAACATAAGAACTAGGAGCAGGAGTAGGCCATCCGCCCCCTCGAGCCTGCTCCGCCATTCAATGAGATCATGGCTGATCTTTGTGGACTCAGTTCCACTCTCCGGCCCGTACACCATATCTCCGAATCCCTTTATTCTTTAGAAAGGCATCTATCTTTTTCTTAAAAACGTTTAAAGAAGGAGCCTCACTGCTTCACTGGGCAAGGAATTCCAGAGGTTCACAACCCTTTGGGTGAAGAAGTTCCTCCTACAATCCGTCCTAAATCTACCTCCCCTTATTTTGAGGCTATGCCCCCTAGTTCTGCTTTCCCCGACCAGTGGAAACAACCTGCCCGCATCTATCCTATCTATTCCCTCCATAATTTTATATGTCTCAATAAGATCCCCCCGCATCCTTCTAAACTCCAATGAGTACAGTCCCAGTCTACTCAACCTCTCGTCATAATCTAATCCCCTCAACTCTGGGATCAACCTAGTGAATCTCCTCTGCACTCCCTCCAGTGCCAATATGTCCTTTCTCAGGTAAGGAGACCAAAACTGAACACAATACTCCAGATGTGGCCTCACCAACACCCTATACAGCATAACCTCCCTAGTCTTGAACTCCATCCCTCTAGCAATGAAAGACAAAATTCGATTAGCCTTCTTAATCACCTGTTGCACCTGCACACCAACTTTTTGCGACTCATGCACTAGCACACCCAGGTCCCTCTGCACAGCAGCATGTTTTAACATCTTACCGTTTAAATAATAATCCATTCTGCTGTTATTCCTCCCAAAATGGATAGCCTCACACTTGGCAACATTGAATTCCATCTGCCAGACCCTAGCCCATTCACCTAACCTATCCAAATCCTTCTGCAGACTTCCGGTATCCTCTGCACTTTTTGCTTTACCACTCATCTTAGTGTCGTCTGCAAACTTTGCCACATTGCACTTGGTCCCCAACTCCAAATCGTCTATGTAAATTGTGAACAACTGCAGGCCCAACACTGATCCTTGAGGGACCCCACTAGTTACAGGTTGCCAACCAGAGAAACACCCATTTATCCCCACTCTCTGCTTTTTGTTAGTTAACCAATCCTCTACCCATGCTACCACTTTACCCTCAATGCCATGCATCTTTAGTTTATGCAGCAACCTTTTGTGTGGCACCTTGTCAAAAGCTTTCTGGAAATCCAGATATACCACATCCATTGGCTCCCCGTTATCTACTGCACTGGTAACGTCCTCAAAAAATTCTACCAAATTAGTCAGACACGACCTACCCTTTGTGAACCTATGCTGCGTCTGCCCAAAGGGACAATTTCCCTCCAGGTGCCCCGCTATTTCCTCCTTAATGATAGATTCCAGCATTTTCCCTACAACCGAAGTTAAGCTTAGAGGCCTATAATTACCCGCTTTCTGCCGACCTCCTTTTTTAAACAGTGGTGTCACGTTTGCTACTTTCCAATCCTCTGGGGCCACCCCAGAGTCTAGTGAATTTTGATAAATTATCACTAGTGCGTTTACAATTTCCCTAGCCATCTCTTTTAACACTCAGGGATGCATCCCATCAGGGCCAGGAGACTTGTCTACCTTTAGCCCCATTAGCTTGCCCAATACTGCCTCCTTAGTGATTACAATCATCTCAAGGTCCTCACCTATCATATCTTTATTTCCATCAGTCACTGGCATGTTATTTGTGTCCTCCACTGTGAAGACTGACCCAAAAAACCTGTTCAGTTCCTCAGCCATTTCCCCGTCTCCTATTATTAAATCTCCCTTCTCATCTTCCAAAGGACCAATATTTACCTTAGCCACTCTTTTTTGTCTTATATATTTGTAGAAGCTTTTACTATCTGCTTTTATGTTCTGAGCCAGTTTACTTTCATAGTCTACCTTACTCTTCATTATAGCTTTTTTAGTAGCTTTCTGTTGTCCCCTAAAGACTTCCCAGTCCTCTAGTCTCCCACTACTTTTTGCCACTTTGTATGTTTTTTCCTTCAATTTGATACTCTCCCTCACCTCCTTAGATATCCACGGTCGATTTTTCCCCTTTCTACCGTCTTTCTTTTTTGCCGGTATGAACCTTTTCTGAACACTGTGAAAGATCGCTCGGAAGGTTCTCCACTGTTCCTCAACTGCTTCACCATGAAGTCTTTGCTCCCAGTCTACCTTAGCTAGTTCTTCTCTCACCCCATTTTAATCGCCTTTGTTTAAGCACAAAACACTAGTGTTTGATTTTACCTTGTCATCCTCCAACTGTATTTTAAATTCCACCATATTGTGGTCGCTCCTTCCAAGAGGATCCCGAACTATGAGATCATTAATCAATCCTGCCTCATTACACAGGACCAGATCTAGGACCGCTTGTTCCCTCGTAGGTTCCATTACATACTGTTCCAGGAAATTATCCCAGGCACATTCTATAAACTCCTCCTCAAGGCTGCCTTTACCAACCTGGTTAAACCAATCGATATGCAGATTAAAATCTCCCATGATAACCGCTGTACATTTCTACACGCATCCGTTATTTCTTTGCTTATTGCCTGCCCTACCATCCTGTTACTATTTGGTGGCCTATAGACTACTCCTATCAGTGACCTTTTCGCCTTACTATCCCTGATTTCCACCCAAATTGATTCAACCTTGTCCTCCATAGCACCAATATCATCCCTTACTATTGCCCAGATGCCATCCTTAAACAACAAAGCTACACCACCGCCCTTACCGTCCATTCTATCCTTTCGTATAGTCTGATACCCTTGGATATTTAACTCCCAGTCGTGACCATCTTTTAACCATGTTTCAGTAATGGCCACTAAATCATAGTCATTCACGATGATTTGCGCCATCAACTCATTTATCTTATTTCGTATACTACGAGCATTCAGGTAAAGTACACTTATGCTGTTTTTTATGTTTTTGTTATGAATCCTAACACCTTGATCAGTAACTTTTCGCAAATTATTTTTCCTCTTACCCTTTCTCCTAATTTTCCTTGTCTTTGAACCCATATCTCTACATAATAACCTGTCACGTAACCTGCTGCCTTGATCTCCATTAACCATTATACTGTCCATAGCTTTACACTTCCCTTCCCCCCAACTTGCTAGTTTAAAGTCCTTGTGACCAACCTATTTATCCTATTCGCTAGAACACTGGTCCCAGAATGGTTCAGGTGAAGACCGTCCCAACGGTACAGGTCCCTCCTGCCCCAGTACTGATGCCAATGCACCATGAAATGGAATCCCTCTTTCCCGCACCACTCCTTTAGCCACGTGTTAACTTCTCTAATTTTCTCAACCCTCTGCCAATTGGCACGTGGCTCGGGTAGGAACCCAGAGATTATAACTCTGGAGGACCTGTTCTTTAATTTAGTCCCTAGTGTTTGATAATCCCCAAACAGGTCCTCTTTCCTAGTCTTACCTATGTTGTTAGTCCCAACATGGACCACAACAACTGGATCCTCCCCCTCCCTCTCCAAAATCCTTTCAGGCCGATCAGAGATGTCCCTCACCCTGGCACCGGGCAGGCAACATACCATGCGGGACTCTCGATCTGGCTTACAAAGGATGCCATCAATCCCCCTAATTATAGAATCCCCTACAACTACCACTTGTCTTTTTGCTCCCCCCTCTTGAATGGCTTCCTGTACCACGGTGCAGTGGTCAGTCAACCCATCCTCCCTACAGCCCTCTTCCTCATCCACACAGGGAGCAAGTACCTCATACCTGTTGGACAAGGTCAAGGGCTGAGGCTCCTCAACTCCTAAACTCAGGATCCCCCTACCTGCCTCCCTTGCAGTCACATCACTCTGTCCCTGACCACTGTCCGAATTAACAGTACTTATTCTACCGGGTGTGACTGCCTCCTGAAACAAAGCGTCCAGGTAATGTTCCCCCTCCCTGATGTGCCGCAGTGTGTGCAGCTCGGTCTCCAGCTAATCAATTCTGAGCCGAAGTTCCTCGAGCAGCCAACACTTGCTGCAGATGTGGTCACTGACGGTCTCAATCCACCAGTTCCATCATCATACAGCAACAGCACATCACCTGTCCAGCCATATTCAACTAGTTAATTAATTTAAATATCTTTTTTTTTTTAATTTTGACTTGCCAATTCTTATACTCAAAGCCCCGGCCAATGAAGGCAAGCATGCTATATGCCTTCTTGACTACCTTCTCCACCTGTGTTGCCCCTTTCAGTGACCTGTGGACCTGTACTCCTAGATCTCTCTGACTTTCAATACTCTTGAGGGTTCTACCATTCACTGTATATTCCCTACCTGCATTAAACCTTCCAAAATGCATTACCTCACATTTGTCCGGATTAAACTCCATCTGCCATCTCTCCGCCCAAGTCTCCAAACAATCTAAATCCTGCTGTATCCTCTGACAGTCCTCATCGCTATCTGCAATTCCACCAACCTTTGTGTCGGCTGCAAACTTACTAATCAGACCAGTTACATTTTCTTCCAAATCATTAAAATATACCACGAACAGCAAAGGTCCCAGCACTGATCCCTGCGGAACACCACTAGTTACAGTCCTCCAATTAGAAAAGCACCCTTCCATTGCTACTCTCTGCCTTCTATGAAATGAAATGAAATGAAATGAAAATGAATGAAAATCGCTTATTCACAGTAACTTCATTAAAGCCTACTTGTGACAATAAGCGATTTTCAATTTCAATTTCAATATTGTCACAAGTAGGCTTCAAATGAAGTTACTGTGAAACGCCCCTAGTCGCCACATTCCGGCGCCTGTACGGGGAGGCTGGTACGGGAATTGAACTGTGCTGCTGGCCTTTCTTGGTCTGCTTTAAAAGCCAGCGATTTAGCCCAGTGTGCTAAACCAGGCCCTAATGACCTAGCCAGTTCTGTATCCACCTGCCAGCTCACCCCTGATCCCGTGTGTCTTCACCTTTTGTACCAGTCCACCATGAGGGACTTTGTCAAAGGCCTTATTGAAGTCCATATAGATAACATCCACTGCCCTACCTGCATCAATCATCTTAGTGACCTCTTCGAAAAACTATCAAGTAAGTGAGACACGACCTCCCCTTCACAAAACCATGCTGCCTCTCACTAATATGTCCATTTGCTTCCAAATGGGAGTAGATCCTGTCTCGAAGAATTCGCTCCAGTAATTTCCCTACCACTGACGTAAGGCTCACCGGCCTGTAGTTCCCTGGATTATTCTTGCTACACTTCTTAAACAGAGGAACAACATTGGCTATTCTCCAGCCCTCCGGGACATCACCTGAAGATAGCGAGGATCCAAAGATTTCTGTCAAGGCCTCAGCAATTTCCTCTCTCGCCTCCTTCAGTATTCTGGGGTAGATCCCATCAGGCCCTGGGGACTTATCCACCTTATTATTTTTCAAGACGCCCAACACCTCGTCTTTTTGGATCTCAATGTGACCCAGGCTATCTACACACCCTTCTCCAGACTCAACATCCACCAATTCCTTCTCTTTGGTGAATACTGATGCAAAGTATTCATTTAGTACCTCGCCCATTTCCTCAGGCTCCACACATAGATTCCCTTGCCTATCCTTCAGTGGGACAACCCTTTCCCTGGCTACCCTCTTGCTTTTTATGCACGTGTAAAAAACCTTGGGATTTTCCTTAACCGTATTTGCCAATGACTTTTCGTGACCCCTTCTAGCCCTCCTGACTCCTTGCTTAAGTTCCT
Organism: Scyliorhinus torazame; assembly: GCF_047496885.1. Classification (NCBI taxonomy): domain Eukaryota; kingdom Metazoa; phylum Chordata; class Chondrichthyes; order Carcharhiniformes; family Scyliorhinidae; genus Scyliorhinus; species Scyliorhinus torazame. Next base: position 26,354,562 of record NC_092730.1, on the reverse strand, counting down.
TCCTATTTTCCTTATATTCCACACAGGCTTCGTCTGTTCCCAGCCTTCTAGCCCTGACAAATGCCTCCTTTTTCTTTTTGACGAGGCCTACAATATCTCTCGTTATCCAAAGTTCCTGAAATTTGCCGTATTTATCCTTCTTCCGCACAGGAACATGCCGGTCCTGAATTCCTTTCAACTGACATTTGAAAGCCTCCCACATGTCAGATGTTGATTTGCCCTCAAACATCCGCCCCCAATCTAGGTTCTTCAGTTCCCGCCTAATATCGTTATAATTAGCCTTCCCCCAATTTAAGACATTCACCCTAGGACCACTCTTATCCTTGTCCAGCAGCACTTTAAAACTTACTGAATTGTGGTCACTGTTCCCGAAATGCTCCCCTACTGAAACTTCTACCACCTGGCCGGGCTCATTCCCCAATACCAGGTCCAGTACCGCCCCTTCCCTAGTTGGACTGTCTACATATTGTTTTAAGAAGCCCTCCTGGATGCTCCTTACAAACTCCGCCCCATCTAAGCCCCTGGCACTAAGTGAGTCCCAGTCAATATTGGGGAAGTTGAAGTCTCCCATCACAACAACCCTGTTGTTTTTTTTTGGCAAAATAAATCTTGGCAAAAATGTTCATCTTAATTGACTGGACCCTGCCCGCCAAGGACTGGGGAAAGATTATCCTATCTTTGCAGATCGGTCTTGATCCTACCTACTGTAAGACTCAGAAAAGTAGTCAGGGAACAAGCACAGATAGTTACGTTTGTAAGCTTTATTAAAGATCGTGTACGGGCAGGAGAGGAGCTTTTGTCTACCCTTTACTCAAGCAGTCAGCAAAACACATCTCGGCTTACAAAGGGCCCCAACACTGATCCCAATGGGACTCCACTGGACACAGTCTTCCAGTCGGAAAAACACCCTTCGACCATCAACCTCTGCTTCCTGAGAGCAGAGGTTATATACATCGTAAGACCCTATTTACCACTCCTTAGTACCCTTCCCACTAGTCTATATTCTTGTCTTTTCCTATAAAGTAATGCTTATTCAAGACCCCCAGAGGTTTGCATGATGACGTTATTATTCCAAATGTTCGGGGAGTCTCCTGTGACTGTTGAAACTGTAGGGATTCTATACGAGGGCATATCTGTTAGCCTGACACTCCTTCAAAACTACAGGGGCGGAATCTCTGGCTGCAAACTCCCCCTTTAACTGGCTGAGGCCAACAGCCAGCCGAGATCCATGAAGACAAAGGCATCACTTTCTCTTATCAGCTATAGAACATAGAACATAGAACAATACAGCGCAGTTTGCTGCCATGAGGGCCCAGCCTTCTTTCCTGAGGGCTTTGGAAACCGACTGGGCCATTTTTACTTTGAAGACAAAGGATAGAGTGGTAACGGCTTATGACTTACAGAATATTATACAGGACTGGTACAGAAAGATTGCAATATTAGTTTTACTTAATGGTAATATGAGTGAGTATGAAATGTGATTAGCATATAATGAACATTTGTGAGTGTGCTCCCCCCCCTCCCCCACCCCCAACCCACCCACCCGGCACCTGCAGTTCCTTCCAGACGTGAGCAGTCCAGTTACCTTGAAGGTGTGAAGCCCCTGAGGTAATTGTTGGTACTTTGTGTAATGTCAGCCTGATCTCAGGCCTTAAGTCCATGATTATCACAACCAGCGTTTTGGTTTTGAGGAGGCCTAATCCGGCCAAGCCATTTGGACAGCATGTATCCTGCAGTTTCTGTTAGTCCAGGCGGAAGCCTGTGTCCGTTGACTTATCAGCTATATTCACTGGCCAACAGGACAAATGTTGACGGGAAAAACTGATGTCAGGTGGCCGTGAGATATTCCTGGGAGTGAGCTGAGCTGAGTCTGGTGTTCAAGGGCAGCACGGTGGCGCAGTGGGTTAGCCCGGTTACCTCACGGCGCCGAGGTCCCAGGTTCGATCCCGGCTCTGGGTCACTGTCCGTGTGGAGTTTGCACATTCTCACCGTGTCTGCGTGGGATTCACCCCCACAACCCAAAAGATGTGAATTGGCCACGCTAAATTGCCCCTTAATTGGAAAAAATGAATTGGGTACTCTAAATTTTTTTTAAAATGTCTGGTTTTCATGACATGAGTCTGCAACTTGATGCAGCTTTGACCAAAAGATACTCCAGACTTTGAAGTAAGTTCAATGTGATTTATTGAACCATTAGCACAGTTCTCTATGAGTTTGACTCTCCTGCTAATCTTGCTATAGTAACTCAGTCTAACTAACCAGTCTGCTCTAAGCCATGTGGTGGGTGTGATGCTCTGATCTGCCCCTGTCCTACTCTCTAAGTGTCGCCTGTGGAAAGAGACAGAGCATATGTGCCCTGTCCTTTTATATATGGGTTTTGTAATGCCCCCTTGTGGTAGTGCCACCTCTGGGTGTCTTGACTGCCCATTGGCCGTGACCTATTCTATGTGTTCATTAGCTGTATGTCTGCATGTCATGACATCTCTGGTGCTCCCTCTAGTGTTTACTTAGTTGTAGTGTATTTACATTAACCCCTTGTGTATATAGTGATGCATATCACCACACACCCCTAGATTGACTCCCCTCGCCAGGGAGTTTAGCTTGTACCCTGAAAATGAGACAAAATGTCTCTGCAGCTCCATAACATCGCCCATGTAGGGGACCGTGTCCGTCACAATGAGTAAAAGGTTGTCAGCGTACAGGGGCACTCTATGCTCCACTCCTCCCCTCACTATTCCTCGCCACTTACCTGAAGCCCTCGAGGCGATGGCCAAAGGCTTTATTGTCCATAGGAGGGGGGGTGGGGGGACATAGGGCACCCCTGTCTCGTTCCCCTATTTAATAGGAAGTACCCCGATCTTGTGGGATTGGCGTGGACACTAGCTGATGGGGTCTGTACAACAGTTGTATCCAAGACACAAACTTGGGCCCGAACACGAATCTCTCCAAGGCCGCAAAAGGATACCCCTATTCTGCCCTCCAATGCGACGATTACCTCTGGATTCCACCTCTCAGACAGGGAAAGCAGCACATTTGATAATAATAATCTTTATTAGTGTCACAAGTAGGCTTGTATTAACCCTGCGATGAAGTTACTGTGAAAATCCCCTCGTCGCCACATTCCGGCGCCTGTTCGGGTACACGGAGGGGGAATTCAGAATGTCCAATTCACCTAATTCACCACGACTTTTGTGACTTGTGGGAGGAAGCCGGAGCACCCGGAGGAAACCATTTGGCAATCAATGCACAGTACATAAGTGCCGTCCTTTAACGAAGCCCGTCTGATCTTCCCCAATAACCTGAGGGAGGCATGGCTCCAACAACAGTGCTAAGACCTTGCCCAGTATCTCAGCGTCCGCAGTGCAGCACGTAGCACAGTGGTTAGCACTGTAGCTTCACAGCGCCAGGGTCCCAGGTTCAATTCCCGGCTTGGGTCGCTGTCTGTGCGGAGTCTGCACATCCTCCCCGTGTCTGCGTGGGTTTCCTCCGGGTGCTCCGGTTTCCTCCCACTGTCCAACGACGTGCAGGTTAGGTGGATTGGCCGTGATAAATTGCCCATAGTGACCAAAAAAGGGTGGGAGGGGTTATTGGGTTACGGGTTTCGGGTGGAAGTGAGGGCTTAAGTGGGTCGGTGCAGACTCGATGGGCCGAATGGCCTCCTTCTGCACTGTATGTTCTATGTAAGTAGAGAAATAGGGCGCTACGACCCACATTCCACGGGGTCCTTATCCTTTTTTTAATAGAAGTGAAATTGATGCTTGCTTCAGCGCCTCAGGCAAGGGATCCCGAAAAGAAGGAATGTGAGGTGAGAATAAAGCTTTTCCACACGCCGAGCGGTTGGGGGCCTGGGCTGCGCTGCCTGGAAGTGGGGAGGAGGCAGGTTCAATCGAGGCCTTCGAGAGGGTGCAGGACGATTACTGGAATCGAAACAATGTGCAGGGATTACAGGGAAAAGGCAGGGGAATGGCCCTAAATCATAACGCTCATTTCGCGAGCGGGTGCAGAAACGATGGGCTGAATGGCCTCCTTAGGCGCCGTGTCAATTCCGTGACTCTTTTCTCCCACAGTGTAAATTGTTGTGATAGTTTAAGACTCTGCATTCTTGGGTCTGTTCTGATGAGTGTGAGATGAAAAACTTCGACGACACGTCCCTTTTTTCTAAAGCAACCGGCAGGTTATTAGCGACGCCCTGCCCTTGTGAGGTGGGGTGAGAGAGGGAGGGGGGAGGGGCCTCTAGGGCTCCAGCGTCACCAAAAACAGACCCCCTGGGTCATTATCACATTGCTGTTCGTGGGATCTTGCTGTGTGTAAACCGACCGTCGCGTTTCTCACATCCAAAGATGTGCAGGTTAGGTGGATTGGCAATGCTAAATTGCCCTTAGTGTCCAAAAACGTTGGGGTTACTGGGTTATGGGGATAGGGTGGAGGTGTGGGCTTAAGTGGGGCGTTCTTTCCAAGAGCCGGTGCGGACTCGATGGGCCGAATGGCCTCCTTCTGCACCGTAAATTCTACGAAATCTATTTACAACAAGTGACCACATTTCAACAAGTACTTTATTGGTTCTTGCAAGATGGAAGCGCCACAGGAATGAAAGTCCTTCTTTGGGCGGTGGTGGCAGAGGGGTCGGGGGGGGGGGTATCCTGGGCACCGGTCGGACGCTGGGGTCTTCAATACCGGGACAGTCGACACATGTCGCAGTGGCAGGATTTGGCAGTGAAGATCTCAATCTCTTCCCTCCTGATGCCGCAGGACAGCCTTACTCTCACCTGGGGGGAGGGAAGCACAGCAGGATCCCAGTCAGAGACTCAACCCAACACAGAGAGAGAGAGAGAGAAGGGGAGATAGATGGAGCAGGGGAGGGGGGAGTTGCGGAATGAGAGAGATGAGGAGAGTAGGGGCGGGGGGGGTGAGAGAAGAATGGAGGCAGGGCGAGATGATCCCGACACGGTTTCAATCGGATTACCTTCTGCATCTTGGTGATGGTGCAGCACTGCGACACGGAAGTGATGTTGTGTTTGAATCCGCTGGCCATCAGGACGGAGTACTTGGAGGGGAAGGCACTGGACTCGCAGTAACCCACACAGGCCTGGATCAGCTGGGACCCCTGGCACGTACCCTGGCGGTCACTCTTGATGGTCACATTGAAGGCTGAAAGAGAGGGGGGAGGTCGGGGGGTGGGGAGGGCGGAGCGGGAGGGTGACTCAGACGACGTAGAGGTACAGCTCACTCAGCCCACCCAGCACCCTGTATAGGAATTACCCCCCCCCGCCCCCCCAAGAGCAAGCCCCCCCCTCCCCCCCACACTCCCACCGACATGATTGAATGGCACAGCAGACTCGATGGGCCGAGTGGCTTAATTCTGCTCAAAGAAAGAACAAAGAAAATGACAGCCCAGGAACAGGCCCTTCGGCCCTCCCAGCCTGCGCCGATCCAGATCCTCGATCTAAACCTGTCGCCTATTTTCCGAGGATCTACTTCCCTCTGTTCCCTGCCCGTTCATGTATCTGTCTAGATGCATCTTAAATGATGCTATCGTGCCCGCCTCTACCACCTCCGCTGGCAAAGCGTTCCAGGCACCACCGCCCTCTGCGTAAAAAACTTTCCACGCACATCTCCCTTAAACTTTACCCCCCTCACCTTGAAATCGTGACCCCTTGTAATTGACACCCCCACGCTTGGAAAAAGCTTGTTGCTATCCACCCTGTCCATACCTCTCATGATTTTGTAGACCTCAATCAGGTCCCCCCTCAAGCTCCGTCTTTCCAACAAAAACAATCCTAATCTACTCAATCTTTCTTTATAGCTAGCACTCTCCATACCAGGCAACATCCTGGTGAACCTCCTCTGCACCCTCTCTAAAGCATCCACATCCTTCTGGTAATGTGGCGACCAGAACTGCACGCAGTATTCCAAATGTGGCCTAACCAAAGTCCTACACAACTGTAACATGACCTGCCGACTCTTGTACTCAATACCCCGTCCGATGAAGGCAAGCATGCTGTCTGCCTTCTTGACCACTCTATCGACCTGCGTTATCACCTTCAGGGTACAATGGACCTAAACTCCCAGATCTCTCTGTACATCAATTTTCCCCAGGACTCTTCCATTGACCGTACAGTCCGCTCTTGAATTGGATCTTCCAAAATGCATCACCTCGCATTTGCCTGGATTAAACTCCATCTGCCATTTCTCTGCCCAACTCCCCAATCTATCTATATTTTGCTGTATTCTCTGACAGTCCCCCTCGCTATCTGCAACTCCACCAATCTTAGTATCATCTGCAAACTTGCTAATCAGACCGCCTATACCTTCGTCCAGATCATTTATGTATATCACAAACAACAGTGGTCCGAGCACTGCTCCTATGTCTTATGGTCCTAATAGGCCACGTGCCAAGTGTCACCACGTGGCTCAGGGACTGTCTCTTGACAGATTCCTTCAGCGCCCCCCCCCCCCCCCACACCAACAATGCCATCCGTCCAGAGGGAGGATAGGCGCCTGTTTCTATCTGTGGTGGGGACATAGGAACGGGAGGAAGCCATTCAGCCCCTCGAGCCTGCCCGCCATTCAATAAGATCATGGCTGTATATAAGTATCTGTAGTGAGAGTACCTTTAAGAAATGGGTGTTTATAAATGGGTGTGTATATAAGTGTCTGTAGTGAGAGTACCTTTTAGAAATGGATGTTTACTACTGCAGTGATGTCAGAGAGTGGGTGGAGCTGGGCTGTCTGTCAGCTTTTTACATTCGTTTTAGGCTGTTTGCTGCAGGGTGTGTTTTAGTTTCGTTTTCAGAGCTGGATAGCTGCAGTCACAGCCAGAAGGGGTATTAGCCTCTCTCTCTGTAATTTAAAACTGTAAATCGCTCCTTTGGTGATTTAAAACTAATAACTGCTCTCAGTAGTGACTTTAACCTGATGTGCTTCTGTTTAAAGGTTTTTTTTAAAAAAGTCTTCTGGATGTTAAAAGGAAAGCTTAAAGGATTACTTAGTGTTGTATTCTTTGGGGGTTGTATTTGAATTGATGGTTGCGGAGATGTTCACTGTATGTTTTAAAAAGGTTAACTTGAGTTCATAGAATAAACATTGTTTTGCTTTAAAAAATACCTTTCCATTTCTGCTGTACCACACCTGTAGAGTGGGCCGTGTGCTCCCCATACCACAATCTAGTAAAAGTTGTGGGTCAGGTGAACTCCATGATCCACTTTGGGCTTCTCTAAACCCTGCCCCACAACAAATGTGACCTAACTCCGTACCTTTGGCCCACATCCCTCAATATCTTTGCTTAACAGAAATCTATCTCAGATTTAAAATGAAATGATCTAACTCCACCAGCTGTTTGTGGGAGAGGGTTCCAAACCTCTCCCACCCTTTGAGTGCAGAAATTCTTCCTAACATCTCTCCTGAACAGTCTGGCCCTCATTTTTAGACGATGCCCCCTCGTTTCAGAATCTCCAACTAGTGCAAATAGTTTATGCTTATCTATCCATGTTAATATCTTGACGACTTCGATCAGATCATCCGTTAATCTTCTAAATTCAAGAAAAAAAAGGTCTAACTTGAGTAATCTCTCTTCGTAACGCAGCCCCTGTAGTCCAGGTATCATTTTTGTAAACCTACGTTGCTGTCCCTCCAAGGCTAAAATATCCTTCCTAAGGTGTGGTGCCCAGAATTGCTCCCAGTGACTCCAAGTGGGGGCTAACCAGGGTTTTGTAAAGCTGCAGTGTAACCCCTGTGTCTTTATACTCCAATTTTAGGAAGGATGTGGAAGCTTTGGAAAAGGTGCAAAGGAGATTTACCAGGATGTTGCCTGGAATGGAGAGTAGGTCTTACGAGGAAAGGTTGAGGGTGCTAGGCCTTTTCTCATTAGAACGGAGAAGGATGAGGGGCGACTTGATAGAGGTTTATAAGATGATCAGTGGAATAGATAGAGTGGACAGTCAGAGACTTTTCCCCCGGGTGGAACAAACCATTACGAGGGGACATAAATTTAAGGTGAAAGGTGGAAGATAGAGGAGGTATATCAGAGGTAGGTTCTTTACCCAGAGAGTAGTGGGGGCATGGAATGCACTGCCTGTGGAAGTAGTTGAGTCGGAAACATTAGGGACCTTCAAGCGGCTATTGGATAGGTACATGGATTACGGTAGAATGATGGGGTGTAGATTAATTTGTCCTTAATCTAGGACAAAGGTTCGGCACAACATCGTGGGCCGAAGGGCCTGTTCTGTGCTGTATTTTTCTATGTTCTATGTTCTAATCCACGAGATATAAAGGTTAGTCATCTGGAATGTCTACAATGCTGCCTAACTCTGTATCATCCGCAAATTTGGATATGTGACTTTCTTTTCCATCATCCAAGTCATTAATGAACAGCGTGGATAATCGAGGCCCCAACACAGGTCCCTGTGGTGTACCACTGGTCACCTCCTGCCAATTGGAGTAATTACCCATACTCCCCACTCTCTGTCACCTGCCACTCAACCAAGTTCCTAACCATGTCAATAGAATTTACAGTGCTGAAGGAGGCCATTCGGCCCATCGAGTCTAAGAGCACCCTACCCAAGCCCACGTCTCCACCCTATCTCCGTAACCCCACCCAACCTTTTTGGACACTAAGGGGCAATTTAGCACGGCCAATCCACCTAACCTGCACATTTTTGGACTGTGGGAGGAAACCAGAGCACCCGGAGGAAACCCACGCAGACACGGGGAGAACGTGCAAACTCCACACAGCCAGTGACCCAAGCCGGGAATCGAACCCGGGACCCTAGCGCTGTGAAGCAACAGCGCTAACCACTGTGCCATTGTGTTGCCCTCAACTCCGTGGGCTTCCACCGTGGTGAATAGTCTCTTGTGTGGGACTTTATCAAATGGCGTCTGGAAGTCCATATAAGCGACATCCATCGACATTCCCCTTGTCCACCAACCTTAGTCACCTCTTCAAAAGAGTCAATAAGATTAGTCAGGCATGACCTTCCCTTCACAAATCCACCTTCACAAATCCATGCTGGGTCTTCCTGATCGAACAACGTTTTTCAAGGTGTTCAGCTCCCCTATCCCTGATTATAGACACCAGCAAATTCCCCACCACAGACGTTAGGCTGACTGCTCTGTAATCCCCTGGTCTCCCCCTTCCACCCTTCTTAAAAGACGGAGTGACATGAGCGATTCTCCAATCCAGAGGAACTGCTCCTGAATCTGGGAAACTCTGGAGTATTATAATTAGGGCATCTACAATGCGCTCCCCGACTTCCGTTAACACCCTCCGGTGGAAACCGTCAGATCCTGGCGATTTGTCACTTTCCAATTTCCTCGATACTGACGCTGTATTTACGTCAATTGGACTAACATTGTCCTCTATCGACTATTAATTTTGGGGGGGACTTCCGATAACTTATCCTCCTTTTAGAACATAGAACATAGAACGATACAGCGCAGTACAGGCCCTTCGGCCCACGATGTTGCACCGAAACAAAAGCCATCTAACCTACACTATGCCATTATCATCCATATGTTTATCCAATAAACTTTTAAATGCCCTCAATGTTGGCGAGTTCACTACTGTAGCAGGTAGGGCATTCCACGGCCTCACTACTCTTTGCGTAAAGAACCTACCTCTGACCTCTGTCCTATATCTATTACCCCTCAGTTTAAAGTTATGTCCCCTTGTGCCAGCCATATCCATCCGCGGGAGAAGGCTCTCACTGTCCACCCTATCTAACCCTCTGATCATTTTGTATGCCTCTATTAAGTCTCCTCTTAACCTTCTTCTCTCTAACGAAAACAACCTCAAGTCCATCAGCCTTTCCTCATAAGATTTTCCCTCCATACCAGCAACATCCTGGTAAATCTCCTCTGCACCCGTTCCAAAGCTTCCACGTCCTTCCTATAATGCGGTGACCAGAACTGTACGCAATACTCCAAATGAGGCCGTACCAGGGTTTTGTACAGCTGCAACATGACCTCCTGACTCCGGAACTCAATCCCTCTACCAATAAAGGCCAACACACCATAGGCCTTCTTCACAACCCTATCAACCTGGGTGGCAACTTTCAGGGATCTATGTACATGGACACCGAGATCCCTCTGCTCATCCACACTTCCAAGAATTTTACCATTAGCCAAATATTCCGCATTCCTGTTATTCCTTCCAAAGTGAATCACCTCACACTTCTCTACATTAAACTCCATTTGCCACCTCTCGGCCCAGCTCTGCAGCTTATCTATATCCCTCTGTAACCTGCAACATCCTTCCGCACTGTCGACAACACCACCGACTTTAGTGTTTTTTCTCCTGCAAATACTGAGGCAAAGTAATTGTTCAACCTGCCTGGCCATGTCCCCATCGTCAGTGACAATGGGCGGGATTCTCCGCAATCGGCGCGATGTCCGCCGACCGGCGCCAAAAACGGCGCGAATCAGTCCGGCATTGCGCCGTCCCAAAGGTGCGGAATTCTCCGCATCTTGAGGGGCCGAGCCCTCACCTTGAGGGGCTAGGCCCGCGCCGGACTGATTTCCGCCCCGCCAGCTGGCGGGAAAGGCCTTTGCTGCCCCGCCAGCTGGCGCGGAAATGACTTTGCCGTGTGGCACATGCGCGGGAGCATCAGCGGCCGCTCACGGCATCCCCGCGCATGCGCAGTGGAGGGGGTCTCTTCCGCCTCCGCCATAGTAGAGACCATGGCGAAAGCGGAAGGAAAAGAGTGCCCCCACGGCACAGGCCCGCCCGCGGATCGGTGGGCCCCGATCGCGAGTTTCCGTTCATAATCCTTTTTAGTAGCTCTTATAAGCTGCTTTGTGATCTTTGCTGGTCTTTATACCTATCCATTCATCCGGATCTGTGCCGTGCATTGCTTTTTTGTGAGCCCTTTATTTTAGTTTAATGCTGTCCCTAAACTCTTTAGTTGCCCATGGCCGTTTTTTTTCGTGAAGTGGAGCCTTTTCCTCTTTCCGTTTGCTCTCGTTAAATGTTTCTTTAAATATTCCTCACTGATCTCCACTTGTTTGACCCACTGACAGATCTCCCCAAGTCACTGCTGTTATTAGTTTTAAATCACCAGGATCGATTTACAGTCTTTAGATTACAGAGAGAGATTCAGACACCTTCTGGCTGTGACTGCAGTTATCCAGCTCTGAAAACGTAACTAACACACACCCTGCAGCGAACAGCCTAAAACAAAAGTAAAAAGCTGACAGACAGCCCACTCTCTGACATCACTGCAGTAGTAAACACCCATTTCTTGTGGACAGCGGACACGTCCCTGCCTCATCCCGTGAAAGTCAGCCTTACTCAAGTCTAAAACTCGAGTGTCTGAATCGTGCTTTTCGCTGACAACCCCTGGGTGAAGCTCCCCGCGGCTGGTTAAGGAAGTCGCTCAAAGCTTTCACCCCACTCTCACCAGGGGCTGGAGGATACGTCAAACCTCAGCTGTCCCTCACACTTTATCCTTGTCTCTTGTTATGGTCAGGGTTTAGAGAACCCCAAAGTGTATAATGGAGTTCCCCTGACCCACAACTTTTAATAGATTGTGGTATGGGGAGCACACGGCCCACTCTCCAGGTGTGGGACAGCAGAAATGGAAAAGTATTTTTTAAAGCAAAACAATGTTTATTCTATGAACTCAAGTTAACCTTTTTAAAACATACAGTGAACATCTTAGCAACCATCAATTCAAATACAACCCCCAAAGAATACAACACTAAGTAATCCTTTAAGCTTTCGTTTTAACATCCATCACACTTAAAACACCTTTTAACAGAAGCACATCAGGTTAAAGTCACTGCTGTTATTAGTTTTAAATTACCAGGACCGATTTACAGTCTTTAGATTAGAGAGAGAGATTCATACACCTTCTGGCCGTGACTGCAGCTATCCAGCTCTGAAAACGAAACGAAAACACACCCTGCAACAAACAGCCTAAAACGAAAGTAAAAAGCTGACAGACAGCCCAGCTCCACCCACACTCTGACATCACTGCAGTAATAAACACCCATTTCTTAAAGGTACTCTCATTACAGATATTTATATACACACCCATTTATAAACACCCATTTCTTAAAGGTACTCTCACTACAGATACTTATATACACACCCATTTATAAACACCCATTTCTTAAAGGTACTCTCACTACAGATACTTATATACACACCCATTTATAAACACCCATTTCTTAAAGGTACACTTCTTAAACACTCATTTCTTGAAGGTACTCTCACATGACACTCCTGGTTCACCCTCTCCCCTCAGCATGAGTTTCCTCCATGTCCCTGTCTCTCTTTCCCTCCCTCAGATGCTCACTGTGTCAGTCCCTCTGTTTCTGCCCCTGTGTGTGTCCCTCGCAATGCCGGTCTGCCTGACTCGCTGTCTCTCCCTCCTCCAATTCTTTCATATACTTTATGTCCATCTCTCTCCCCCAGAGAGCAGCACGGTGGCTAGCACTGTGGCTTCACAGCGCCAGGCTCCCAGGTTCGATTCCCGGCTTGGGTGACTGTCTGTGCGGAGTCTGCGCGTTCTCCCCCCGTGCCTGCGTGGGTTTCCTCCGGGTGCTCCGGTTTCCTCCCACAGTCCAAAGACGTGCAGGTTAGGTGGATTGGCCGTGATAAATTGCCCCTTAGTGTCCAAAGATGTGCAGGTTAGGTGGATTGGCCGTGCTAAATTGCCCTTAGTGATCAAAAAGGTTAGGAGGGGTTATTGGGTTACGGGGATAGGGTGGAAGTGAGGGCTGAACCAGGGGCTGGTATAGCACAGGGCTAAAACTCTGGCTTTGAAAGCAGACCAAGGCAGGCCAGCAGCACGGTTCAATTGCCGTACCAGCCTCCCCGAACAGGCGCCAGAATGTGGCGACTAGGGGCTTTTCACAGTAACTTCATTTGAAGCCTACTTGTGACAATAAGCGATTTTCATTTCATTTCATTAAGTGGGTCGGTGCAGACTCGATGGGCCGAATGGCCTTCTTCTGCACTGTATGTTCTATCCGTGGGTATCCCTCTCTCTCTCGGTCAATGAATCTGACCCCCTCCCTCTATCAGTCACTCGGTCTCTCGGTCCTCCAACTCTTTCACATTCTATATGTCATTTCGCTCCCCTATCTGTGGTATCCCGCTCTCTCTGCCAAAGAAGATGTCTCTCTCCCTCATTCTATCTCTCTGACTCTCTCCCAATTTGCCTGTCTCTCTGTCTCTTACTCCCTCTCCAACTCTGCCTCTCTCCCTGTCTCTCTCTCTCTCTCATCTCCCCATTCCCTCGCTCCCTGACCCGACTTACGGTAAAGTTGACAGCCGGGCTCCGGCTCCCCGGGATCAGGACTCGATCCCCCTGAGACCAGCAGCAGCACCAGGATCAGTCCGGATCCGCACAACTCCGGGAGTCCCGGCATCTCACGACTTCTGAGTGAAAAGCACAGTGAGAGGTCAGAATGAACTATAACCTGGGAAAGAGTGAGAATAAACTCGGGATAGAGTGAGAATAAACCCGGGATAGAGAGTGAGAATAAACCCGGGATAGAGAGTGAGAATATACCCGGGATAGAGAGTGAGAATATACCCGGGATAGAGAGTGAGAATAAACCCGGGATAGAGAGTGAGAATAAACCGGGGATAGAGTGAGAATAAACACGGGATAGAGAGTGAGAATAAACCCGGGATAGAGAGTGAGAATAAACCCGGGATAGAGAGTGAGAATAAACCCGGGATAGAGAGTGAGAATAAACCCGGGATAGAGAGTGAGAATAAACCCGGGATAGAGAGTGAGAATAAACCCGGGATAGAGAGTGAGAATAAACCCGGGATAGAGAGTGAGAATAAACCCGGGATAGAGAGTGAGAATAAACCCGGGATAGAGAGTGAGAATAAACCCGGGATAGAGAGTGAGAATAAACCCGGGATAGAGAGTGAGAATAAACCCGGGATAGAGAGTGAGAATAAACCCGGGATAGAGAGTGAGAATAAACCCGGGATAGAGTGAGAATAAACCGGGGATAGAGAGCGAGAATAAACCCGGGATAGAGAGCGAGAATAAACCCGGGATAGAGAGCGAGAATAAACCCGGGATAGAGAGTGAGAATAAACCCGGGATAGAGAGTGAGAATAAACCCGGGATAGAGTGTGAGAATAAACCCGGGATAGAGAGTGAGAATAAACCCGGGATAGAGAGTGAGAATAAACCCGGGATAGAGAGTGAGAATAAACCCGGGATAGAGAGTCAGAATAAACCCGGGATAGAGAGTGAGAATAAACCCGGGATAGAGAGTGAGAATAAACCCGGGATAGAGAGTGAGAATAAACACGGGATAGAGAGTGAATAAACCCGGGATAGAGAGTGAGAATAAACCCGGGATAGAGAGTGAGAATAAACCCGGGATAGTGAGTGAGAATAAACCCGGGATAGAGAGTGAGAATAAACCCGGGATAGAGAGTGAATAAACCCGGGATAGAGAGTGAGAATAAACCCGGGATAGAGAGTGAGAATAAACCCGGGACAGAGAGTGTGAATAAACCCGGGATAGAGAGTGAGAATAAACCCGGGATAGAGAGTGAGAATAAACCCGGGATAGAGAGTGAGAATAAACCCGGGATAGAGAGTGAGAATAAACCCGGGATAGAGAGTGAGAATAAACCCGGGATAGAGAGTGAGAATAAACCCGGGATAGAGAGTGAGAATAAACCCGGGATAGAGAGTGAGAATAAACCCGGGATAGAGAGTGAGAATAAACCCGGGATAGAGAGTGAGAATAAACCCGGGATAGAGAGTGAGAACAAAGAACAAAGAACAAAGAAATGTACAGCACAGGAACAGGCCCTTCGGCCCTCCAAGCCCGCGCCGACCATACTGCCCGACTAAACTACAATCTTCTACACTTCCTGGGTCCGTATCCTTCTATTCCCATCCTATTCATATATTTGTCAAGATGCCCCTTAAATGTCCCTATCGTCCCTGCTTCCACTACCTCCTCCGGTAGCGAGTTCCAGGCACCCACTACCCTCTGCGTAAAAAACTTGCCTCGTACATCTACTCTAAACCTTGCCCCTCTCACCTTAAACCTATGCCCCCTAGTAATTGACCCCTCTACCCTGGGGAAAAGCCTCTGACTATCCACTCTGTCTATGCCCCTCATAATTTTGTAGACCTCTATCAGGTCGCCCCTCAACCTCCTTCGTTCCAGAGAGAACAAACCGAGTTTATTCAATCGCTCCTCATAGCTTATGCCCTCCATACCAGGCAACATTCTGGTAAATCTCTTCTGCACCCTCTCTAAAGCCTCCACATCCTTCTGGTAGTGTGGCGACCAGAATTGAACACTATACTCCAAGTGTGGCCTAACTAAGGTTCTATACAGCTGCAACATGACTTGCCAATTCTTATACTCAATGCCCCGTCCAATGAAGGCAAGCATGCCGTATGCCTTCTTGACTACCTTCTCCACCTGTGTTGCCCCTTTCAATGACCTGTGGACCTGTACTCCTAGATCTCTTTGACTTTCAATACTCTTGAGGGTTCTACCATTCACTGTATATTCCCTACCTGCATTAGCCCTTCCAAAATGCATTACCTCACATTTGTCCGGATTAAACTCCATCTGCCATCTCTCCGCCCAAGTCTCCAGACAACCTAAATCCTGCTGTATCCTCAGACAGTCCTCATCGCTATCCGCAATTCCACCAACCTTTGTGTCGTCTGCAAACTTACTAATCAGACCAGTTACATTTTCCTCCAAATCATTTATATATACTACAAACAGCAAAGGTCCCAGCACTGATCCCTGTGGAACACCACTGGTCACAGCCCTCCAATTAGAAAAGCATCCCTCCATTGCTACCCTCTGCCTTCTATGGCCTAGCCAGTTCTGAATCCACCTTGCCAGCTCACCCCTGATCCCGTGTGACTTCACCTTTTGTACTAGTCTACCATGAGGGACCTTGTCAAAGGCCTTACTGAAGTCCATGTAGACAACATCCACTGCCCTACCTGCATCAATCATCTTAGTGACCTCCTCGAAAAACTCTATCAAGTTAGTGAGACACGACCTCCCCTTCACAAAACCGTGCTGCCTCTCACTAATACGTCCATTTGCTTCCAAATGGGAGTAGATCCTGTCTCGAAGAATTCTCTCCAGTAATTTCCCTACCACTGAAGTAAGGCTCACCGGCCTGTAGTTCCCGGGATTATCCTTGCTACCCTTCTTAAACAGAGGAACAACATTGGCTATTCTCCAGTCCTCCGGGACATCCCCTGAAGACAGCGAGGATCCAAAGATTTCTGTCAAGGCCTCAGCAATTTCCTCTCCAGCCTCCTTCAGTATTCTGGGGTAGATCCCATCAGGCCCTGGGGACTTATCTACCTTAATATTTTTTAAGACACCCAACACCTCGTCTTTTTGGATCACAATGTGACCCAGGCTATCTACACCCCCTTCTCCAGACTCAACATCTACCAATTCCTTCTCTTTGGTGAATACTGATGCAAAGTATTCATTTAGTACCTCGCCCATTTCCTCTGGCTCCACACATAGATTCCCTTGCCTATCTTTCAGTGGGCCAACCCTTTCCCTGGCTACCCTCTTGCTTTTTATGTAAGTGTAAAAAGCCTTGGGATTTTCCTTAACCCTATTTGCCAATGACTTTTCATGACCCCTTCTAGCCCTCCTGACTCCTTGCTTAAGTTCCTTCCTACTTTCCTTATATGCCACACAGGCTTCGTCTGTTCCCAGCCTTTTAGCCCTGACAAATGCCTCCTTTTTCTTTTTGACGAGGCCTACAATATCACTCGTCATCCAAGGTTCCCGAAAATTGCCGTATTTATCTTTCTTCCTCACAGGAACATGCCTGTCCTGTATTCCCTTCAACTGACACTTGAAAGCCTCCCACATGTCAGATGTTGATTTGCCCTCAAACATCCGCCCCCAATCTATGTTCTTCAGTTCCCGCCTAATATTGTCATAATTAGCCTTCCCCCAATTTAGCACATTCATCCTCGGACCACTCTTATCCTTGTCCACCAGTACTTTAAAACTTACTGAATTGTGGTCACTGTTACCGAAATGCTCCCCTACTGAAACATCTACCACCTGGCCGGGCTCATTCCCCAATACCAGGTCCAGTACCGCCCCTTCCCTAGTTGGACTGTTTACATATTGTTTTAAGAAGCCCTCCTGGATGCTCCTTACAAACTCTGCCCCGTCTAAGCCCCTGGCACTAAGTGAGTCCCAGTCAATATTGGGGAAGTTGAAGTCTCCCATCACCACAACCCTGTTGTTTTTACTCTTTTCCAAAATCTGTCTACCTATCTGCTCCTCTATCTCCCGCTGGCTGTTGGGAGGCCTGTAGTATACCCCCAACATTGTGACTGCACCCTTCTTATTCCTGATCTCTACCCATATAGCCTCACTGCCCTCTGAGGTGTCCTCTCGCAGTATAGCTGTGATATTCTCCCGAACAAGTAGCGCAACTCCGCCTCCCCTTTTACATCCCCCTCTATCCCGCCTGAAACATCTAAATCCTGGAACGTTTAGCTGCCAATCCTGCCCTTCCCTCAACCAGGTCTCTGTAATGGCAATAACATCATAGTTCCAAGTAGTAATCCAAGCTCTAAGTTCATCTGCCTTACCCGTAATGCTCCTTGCATTAAAACATATGCACTTCAGGCCACCAGACCCGCTGTGTTCAGCAACTTTTCCCCGTCTGCTCTGCCTCAGAGCCACACTGTCCCTATTCCCTAGTTCTCCCTCAATGCTCTCACCTTCTGACCTATTGCTCCCGTACCCACCCCCCTGCCATACTAGTTTAAACCCTCCCGTGTGACACTAGCAAACCTCGCGGCCAGGATATTTATGCCTCTCCGGTTTAGATGCAACCCGTCCATCTTATACAGGTCACACCTGCCCCGGAAGAGCTCCCAGTGGTCCAGAAAACGGAAACCCTCCCTCCTACACCAGCTGTTTAGCCACGTGTTTGTCTGCTCTATCTTCCTATTTCTAGCCTCACTGGCACGTGGCACAGGGAGTAATCCCGAGATTACAACCCTCGAGGTCCTGTCCTTTAACTTTCTGCCTAGCTCCCTGAACTCCTGCTGCAGGACCTCATGCCCCTTCCTGCCTATGTCGTTAGTACCAATATGTACAACGACCTCTGCCTGTTTGCCCTCCCCCTTCAGAATTCCCTCTACCCGTTCGGAGACATCCTGGACCCTGGCACCAGGGAGGCAACATACCATCCTGGAGTCTCTTTCACGTCCACAGAAGCGCCTATCTGTGCCCCTGACTATAGAGTCCCCTATTACTATTACTCTTCTGCGCTTTGACCCTCCCTTCTGAACATCAGAGCCAGCCGTGGTGCCACTGCTCTGGCTGCTGCTGTTTTCCCCTGATAGGCTATCCCCCCCGACAGTATCCAAAGGGGTATATCTGTTCGAGAGGGGGACAACCACAGGGGATTCCTGCACTGACTGCCTGCCCTTTCTGGTGGTCACCCATTTCTCTGCCTGCACCTTGGGTGTGACCACATTTACATAACTGCGATCTATGACGCTTTCCGCCACCTGCATGCTCCTAAGTGCATCCAATTGCTGCTCCAACCGAACCATGCGGTCTGTGAGGAGCTCCAGTTGGGTGCACTTTCTGCAGATGAAGCCACCCGGGACGCTGGAAGCCTCCCGGACCTGCCACATCTCACAGTCAGAGCACAGCACCCCTCTAACTGACATTGCGTCAATTAATTAAAATTAAAATTTGTCTTTTTTTTTTATAAATACTTTTTTTTTTTTTTTAAATTGCAAAGTTACTGTCAACTATCTGTTTCCTAGCACTAAATTTCTAATAGAAATGCGATAGCTAACTATAATACTCTCCGATCTCTGGCTTAGATATCCTCTAAATTATAATTAAGTTATTATGTTTAATTAGTTCCCAAATACTCAAATATTTTTTAAATTTAGGTTAGAATCCCAACCAGCCACTCAGGTCACAGCTTTTCTGTGATGTCGCTTCAATTTCCCCCCCGACACACACAATTTGAAAAAAGGTATAAAAGTAAAAATCACTTACTTGCCTTCTGAGTGTCTGAGATGTTCTCAGGTTCTCTCGCTGACAGAGACTGCTCCTCCACCACCGATCCTTGACCTGCACAATGCTAATAATATAATATGGCACTTACCTTACACCAATGGGTCTTATTATTAGGTTAGAGGAGGAGGGCGGGTGGGAGACACTACACGTGTAGTGTCTCGGGTTTCCTCTCCACCAGAATTTATTGGTTGGGGGGGGGGGGGCACTTGCCAGAGGTAGAACTTCCGGTTCCCGCCTTATATAAAAACAAATAAAACTGCTGTCACTACTCACCTCCAAGAAGGCCCCTGCGCACCAAAATCCAATGGGCTGCTCCTGTAAAGGTAAGGTTTTTAAACTAACTACTCACCTCCCAGAAGGCCCCTGCGCACCGCTGCCGCCGAAATCCAAAGGGCTGCTCCTGTAAAGGTAAGTGGTTTTAAATTCACTACTCACCTCCAAGAAGGCCCCTGCGCACCGCTGCCGCCGAAATCCAAAGGGCTGCTCCTGTAAAGGTAAGTGGTTTTAAACTAACTACTCACCTCCCAGAAGGCCCCTGCGCACCGCTGCCGCCGAAATCCAAAGGGCTGCTCCTGTAAAGGTAAGTGGTTTTAAATTCACTACTCACCTCCAAGAAGGCCCCTGCGCACCGCTGCCGCCGAAATCCGGGATAGAGAGTGAGAATAAACCCGGGATAGAGAGTGAGAATAAACCCGGGATAGAGAGTGAGAATAAACCCGGGATAGAGAGTGAGAATAAACCCGGGATAGAGTGAGAATAAACCGGGGACAGAGAGCGAGAATAAACCCGGGATAGAGAGCGAGAATAAACCCAGGATAGAGAGTGAGAATAAACCCGGGATAGAGAGTGAGAATAAACCCGGGATAGAGTGTGAGAATAAACCCGGGATAGAGAGTGAGAATAAACCCGGGATAGAGAGTGAGAATAAACCCGGGATAGAGAGTGAGAATAAACCCGGGATAGAGAGTGAGAATAAACCCGGGATAGAGAGTGAATAAACCCAGGATAGAGAGTGAGAATAAACCCGGGATAGAGAGTGAGAATAAACCCGGGATAGTGAGTGAGAATAAACCCGGGATAGAGAGTGAGAATAAACCCGGGATAGAGAGTGAGAATAAACCCGGGATAGAGAGTGAGAATAAACCCGGGACAGAGAGTGTGAATAAACCCGGGACAGAGAGTGAGTATAAACCCGGGATAGAGAGTGAGAATAAACCCGGGATAGAGAGTGAGAATAAACCCGGGATAGAGAGTGAGAATAAACCCGGGATAGAGAGTGAGAATAAACCCGGGATAGAGAGTGAGATTAAACCCGGGATAGAGAGTGAGAATAAACCCGGGATAGAGAGTGAGAATAAACCCGGGATAGAGAGTGAATAAACCCAGGATAGAGAGTGAGAATAAACCCGGGATAGAGAGTGAGAATAAGCCCGGGATAGTGAGTGAGAATAAACCCGGGATAGAGAGTGAGAATAAACCCGGGATAGAGAGTGAGAATAAACCCGGGATAGAGAGTGAGAATAAACCGGGGATAGAGTGAGAATAAACACGGGATAGAGAGTGAGAATAAACCCGGGATAGAGAGTGAGAATAAACCCGGGATAGAGAGTGAGAATAAACCCGGGATAGAGAGTGAGAATAAACCCGGGATAGAGAGTGAGAATAAACCCGGGATAGAGAGTGAGAATAAACCCGGGATAGAGAGTGAGAATAAACCCGGGATAGAGAGTGAGAATAAACCCGGGATAGAGAGTGAAAATAAACCCGGGACAGAGAGTGAGAATAAACCCGGGACAGAGAGTGAGAATAAACCCGGGATAGAGAGTGAGAATAAACCCGGAAAGAGAGTGAGAATAAACCCGGGACAGAGAGTGAGAATAAACCCGGGACAGAGAGTGAGAATAAACCCGGGACAGAGAGTGAGAATAAACCTGGGATAGAGAGTGAGAATAAACCCGGGATAGAGAGTGAGAATAAACCCGGGATAGAGAGTGAGAATAAACCCGGGATAGAGAGTGAGAATAAACCCGGGATAGAGAGTGAGAATAAACCCGGGATAGAGAGTGAGAATAAACCCGGGATAGAGAGTGAGAATAAACCCGGGATAGAGAGTGAGAATAAACCCGGGATAGAGTGAGAATAAACCGGGGATAGAGAGCGAGAATAAACCCGGGATAGAGAGCGAGAATAAACCCGGGATAGAGAGTGAGAATAAACCCGGGATAGAGAGTGAGAATAAACCCGGGATAGAGAGTGAGAATAAACCCGGGATAGAGAGTGAGAATAAACCCGGGATAGAGTGTGAGAATAAACCCGGGATAGAGAGTGAGAATAAACCCGGGATAGAGAGTGAGAATAAACCCGGGATAGAGAGTCAGAATAAACCCGGGATAGAGAGTGAGAATAAACCCGGGATAGAGAGTGAGAATAAACCCGGGATAGAGAGTGAGAATAAACCCGGGATAGAGAGTGAGAATAAACACGGGATAGAGAGTGAATAAACCCGGGATAGAGAGTGAGAATAAACCCGGGATAGAGAGTGAGAATAAACCCGGGATAGTGAGTGAGAATAAACCCGGGATAGAGAGTGAGAATAAACCCGGGATAGAGAGTGAATAAACCCGGGATAGAGAGTGAGAATAAACCCGGGATAGAGAGTGAGAATAAACCCGGGACAGAGAGTGTGAATAAACCCGGGATAGAGAGTGAGAATAAACCCGGGATAGAGAGTGAGAATAAACCCGGGATAGAGAGTGAGAATAAACCCGGGATAGAGAGTGAGAATAAACCCGGGATAGAGAGTGAGAATAAACCCGGGATAGAGAGTGAGAATAAACCCGGGATAGAGAGTGAATAAACCCGGGATAGAGAGTGAGAATAAACCCGGGATAGAGAGTGAGAATAAACCCGGGATAGAGAGTGAGAACAAAGAACAAAGAACAAAGAAATGTACAGCACAGGAACAGGCCCTTCGGCCCTCCAAGCCCGCGCCGACCATACTGCCCGACTAAACTACAATCTTCTACACTTCCTGGGTCCGTATCCTTCTATTCCCATCCTATTCATATATTTGTCAAGATGCCCCTTAAATGTCCCTATCGTCCCTGCTTCCACTACCTCCTCCGGTAGCGAGTTCCAGGCACCCACTACCCTCTGCGTAAAAAACTTGCCTCGTACATCTACTCTAAACCTTGCCCCTCTCACCTTAAACCTATGCCCCCTAGTAATTGACCCCTCTACCCTGGGGAAAAGCCTCTGACTATCCACTCTGTCTATGCCCCTCATAATTTTGTAGACCTCTATCAGGTCGCCCCTCAACCTCCTTCGTTCCAGAGAGAACAAACCGAGTTTATTCAATCGCTCCTCATAGCTTATGCCCTCCATACCAGGCAACATTCTGGTAAATCTCTTCTGCACCCTCTCTAAAGCCTCCACATCCTTCTGGTAGTGTGGCGACCAGAATTGAACACTATACTCCAAGTGTGGCCTAACTAAGGTTCTATACAGCTGCAACATGACTTGCCAATTCTTATACTCAATGCCCCGTCCAATGAAGGCAAGCATGCCGTATGCCTTCTTGACTACCTTCTCCACCTGTGTTGCCCCTTTCAATGACCTGTGGACCTGTACTCCTAGATCTCTTTGACTTTCAATACTCTTGAGGGTTCTACCATTCACTGTATATTCCCTACCTGCATTAGCCCTTCCAAAATGCATTACCTCACATTTGTCCGGATTAAACTCCATCTGCCATCTCTCCGCCCAAGTCTCCAGACAACCTAAATCCTGCTGTATCCTCAGACAGTCCTCATCGCTATCCGCAATTCCACCAACCTTTGTGTCGTCTGCAAACTTACTAATCAGACCAGTTACATTTTCCTCCAAATCATTTATATATACTACAAACAGCAAAGGTCCCAGCACTGATCCCTGTGGAACACCACTGGTCACAGCCCTCCAATTAGAAAAGCATCCCTCCATTGCTACCCTCTGCCTTCTATGGCCTAGCCAGTTCTGAATCCACCTTGCCAGCTCACCCCTGATCCCGTGTGACTTCACCTTTTGTACTAGTCTACCATGAGGGACCTTGTCAAAGGCCTTACTGAAGTCCATGTAGACAACATCCACTGCCCTACCTGCATCAATCATCTTAGTGACCTCCTCGAAAAACTCTATCAAGTTAGTGAGACACGACCTCCCCTTCACAAAACCGTGCTGCCTCTCACTAATACGTCCATTTGCTTCCAAATGGGAGTAGATCCTGTCTCGAAGAATTCTCTCCAGTAATTTCCCTACCACTGAAGTAAGGCTCACCGGCCTGTAGTTCCCGGGATTATCCTTGCTACCCTTCTTAAACAGAGGAACAACATTGGCTATTCTCCAGTCCTCCGGGACATCCCCTGAAGACAGCGAGGATCCAAAGATTTCTGTCAAGGCCTCAGCAATTTCCTCTCCAGCCTCCTTCAGTATTCTGGGGTAGATCCCATCAGGCCCTGGGGACTTATCTACCTTAATATTTTTTAAGACACCCAACACCTCGTCTTTTTGGATCACAATGTGACCCAGGCTATCTACACCCCCTTCTCCAGACTCAACATCTACCAATTCCTTCTCTTTGGTGAATACTGATGCAAAGTATTCATTTAGTACCTCGCCCATTTCCTCTGGCTCCACACATAGATTCCCTTGCCTATCTTTCAGTGGGCCAACCCTTTCCCTGGCTACCCTCTTGCTTTTTATGTAAGTGTAAAAAGCCTTGGGATTTTCCTTAACCCTATTTGCCAATGACTTTTCATGACCCCTTCTAGCCCTCCTGACTCCTTGCTTAAGTTCCTTCCTACTTTCCTTATATGCCACACAGGCTTCGTCTGTTCCCAGCCTTTTAGCCCTGACAAATGCCTCCTTTTTCTTTTTGACGAGGCCTACAATATCACTCGTCATCCAAGGTTCCCGAAAATTGCCGTATTTATCTTTCTTCCTCACAGGAACATGCCTGTCCTGTATTCCCTTCAACTGACACTTGAAAGCCTCCCACATGTCAGATGTTGATTTGCCCTCAAACATCCGCCCCCAATCTATGTTCTTCAGTTCCCGCCTAATATTGTCATAATTAGCCTTCCCCCAATTTAGCACATTCATCCTCGGACCACTCTTATCCTTGTCCACCAGTACTTTAAAACTTACTGAATTGTGGTCACTGTTACCGAAATGCTCCCCTACTGAAACATCTACCACCTGGCCGGGCTCATTCCCCAATACCAGGTCCAGTACCGCCCCTTCCCTAGTTGGACTGTTTACATATTGTTTTAAGAAGCCCTCCTGGATGCTCCTTACAAACTCTGCCCCGTCTAAGCCCCTGGCACTAAGTGAGTCCCAGTCAATATTGGGGAAGTTGAAGTCTCCCATCACCACAACCCTGTTGTTTTTACTCTTTTCCAAAATCTGTCTACCTATCTGCTCCTCTATCTCCCGCTGGCTGTTGGGAGGCCTGTAGTATACCCCCAACATTGTGACTGCACCCTTCTTATTCCTGATCTCTACCCATATAGCCTCACTGCCCTCTGAGGTGTCCTCTCGCAGTATAGCTGTGATATTCTCCCGAACAAGTAGCGCAACTCCGCCTCCCCTTTTACATCCCCCTCTATCCCGCCTGAAACATCTAAATCCTGGAACGTTTAGCTGCCAATCCTGCCCTTCCCTCAACCAGGTCTCTGTAATGGCAATAACATCATAGTTCCAAGTAGTAATCCAAGCTCTAAGTTCATCTGCCTTACCCGTAATGCTCCTTGCATTAAAACATATGCACTTCAGGCCACCAGACCCGCTGTGTTCAGCAACTTTTCCCCGTCTGCTCTGCCTCAGAGCCACACTGTCCCTATTCCCTAGTTCTCCCTCAATGCTCTCACCTTCTGACCTATTGCTCCCGTACCCACCCCCCTGCCATACTAGTTTAAACCCTCCCGTGTGACACTAGCAAACCTCGCGGCCAGGATATTTATGCCTCTCCGGTTTAGATGCAACCCGTCCATCTTATACAGGTCACACCTGCCCCGGAAGAGCTCCCAGTGGTCCAGAAAACGGAAACCCTCCCTCCTACACCAGCTGTTTAGCCACGTGTTTGTCTGCTCTATCTTCCTATTTCTAGCCTCACTGGCACGTGGCACAGGGAGTAATCCCGAGATTACAACCCTCGAGGTCCTGTCCTTTAACTTTCTGCCTAGCTCCCTGAACTCCTGCTGCAGGACCTCATGCCCCTTCCTGCCTATGTCGTTAGTACCAATATGTACAACGACCTCTGCCTGTTTGCCCTCCCCCTTCAGAATTCCCTCTACCCGTTCGGAGACATCCTGGACCCTGGCACCAGGGAGGCAACATACCATCCTGGAGTCTCTTTCACGTCCACAGAAGCGCCTATCTGTGCCCCTGACTATAGAGTCCCCTATTACTATTACTCTTCTGCGCTTTGACCCTCCCTTCTGAACATCAGAGCCAGCCGTGGTGCCACTGCTCTGGCTGCTGCTGTTTTCCCCTGATAGGCTATCCCCCACGACAGTATCCAAAGGGGTATATCTGTTCGAGAGGGGGACAACCACAGGGGATTCCTGCACTGACTGCCTGCCCTTTCTGGTGGTCACCCATTTCTCTGCCTGCACCTTGGGTGTGACCACATTTACATAACTGCGATCTATGACGCTTTCCGCCACCTGCATGCTCCTAAGTGCATCCAATTGCTGCTCCAACCGAACCATGCGGTCTGTGAGGAGCTCCAGTTGGGTGCACTTTCTGCAGATGAAGCCACCCGGGACGCTGGAAGCCTCCCGGACCTGCCACATCTCACAGTCAGAGCACAGCACCCCTCTAACTGACATTGCGTCAATTAATTAAAATTAAAATTTGTCTTTTTTTTTTATAAATACTTTTTTTTTTTTTAAATTGCAAAGTTACTGTCAACTATCTGTTTCCTAGCACTAAATTTCTAATAGAAATGCGATAGCTAACTATAATACTCTCCGATCTCTGGCTTAGATATCCTCTAAATTATAATTAAGTTATTATGTTTAATTAGTTCCCAAATACTCAAATATTTTTTAAATTTAGGTTAGAATCCCAACCAGCCACTCAGGTCACAGCTTTTCTGTGATGTCGCTTCAATTTCCCCCCCGACACACACAATTTGAAAAAAGGTATAAAAGTAAAAATCACTTACTTGCCTTCTGAGTGTCTGAGATGTTCTCAGGTTCTCTCGCTGACAGAGACTGCTCCTCCACCACCGATCCTTGACCTGCACAATGCTAATAATATAATATGGCACTTACCTTACACCAATGGGTCTTATTATTAGGTTAGAGGAGGAGGGCGGGTGGGAGACACTACACGTGTAGTGTCTCGGGTTTCCTCTCCACCAGAATTTATTGGTTGGGGGGGGGGGGGGGCACTTGCCAGAGGTAGAACTTCCGGTTCCCGCCTTATATAAAAACAAATAAAACTGCTGTCACTACTCACCTCCAAGAAGGCCCCTGCGCACCAAAATCCAATGGGCTGCTCCTGTAAAGGTAAGGTTTTTAAACTAACTACTCACCTCCCAGAAGGCCCCTGCGCACCGCTGCCGCCGAAATCCAAAGGGCTGCTCCTGTAAAGGTAAGTGGTTTTAAATTCACTACTCACCTCCAAGAAGGCCCCTGCGCACCGCTGCCGCCGAAATCCAAAGGGCTGCTCCTGTAAAGGTAAGTGGTTTTAAACTAACTACTCACCTCCCAGAAGGCCCCTGCGCACCGCTGCCGCCGAAATCCAAAGGGCTGCTCCTGTAAAGGTAAGTGGTTTTAAATTCACTACTCACCTCCAAGAACGCCCCTGCGCACCGCTGCCGCCGAAATCCAAAGGGCTGCTCCTGTAAAGGTAAGTGGTTTTAAACTAACTACTCACCTCCCAGAAGGCCCCTGCGCACCGCTGCCGCCGAAATCCAAAGGGCTGCTCCTGTAAAGGTAAGTGGTTTTAAAGTCGCTACTCACCTCCAAGAAGGCCCCTGCGCACCGCTGCCGCCGAAATCCAAAGGGCTGCTCCTGTAAAGGTAAGTGGTTTTAAACTAACTACTCACCTCCCAGAAGGCCCCTGCGCACCGCTGCCGCCGAAATCCAAAGGGCTGCTCCTGTAAAGGTAAGTGGTTTTAAATTCACTACTCACCTCCAAGAAGGCCCCTGCGCACCGCTGCCGCCGAAATCCGGGATAGAGAGTGAGAATAAACCCGGGATAGAGAGTGAGAATAAACCCGGGATAGAGAGTGAGAATAAACCCGGGATAGAGAGTGAGAATAAACCCGGGATAGAGTGAGAATAAACCGGGGATAGAGAGCGAGAATAAACCCGGGATAGAGAGCGAGAATAAACCCAGGATAGAGAGTGAGAATAAACCCGGGATAGAGAGTGAGAATAAACCCGGGATAGAGTGTGAGAATAAACCCGGGATAGAGAGTGAGAATAAACCCGGGATAGAGAGTGAGAATAAACCCGGGATAGAGAGTGAATAAACCCGGGATAGAGAGTGAGAATAAACCCGGGATAGAGAGTGAGAATAAACCCGGGATAGAGAGTGAGAATAAACCCGGGATAGAGAGTGAGAATAAACCCGGGATAGAGAGTGAATAAACCCAGGATAGAGAGTGAGAATAAACCCGGGATAGAGAGTGAGAATAAACCCGGGATAGTGAGTGAGAATAAACCCGGGATAGTGAGTGAGAATAAACCCGGGATAGAGAGTGAGAATAAACCCGGGATAGAGAGTGAATAAACCCAGGATAGAGAGTGAGAATAAACCCGGGATAGAGAGTGAGAATAAACCCGGGATAGAGAGTGAATAAACCCAGGATAGAGAGTGAGAATAAACCCGGGATAGAGAGTGAGAATAAACCCGGGATAGTGAGTGAGAATAAACCCGGGATAGAGAGTGAGAATAAACCCGGGATAGAGAGTGAGAATAAACCCGGGATAGAGAGTGAGAATAAACCCGGGACAGAGAGTGTGAATAAACCCGGGACAGAGAGTGAGAATAAACCCGGGATAGAGAGTGAGAATAAACCCGGGATAGAGAGTGAGAATAAACCCGGGATAGAGAGTGAGAATAAACCCGGGATAGAGAGTGAGAATAAACCCGGGATAGAGAGTGAGAATAAACCCGGGATAGAGAGTGAGAATAAACCCGGGATAGAGAGTGAGAATAAACCCGGGATAGAGAGTGAATAAACCCAGGATAGAGAGTGAGAATAAACCCGGGATAGAGAGTGAGAATAAACCCGGGATAGTGAGTGAGAATAAACCCGGGATAGAGAGTGAGAATAAACCCGGGATAGAGAGTGAGAATAAACCCGGGATAGAGAGTGAGAATAAACCCGGGACAGAGAGTGTGAATAAACCCGGGACAGAGAGTGAGAATAAACCCGGGATAGAGAGTGAGAATAAACCCGGGATAGAGAGTGAGAATAAACCCGGGATAGAGAGTGAGAATAAACCCGGGATAGAGAGTGAGAATAAACCCGGGATAGAGAGTGAGAATAAGCCCGGGATAGAGAGTGAGAATAAGCCCGGGATAGAGTGTGAGAATAAGCCCGGGATAGAGAGTGAGAATAAACCCGGGATAGAGAGTGAGAATAAACCCGGGATAGAGAGTGAGAATAAACCCGGGATAGAGAGTGAGAATAAACCCGGGATAGAGAGTGAGAATAAACCCGGGATAGAATCATAGAATCATAGAAGTTTACAGCATGGAAACAGGCCCTTCGGCCCAACCAGTCCATGCCGCCCAGTTTTTTACCATTAAGCTAGTCCCAGTTGCCCGCACTTGGCCCATAACCCTCTATACCCATCTTACCCATGTAACCATCTAAATGCTTTTTGAAAGACACAATTGTACCCGCTTCTACTACTACCTCTGGCAGCCCATTCCAGACACTCACTACCCTCTGAGTGAAGAAATTGCCCCTCTGGGCCCTTCTGAATCTCTCCCCTCTCACCTTAAACCTATGCCCTCTAGTTTTAGACTCCCCTACCTTTGGGAAAAGATGTTGACTATCTACCTTATCTATGCCCCTCATTATTTTATAGACCTCTATAAGATCACCCCTAAGCCTCCTACGCTCCAGGGAAAAAAGTCCCAGTCTATCCAGCCTCTCCTTATAACTCAAACCATCAAGTCCCGGCAACATCCTAGTAAATCTTTTCTGCACTCTTTCTAGTTTAATAATATCCTTTCTATAATAGGGTGACCAGAACTGCACACAGTATTCCAAGTGTGGCCGTACCAATGTCCTGTACAACTTCAACAAGACGTCCCAACTCCTATATTCAATGTTCTGACCAATGAAACCAAGCATGCCGAATGCCTTCTTCACCACCCTGTCCACCTGCGACTCCACCTTCAAGGAGCTATGAACCTGTACTCCTAGATCTCTTTGTTCTATAACTCTCCCCAACGCCATACCATTAACTGAGTAGGTCCTGGCCTGATTCGATCTGCCAAAATGCATCACCTCACATTTATCTAAATTAAACTCCATCTGCCATTCATCGGCCCACTGGCCTAATTGATCAAGATCCCGTTGCAATCCTAGATAACCTTCTTCACTGTCCACTGTGCCACCAATCTTGGTGTCATCTGCAAACTTACTAACCATGCCTCCTAAATTCTCATCCAAATCATTAATATAAATCACAAATAACAGTGGACCCAGGACCGATCCCTGAGGCACACCACTGGTCACAGGCCTCCAGTTTGAAAAACAACCCTCTACAACCACCCTCTGCCTTCTGTCGTCCAGCCAATTTTGAATCCAATTGGCAACCTCACCCTGGATCCCGTGAGCTTTAACCTTCTGCAACAACCTACCATGCGGTACCTTGTCAAAGGCTTTGCTAAAGTCCATGTAGACAACGTCTACTGCACTACCCTCATCTACCTTCTTGGTCACTCCCTCAAAAAACTCAATCAAATTTGTGAGACATGATTTTCCACGCACAAAGCCATGCTGACTGCCCCGAATCAGTCCTTGCCTCTCTAAATGCTTGTAGATCCTGTCTCTCAGAATACCTTCTAGCAACTTACCTACTACAGACGTTAGGCTCACCGGTCTGTAGTTCCCAGGCTTTTCCCTGCTGCCCTTCTTAAACAAGGGCACAACATTCGCCACTCTCCAATCTTCAGGCACCTCACCTGTGGCTGCCGATGATTCAAATATCTCGGTTAGGGGACCCGCAATTTCCTCCCTAGCCTCCCACAACATCCTGGGATACATTTCATCAGGTCCCGGGGATTTATCTACCTTGATGCGCTTTAAGACTTCCAGCACCTCCTCCTCTGTAATATGCACACTTCTCAAGACATCACTATTTATTTCCCTTAGTTTCCTAACATCCATGCCTTTCTCCACCGTGAATACCGATGAGAAATATTCATTCAGGATCTCACCCAACTCTTGTGGCTCTGCACATAGATGCCCTTGTTGATCCTTAAGAGGCCCTACTCTGTCCCTAGTTACTCTTTTCCCCTTTATGTATCTGTAGAATCTCTTTGGATTCTCCCTTGCATTATTTGCCAAAGCAATTTCATGTCCCCTTTTTGCCCTCCTGATTTCCCTCTTAACTCTATTTCGACAATCTCTATACTCTTCAAGGGATCTACTTGATCCCAGTTGCTTATGTACGTCATATGCCTCCTTCTTTTTGACCAGAGTCTCAATATCTCGAGTCATCCAGGGTTCCCTACTTCTACCAGCCTTGCCCTTCACTCTAAAGGGAATGTGCTTACCCTGCACCCTGGTTAACACATTTTTAAAAGCCTCCCATTTACCAGCCGTCCCTTTGTCTGCCAATAGTCTCCCCCAATCTACCTCTGCAAGTTCCTGTCTGATACCATCAAAATTGGCCTTGCCCCAATTAAGAATTTTAACTCTTGGGCCAGACCTATCATTCTCCATAGCTATCTTAAAACTAATGGAATTATGGTCACTTGTCCCAAAGTGATCCCTCACTAGCACTTCTATCACTTGCCCTTCCTTATTTCCCAAGACGAGGTCAAGTTTTGCCCCCTCTCTAGTCGGTCCATCCACATACTGAATGAGAAATTCCTCCTGAATACACTCAACAAATTTCCCTCCATCCAAGCCCCTAATGCTATGGCTGTCCCAGTCAATGTTGGGAAAGTTAAAGTCCCCTACTACTACCACCCTATTATTCTTGCAGCTATCTGTAATCTCCTTACATATTTGCTCCTCAATTTCCCGCTGACTATTTGGGGGCCTGTAGTACAGTCCTACCAAGGTGATCTCTCCCTTCTTATTTTTCAGTTCCACCCATATAGACTCAGTGGGCGAACCCTCGGATATATCCCCTCTAAGTACTGCCGTGATGTTCTCCCTAATCAAAAACGCCACTCCCCCTCCTCTCTTACCTCCTGTTCTATCCTTTCTATAGCATCTGTACCCCGGAACATTGAGCTGCCAGTCCTGCCCCTCCCTTAGCCATGTTTCAGTCATAGCTATAATATCCCAGTCCCATGTGCCCGTCCATGCCCTGAGTTCATCCGCTTTGCCCGTCAGGCCCCTTGCATTGAAATAAATGCAGTTTAATGTAGACCTTCCTTGCTCTCTGCCCTGCTTTCTCTGGTCATGCTTTGCACACTCTCCCTTCCTGCCTTTTGTTTCTGTCCCCACTGACTTCCTACATCGGTTCCCATCCCCCTGGCACATTAGTTTAAACCCTCCCCAACTGCACTAGCAAACACCCCCCCGATAGAGAGTGAGAATAAACCCGGGATAGAGAGTGAGAATAAACCCGGGATAGAGAGTGAGAATAAACCCGGGATAGAGAGTGAGAATAAACACGGGATAGAGAGTGAGAATAAACCCGGGATAGAGAGTGAGAATAAACCCGGGATAGAGAGTGAGAATAAACCCGGGATAGAGAGTGAGAATAAACCCGGGATAGAGAGTGAATAAACCCGGGATAGAGAGTGAGAATAAACCCGGGATGGAGAGTGAGAATAAACCCGGGATGGAGAGTGAGAATAAACCCGGGATAGAGAGTGAATAAACCCGGGATAGAGAGTGAGAATAAACCCGGGATAGAGAGTGAATAAACCCGGGATAGAGAGTGAGAATAAACCCGGGATAGAGAGTGAGAATAAACCCGGGATAGAGAGTGAGAATAAACCGGGGATAGAGAGTGAGAATAAACCCGGGATAGAGAGTGAGAATAAACCCGGGATAGAGAGTGAGAATAAACCCGGGATAGAGAGCGAGAATAAACCCGGGATAGAGAGCGAGAATAAACCCGGGATAGAGAGCGAGAATAAACCCGGGATAGAGAGCGAGAATAAACCCGGGATAGAGAGTGAGAATAAACCCGGGATAGAGAGTGAGAATAAACCCGGGATAGAGAGTGAGAATAAACCCGGGATAGAGAGTGAGAATAAACCCGGGATAGAGAGTGAGAATAAACCCGGGATAGAGAGTGAGAATAAACCCGGGATAGAGAGTGAGAATAAACCCGGGATAGAGAGTGAGAATAAACCCGGGATAGAGAGTGAGAATAAACCCGGGATAGAGAGTGAATAAACCCGGGATAGAGAGTGAGAATAAACCCGGGATAGAGAGTGAGAATAAACCCGGGATAGAGAGTGAATAAACCCGGGATAGAGAGTGAGAATAAACCCGGGATAGAGAGTGAGAATAAACCCGGGATAGAGAGTGAGAATAAACCCGGGATAGAGAGTGAGAAAAAACCCGGGATAGAGTGTGAGAATAAACCCGGGATACAGAGTGAGAATAAACCCGGGATAGAGTGAGAATAAACCCGGGATAGAGAGTGAGAATAAACCCGGGATAGAGAGTGAGAATAAACCCGGGATAGAGAGTGAGAATATACCCGGGATAGAGAGTGAGAATAAACCCGGGATAGAGAGTGAGGATAAACCCGGGATAGAGAGTGAGAATAAACCCGGGATAGAGTGTGAGAATAAACCCGGGATAGAGAGTGAGAATAAACCCGGGATAGAGAGTGAGAATAAACCCGGGATAGAGAGTGAGAATAAACCCGGGATAGAGTGTGAATAAACCCGGGATAGAGTGAGAATAAACCCGGGATAGAGAGTGAGAATAAACCCGGGACAGAGTGAGAATAAACCCAGGATAGAGAGAGAATAAACCCGGGATAGAGAGTGAGGATAAACCCGGGATAGAGAGTGAGAATAAACCCGGGATAGAGAGTGAGAATAAACCCGGGATAGAGAGTGAGAATAAACCCGGGATAGAGAGTGAGAATAAACCCGGGATAGAGAGTGTGAATAAACCCGGGACAGAGAGTGAGAATAAACCCGGGATAGAGAGTGAATAAACCCGGGATAGAGAGTGAGAATAAACCCGGGATAGAGAGTGAGAATAAACCCGGGATAGAGAGTGAGAATAAACCCGGGATAGAGAGTGAGAAAAAACCCGGGATAGAGTGTGAGAATAAACCCGGGATACAGAGTGAGAATAAACCCGGGATAGAGTGAGAATAAACCCGGGATAGAGAGTGAGAATAAACCCGGGATAGAGAGTGAGAATAAACCCGGGATAGAGAGTGAGAATATACCCGGGATAGAGAGTGAGAATAAACCCGGGATAGAGAGTGAGGATAAACCCGGGATAGAGAGTGAGAATAAACCCGGGATAGAGTGTGAGAATAAACCCGGGATAGAGAGTGAGAATAAACCCGGGATAGAGAGTGAGAATAAACCCGGGATAGAGAGTGAGAATAAACCCGGGATAGAGTGTGAATAAACCCGGGATAGAGTGAGAATAAACCCGGGATAGAGAGTGAGAATAAACCCGGGACAGAGTGAGAATAAACCCAGGATAGAGAGAGAATAAACCCGGGATAGAGAGTGAGGATAAACCCGGGATAGAGAGTGAGAATAAACCCGGGATAGAGAGTGAGAATAAACCCGGGATAGAGAGTGAGAATAAACCCGGGATAGAGAGTGAGAATAAACCCGGGATAGAGAGTGTGAATAAACCCGGGATAGAGAGTGAGAATAAACCCGGGATAGAGAGCGAGAATAAACCCGGGATAGAGAGCGAGAATAAACCCGGGATAGAGAGCGAGAATAAACCCGGGATAGAGAGTGAGAATAAACCCGGGATAGAGAGTGAGAATAAACCCGGGATAGAGAGTGAGAATAAACCCGGGATAGAGTGAGAATAAACCCGGGATAGAGAGTGAGAATAAACCGGGGATAGAGAGTGAGAATAAACCCGGGATAGAGAGTGAGAATAAACCCGGGATAGAGAGTGAGAATAAACCCGGGATAGAGAGCGAGAATAAACCCGGGATAGAGAGCGAGAATAAACCCGGGATAGAGAGCGAGAATAAACCCGGGATAGAGAGCGAGAATAAACCCGGGATAGAGAGTGAGAATAAACCCGGGATAGAGAGTGAGAATAAACCCGGGATAGAGAGTGAGAATAAACCCGGGATAGAGAGTGAGAATAAACCCGGGATAGAGAGTGAGAATAAACCCGGGATAGAGAGTGAGAATAAACCCGGGATAGAGAGTGAGAATAAACCCGGGATAGAGAGTGAGAATAAACCCGGGATAGAGAGTGAGAATAAACCCGGGATAGAGAGTGAATAAACCCGGGATAGAGAGTGAGAATAAACCCGGGATAGAGAGTGAGAATAAACCCGGGATAGAGAGTGAATAAACCCGGGATAGAGAGTGAGAATAAACCCGGGATAGAGAGTGAGAATAAACCCGGGATAGAGAGTGAGAATAAACCCGGGATAGAGAGTGAGAAAAAACCCGGGATAGAGTGTGAGAATAAACCCGGGATACAGAGTGAGAATAAACCCGGGATAGAGTGAGAATAAACCCGGGATAGAGAGTGAGAATAAACCCGGGATAGAGAGTGAGAATAAACCCGGGATAGAGAGTGAGAATATACCCGGGATAGAGAGTGAGAATAAACCCGGGATAGAGAGTGAGGATAAACCCGGGATAGAGAGTGAGAATAAACCCGGGATAGAGTGTGAGAATAAACCCGGGATAGAGAGTGAGAATAAACCCGGGATAGAGAGTGAGAATAAACCCGGGATAGAGAGTGAGAATAAACCCGGGATAGAGTGTGAATAAACCCGGGATAGAGTGAGAATAAACCCGGGATAGAGAGTGAGAATAAACCCGGGACAGAGTGAGAATAAACCCAGGATAGAGAGAGAATAAACCCGGGATAGAGAGTGAGGATAAACCCGGGATAGAGAGTGAGAATAAACCCGGGATAGAGAGTGAGAATAAACCCGGGATAGAGAGTGAGAATAAACCCGGGATAGAGAGTGAGAATAAACCCGGGATAGAGAGTGTGAATAAACCCGGGACAGAGAGTGAGAATAAACCCGGGATAGAGAGTGAATAAACCCGGGATAGAGAGTGAGAATAAACCCGGGATAGAGAGTGAGAATAAACCCGGGATAGAGAGTGAGAATAAACCCGGGATAGAGAGTGAGAAAAAACCCGGGATAGAGTGTGAGAATAAACCCGGGATACAGAGTGAGAATAAACCCGGGATAGAGTGAGAATAAACCCGGGATAGAGAGTGAGAATAAACCCGGGATAGAGAGTGAGAATAAACCCGGGATAGAGAGTGAGAATATACCCGGGATAGAGAGTGAGAATAAACCCGGGATAGAGAGTGAGGATAAACCCGGGATAGAGAGTGAGAATAAACCCGGGATAGAGTGTGAGAATAAACCCGGGATAGAGAGTGAGAATAAACCCGGGATAGAGAGTGAGAATAAACCCGGGATAGAGAGTGAGAATAAACCCGGGATAGAGTGTGAATAAACCCGGGATAGAGTGAGAATAAACCCGGGATAGAGAGTGAGAATAAACCCGGGACAGAGTGAGAATAAACCCAGGATAGAGAGAGAATAAACCCGGGATAGAGAGTGAGGATAAACCCGGGATAGAGAGTGAGAATAAACCCGGGATAGAGAGTGAGAATAAACCCGGGATAGAGAGTGAGAATAAACCCGGGATAGAGAGTGAGAATAAACCCGGGATAGAGAGTGTGAATAAACCCGGGATAGAGAGTGAGAATAAACCCGGGATAGAGAGCGAGAATAAACCCGGGATAGAGAGCGAGAATAAACCCGGGATAGAGAGCGAGAATAAACCCGGGATAGAGAGTGAGAATAAACCCGGGATAGAGAGTGAGAATAAACCCGGGATAGAGAGTGAGAATAAACCCGGGATAGAGTGTGAATAAACCCGGGATAGAGTGAGAATAAACCCGGGATAGAGAGTGAGAATAAACCCGGGATAGAGAGTGAGAATAAACCCGGGACAGAGTGTGAATAAACCCAGGATAGAGAGAGAATAAACCCGGGATAGAGAGTGAGGATAAACCCGGGATAGAGAGTGAAGAAAGCCAGAAGAAGCAACAATTTTTTATTTGGCATAGATATAATAAATTTCGAGTAAATTCTGCTCACCTCTGCACCTGACCTCTCTCCTCCTCTGTCGGTATCCTGTCTCTCTCTCTCTCTCTCTCGGTCTGTCTCGCTGTGATATTAGCCCCGAGATAAAGAACTGGAGGAGCTCTCCCCACCCACAGCCTCCGTAGCCTATCAGAGGGACAGTGCATTCATTCCTTCTCAAGTTCGGGGCGTTCCTGCACTTTGCTTCTGTCGCGCGTAGGAACCTGTTCGTTTTGAACGTGTTGTGTCTCCTCTCCAGGTGGCGGGTGGTTTGACTTTGTGCCGAGCAGCCGGGCGGCTTGAGGTGCACGCGACTGAATCCTCTGCTGACCCGACCAGGCTGCCTTCCCTGCTCGCTCGCGTTCAACCTTCTACTGGGCCCGGACTGGACTTTCTGGGTCACATCAAAAGCTCCACGGCCGGGGAACCCCCACAAATAATCCCTGTTTTACAGTTCACACAGAGAATATCTGTAACAATCTGCACCTTTCCTTCCATGCGTAGTCAGGAGCCATGGCAGAGGCGTGAAGTGCATCCTATAACATGGCTGACTCGGATTTTCTCCCACACTTACCCCTGGAATGTGTTGGCAAGATTGGGTCATATATTGGTCACATCTTCCTTGGCCGTTGGCTGCTGTGGGTCGGAGAGTGGGAGGGGTTGTGGGGTGGGGGGGGTAGGAACATGAACTCAGAGGCAGGGGCGCCTCAAGATCTCCTCTAGTTGCAGCACCGGCTGCCTGTTTTAGATTTAAGGTTGTTCATTTTACTCTTTCGCAGCAGGCAGGCCGGGCCGGCATTTTCTACCCATCCCGAGTTGCCCCCCCGAGCAGGTGGTGGGCGAGCCGCCATCTTGAACCCGCCGCAGTCCCGCGTGGTGTAGGTACACCCACAGTGCTGTTAGGGAGGGAGTTCCCAGGGTTTTGACACCGGCCACAGTGAAGGAACGGCCGATATATTTCCGAGTCGGGATGGCGAGCGGCTCGGAGGGGGGGATTCGTGTTCCCCGTGCGTCTGCTGCCCTCGTCCTTCTAGACGGTAGAGGTGGCGGGTTTGGAAGGTGCTGTCGAAGGAGCGAGTGGCTGCGGGGCGCCTTGTAGACGGTGCACACGGCTGCCGCTGTGCGTCGGGGGGTGGAGGGAGTGAATGTTTGTGGTTAGCGTGTCGATCGAGCGGGGCTGCTTTGTCCTGGATGGTGTTGAGCTTCTCGATTGTTGTTGGGAGCCGCACCCATCCAGGCGAGTGGAGAGTATTCCCGCACACACCTGACTTGTGCCTTGTAGATGGTGGACAGGCTTTGGGGGGAGTCAGGAGGTGAGTTACTCTCCGCAGGATTCCCAGCCTCTGACCTGCTCTGGTAGCCACAGTATTAATGTGGCTGGGTCCAGTTCAGTTTCTGATCAATGGTAACCCCCAGGGTGTTGATAGTGGGGGATTCAGCGATGGTGATGCCATTGAATGTCAAGGGGCGATGGTTAGATCCTCTCTTGTAGGAGATGGTCATTGCCGGGCACTTGTGTGGCGCGAATGTAACTTGCCACTTGTCAGCCCCGAGCCCGGATATTGTCCAGGTCTTGCTGCATTTGGACAGGGGCTGATTCAGTATCTGAGGAGACGCGAATGGTGCGGAACATCGTGCAGTCGTCCGCAAACATCCCCACTTCTGACCTTGTGATGGAAGGGAGGTCATTGATGAAGCAGCTGAAGATGGTTGGGGCCGAGGACACGACCCTGAGGATCTCCCACAGTGATGTCCTGGAGCTGAGATGATTGACCTCCAACCACCACAACCATCTTCCTTTGTGCCGGGTCTGACTCCAACCAGCGGAGAGTTTCCCCCTGATTCCCATTGACTTCAAGGTTCCTTGATACCATGCTCCGTGAAATGTGACCTTGATGCCCAGCGCAGTCACGCTCACCTCACCAGTTTGAACCAAAGCCTTAGTGAGGTCAGGAGCTGCGAGGCCCTGGTGGA
This sequence comes from Scyliorhinus torazame, assembly GCF_047496885.1. NCBI lineage: Eukaryota > Metazoa > Chordata > Chondrichthyes > Carcharhiniformes > Scyliorhinidae > Scyliorhinus > Scyliorhinus torazame. The sequence continues at coordinate 26,316,034 of NC_092730.1, read as the reverse complement.
ACCCAATCTGAGCATCACTTCCTGCTGATCCCAGGTCATGAGGCTCCAGATCGGGGTCGAGTGCAATTCTGCTGCTGCTGATGGCTCATGGCCCCTCATGGATGCCCACTTGCTCGATCAGTCCGGGATCTATCACATTTAGCACCACACAACACGACGAAGGGCACACTCGGCGAAGTTGGAAATCTGCCTCCACGAGGACTGGGCAGTGGTCGATACTACCGGTACTGACACAGACAGATGCATCTGATGAGGGCGAGGTCAAATAGGTTTTATCCTCTCGTTGGTTCAACCTGCTGAGTTGATGCCACCAACATCGTCGGGAAGTTACCAATTTGTTAGATGGTCATCAGCAAGAGTTTTCCTTGCCCATGTCTGACCAGATGCCATGAGAACTCATGGAGTCCAGAGTTGATGTTGAGGACTCCCATGGCAACTTCCTCCTGACTGTATACCACCCCCTCTGCTGGGTCTATTGTGTCAATGGGACGAGACCTAGCCAGGGATGGCGATGTCCAGAATGTTGTCTGTAAGGTATGATATACCATGAGGATGATTATGTCAGGCTGCTGCTTGACGTGTCTCAGAGAGGATCTAATTATCGCTCCTTGACATTCAATGGCGTTACCATCGCTGAATCCCCCACAATCGACAACCTGGGGGTTACCATTGATCAGAAACTGAACTGGACCCAGCCACATTAATACTGTGGCTACCAGAGCAGGTCAGAGGCTGGGAATCCTGCGGAGAGTAACTCACCTCCTGACTCCCCCCAAAGCCTGTCCACCATCTACAAGGCACAAGTCAGGAGTGAGGGGGAATACTCTCCACTCGCCTGGATGAGCGCGGCTCCCAACAACACTCGAGAAGCTCAACACCATCCAGGACAAAGCAGCCCTGCTTGATTGCTCCCCCTTCCATAAACATTCAAACCCTCCAACACCGACGCACAGCGGCAGCCGTGTGCACCGTTACAAGATGCACCGCAGTGACTCACCCAAGTTCCTTAGTCAGCACCTTCCAAACCCACGACCACTCCCATCTCAAAGGACAGGAGTAGCAGATACCTGGGAACCCCACCACCTGGAGGTTCCACTCCAAGTCACTCACCACCCTGACTTGGAAATATATCGGCCGTTCCTTCACTGTCGCTGGGGCAAAACCCTGGAATTCCCTCACTAACAGCACAGTACCTACAGCTGAAGGACTGCAGCAGGTTCAAGGAGGCAGCTCACCCACCACCTTCTGAAGGGCAACTAGGGATGATAAATGCTGGGCCTAACCAGCGACACCCACATTCAACAAATGAATTTTTAAAAAAGATAGCTCTCCCAGATTTGGCACAAGCACCCAGTGGATTAAGGAGGACTTTGCAGGGTTACCGGGGCTGGTGTGTGCCAATACCATTTCCAGTGCCAGGTCAACGTCAGCCGATCCGTCCAGTTACATCCTTTCCGACCTTGTAGCGGTTTGACACAACTGAATGGCTTGTCTCAATATTAATCTTTATCAGTGTCACAAGTAAGTTTACATTAACACTGCAATGAGGTTACTGTGAAAATCCCCTCGTCGCCACATTCCGGCGCCTGTTCGGGTACACGGAGGGAGAATTCAGATTGTCCAATTCACCTTCAAGCACGTCTTTCGAGACTTGTGAGAGGAAACCGGAGCGCCCGGAGGAAACCCACGCAGACACGGGGAGCCTTTGCATGTTTAATACCTCTTTCTGAGTTCCGAGTTGCGATGAGTCTCTGGGTTACAGGAAACGTTGCGGACTGTGTCCAGTGCCGCCATGCTTGGCCAGATCTGTGCCGCTGGCTGGGGGGGGGGGGCGGGAGCTCCTGCGAGGGCTGGGGGGGGGGGGGGCGAGAGCTCCTGCGAGGGCTGGGGGGGGGGGGGGAGCTCCTGCGAGGGCTGGGGCGGGGGGGGGGGCGGGGAGCTCCTGCGAGGGCTGGGGGGGGGGGGGGAGCTCCTGCAAGGGCTGGGGGGGGGGGGGGGCGAGAGCTCCTGCGAGGGCTGGGGGGGGGGGGGGAGCTCCTGCGAGGGCTGGGGCGGGGGGGGGGGCGGGAGCTCCTGCGAGGGCTGGGGGGGGGGGGGGCGGGAGCTCCTGCGAGGGCTGGGGGGGGGGGCGGGAGCTCCTGCAAGGGCTGGGGGGGGGGGAGCTCCTGCGAGGGCTGGGGGGGGGGGGGAGCTCCTGCGAGGGCTGGGGGGGGGGGGGAGCTCCTGCGAGGGCTGGGACGGGGGGGGGGGGCGGGAGCTCCTGCGAGGGCTGGGGGGGGGGGGGCGGGAGCTCCTGCGAGGGCTGGGGGGGAGCTCCTGCGAGGGCTGGGGGGGGCTCCTGCGAGGGCTGGGGGAGGGGGGGGAGCTCCTGCGAGGGCTTGGGGGGGGGGGGCGGGAGCTCCTGCGAGGGCTGGGGGGGGGGGGAGCTCTGCGAGGGCTGGGGAGGGTGGGGGGGGCGGGAGCTCCTGCGAGGGCTGGGGGGGGGAGGGGGGCCAGGGGTGTCCTGTGGTGTTGCGGATGGCAGTGTGGGTCCGTGCACAGCCGCCGGCGCCATGTTGTAACGGTGCGGCCGCCGCAGGTTGTCACCATGCGCATGCGTGGCCAGGGACCCGATCATTCTCCGGCCACTTTCGGCGTGGGAGCTGCAGTTTCACCCACTGCCACTGCTAACCCCTCAACGGTGAGGGTTCGACGCCGATTTTGGTGTCGTAAAACGCCCGTGAATTCTCCATTACAGCCGGCACTTAACCGCTGAAATGCACAATCCAGTCCTTTTCCTTTTTTTTTTAATTTAGTGTGACCAGATTTTTTTTGACAATTAATGGGCAATTTAGCGTGGCCAATCCACCTAACCTGCACATCTTTGGACACTAAGGGGCAATTTAGCACGGCCAATCCACCTAACCTGCACATCTTTGGACACTAAGGGGCAATTTAGCACGGCCAATCCACCTAACCTGCACATCTTTGGACACTAAGGGGCAATTTAGCACGGCCAATCCACCTAACCTGCACATCTTTGGACACTAAGGGGCAATTTAGCACGGCTAATCCACCTAACCTGCACATCTTTGGACACTAAGGGACAATTTAGCACGGCCAATCCACCTAACCGGCACATCTTTGGACACTAAGGGACAATTTAGCATGGCTAATCCACCTAACCTGCACATCTTTGGACACTAAGGGGCAATTTAGCACGGCTAATCCACCTAACCTGCACATCTTGGACACTAAGGGGCAATTTAGGACGGCTAATCCACCTAACCTGCACATCTTTGGACACTAAGGGGCAATTTAGCACGGCTAATCCACCTAACCTGCACATCTTTGGACACAAAGGGCAATTAGCACGGCCAATCCACCTAACCTGCACATCTTTGGACACTAAGGGGCAATTTAGCACGGCCAATCCACCTAACCTGCACATCTTTGGACACTAAGGGACAATTTAGCATGACCAATCCACCTAACCTGCCCATTCTTTGGACACTAAGGGGCAATTTAGCGTGGCCATCCACCTACCCTGCACATCTTTGGACACTAAGGGGTAATTTAGCACGGCCAATCCACCTAACCTGCACATCTTTGGACACTAAGGGGCAATTTAGCACGGCCAATCCACCTACCCTGCACATCTTTGACACTAAGGGGCAATTTAGCACGGCCAATCCACCTACCCTGCACATCTTTGGACACTAAGGGGTAATTTAGCACGGCCAATCCACCTAACCTGCACATCTTTGGACACTAAGGGGCAATTTAGCACGGCCAATCCACCTAACCTGCACATCTTTGGACACTAAGGGGCAATTTAGTACGGCAAATCCACCTAACCTGCACATCTTTGGACACTAAGGGGCAATTTAGCACGGCCAATCACCTAACCTGCACATCTTTGGACACTAAGGGACAATTTAGCACGGCAAATCCACCTAACCTGCACATCTTTGGACACTAAGGGACAATTTTGCGCGGCCAATCCACCTAACCTGCACATCTTTGGACACTAAGGGGCAATTTAGCGCGGCCAAATCCACCCAACCTGCACATCTTTGGACTCTAAGGGGCAATTTAGCACGGCCAATCCACCTAACCTGCACATCTTTGGACACTAAGGGGCAATTTAGCACGGCCAATCCACCTAACCTGCACATCTTTGGACACTAAGGGGCAATTTAGCACGGCCAATCCACCTAACCTGCACATCTTTGGACACTAAGGGGCAATTTAGCACGGCTAATCCACCTAACCTGCACATCTTTGGACACTAAGGGACAATTTAGCACGGCCAATCCACCTAACCGGCACATCTTTGGACACTAAGGGACAATTTAGCACGGCTAATCCACCTAACCTGCACATCTTTGGACACTAAGGGGCAATTTAGCACGGCTAATCCACCTAACCTGCACATCTTTGGACACTAAGGGGCAATTTAGGACGGCTAATCCACCTAACCTGCACATCTTTGGACACTAAGGGGCAATTTAGCACGGCTAATCCACCTAACCTGCACATCTTTGGACACAAAGGGGCAATTTAGCACGGCCAATCCACCTAACCTGCACATCTTTGGACACTAAGGGGCAATTTAGCACGGCCAATCCACCTAACCTGCACATCTTTGGACACTAAGGGGCAATTTAGCACGGCTAATTCACCTAACCTGCACATCTTTGGACACTAAGGGGCAATTTAGCACGGCCAATCCACCTAACCTGCACATCTTTGGACACTAAGGGACAATTTAGCACGGCCAATCCACCTAACCTCCACATCTTTGGACACTAAGGGACAATTTAGCACGGCCAATCCACCTAACCTCCACATCTTCGGGTTGTGGGGGGGCGAAGCCCACGCAGACACGGGGAGAATGTGCAAACTCCACACAGACAGTGCCCAGAGCCGGGATTGCCCCTTAGTGTCCAAAGATGTGCAGGTTAGGTGGATTGGCCGTGATAAATTGGTCCCTTAGTGTCTAAAGATGTGCAGGTTAGGTGGATTGGCCGTGCTAAATTGCCCTTTGTGTCCAAAGATGTGCAGGTTAGGTGATTGGCCGTGCTAAATTGCCCTTAGTGTCCAAAGATGTGCAGGTTAGGTGGATTGGCCGCGCTAAATTGCCCCTTAATTGTAAAAAAAAATCTGGTCACGCTAAATTTAAAAAAAAGGTAAAGGACTGGATTCTGCATTTCAGCGGTTAAGTGCCAGCTGTAATGGAGAATTCACGGGCGTTTTACAACACCAAAATCGGCGTCGAACCCTCACCGTTGAGGGTTCAAAGGGTCCAAAGATGTGCAGGTTAGGTGGATTGGCCGTGCTAAATTGTCCCTTAGTGTCCAAAGATGTGCAGGTTAGGTGGATTGGCCGTGCTAAATTGCCCCTTAGTGTCCAAAGATGTGCAGGTTAGGTAGATTGGCCGTGCTAAATTGCCCCTTAGTGTCCAAAGATGTGCAGGTTCGGTGGATTGGCCGTGCTAAATTACCCCTTAGTGTCCAAAGATGTGCAGGTTAGGTAGATTGGCCGTGCTAAATTGCCCCTTAGTGTCCAAAGATGTGCAGGTTAGGTGGATTGGCCGTGCTAAATTGTCCCTTAGTGTCCAAAGATGTGCAGGTTAGGTGGATTGACCGTGCTAAATTGCCCCTTAGTGTCCAAAGATGTGCAGGTTAGGTGGATTGGCCGTGCTAAATTGTCCCTTAGTGTCCAAAGATGTGCAGGTTAGGTGGATTGACCGTGCTAAATTGCCCCTTAGTGTCCAAAGATGTGCAGGTTAGGTGGATTGGCCGTGCTAAATTGCCCTTAGTGTCCAAAGATGTGCAGGTTGGGTGGATTGGCCGTGCTAAATTGCCCCTTAGTGTCCAAAGATGTGCAGGTTAGGTGGATTTACCGTGCTAAATTGTCCCTTAGTGTCCAAAGATGTGCAGGTTAGGTGGATTGGCCGTGCTAAATTGTCCCTTAGTGTCCAAAGATGTGCAGGTTGGGTGGATTGCCGTGCTAAATTGCCCCTTAGTGTCCAAAGATGTGCAGGTTAGGTGGGGTTACGGGGATAGGGCGGGGGGGGGGGGAGTGGGCCTAGCTTGGAGCTCTTTTAGAGGGTCGGTGTAAACTCGAAGGGCCGAATGGCCTCCTTCAGCACGGTCGGGGGATTCTATGGAATCTTCTATCGATGACAGGCGCGGTGAAAGCTGGCATTTGCTTAATGCATCCAGACCGTTCTCAATGGAGCACTGTTGGCACCGGATGTCACAGGATTGGGGACTCCCCTCTTCTCTCGCACTCATTGTCCCCCCCCCCCCCCCCCCACCCCACCCCCCGCAATCCTCTCCCCAGTGCTGTGAAATTGTACAGACCCCAACGCAGAAAATGGCATGTGCCTTTGTGAAGCTGCATCATGTTTCAGGTCGGGCGATAAAAGATACAGCCTCCGGGTGACTCGATCAGCAACACCTCACGCACACCTCATGAGTCATAGTTTAGTAATCAGCCTGTGCAAGTGTTCGGACCCAGGTTAGACGAAGGCCTGTGCAGAGCTGCATATAGCGGTCACTAGTGATAAACCTCATGTAAGTGTGCTCGACCAGAGCCCTCATCGGCCTCAGGATCTTGCAGTTCGTTGCATTGAGGCCGACATCGAGACCCACAACACATTATGGGTGGCAACTGACCCTGCGAGACCACGATGCCCAGCACGTCGGGCAATTGTCCAAGGCCAGCCTAGTTTGAAGTAGGTTCAGCACACTTCAGGATGTCGAGTCTGTGCTCGGGAGCTTCCTACCGGGAATTCACATCGCTGCGCCCCTCGTCACCGGGAAACCCGGTAAATTCCACCCCCCGTGTGCACGCGGCACCCTCGCGGTTACGCCCAAGGAGCCCTCCGCTTGGCGCGCAGTTACCGTCCCAACCAGGCTCGGGCCGATCCTGCATTTGGCTCGTTTCCCCTAAACCCCTGCCCCCGTGAACAAATGCACCCCTCCCCCCCCCCCCCCCCCCAACTGCAGAAGGACATCTCCCCCTTTCGGGTCTCTGGGACCGCTATCGCTCTTGCTTTCCTCCCGCAGTCTGCAGATTCTTCATAGAAGCCAAGTCCGACGTCCTCTGCTCCACTGATCAATCCATCAGCTGGGAGTTTTAAATGATCACATTGATCCGAGGCCCACGTCGGCGAAAGCATTTTGCTCTGGGACTGAGTGTGTTCAATAGCACCCTCTTCTGGAGGAGCGGGCTGCAGGTTTCCAGAGCCCCGGATACCACAGGACGTGAGATAAGCATTGCTCGTGGCTGTGAGGCAGGGACATGTTGTCATATTAACTCTCACGATGCCCAACATCAATCCACCATCAATTGCGGGGTGCGGGGTTACGTCCCACGCTGGGGGTGAATCTCCTCCAGTGCGTGCCGCAGACATTGGGAAACTCGCACATTTTATCGTGTCACAACCAGTGAATACATGTCCAACTCAGTCAGGCTCGCTCTCCGTGGGGGACAGGGCGGCCATTTTGTACAAAGCGAGGACCCACAAGGAGCCATCAGATGGCGACATGGTTTGGGGGATTAATATTATCCCGGACGTTCCCGTGGGATCTTTTACACCCTATGAGTGGGCAGACGGGGCTTCGCGGTTTTAACATCCCAGCTGAGAGATGGTGGTTCGGATTCCCCGTTTGGGAGACTATTGTTCTCCCGCTGGAGGGGAGTCGCACCACTTTTACGGTCCCCCTTGCGGGGCGTAAAGCGGGAAGCGGTTCGGTGGCCCAGGCCAGGGAAATTTATGTATGGTGTGGAACACGAGGTATTCCCAGGGAATCCCGCTGCCGGCTGCCATTTCGAGCGGGCGGCCACCTCTGCTCCGTGTGACAGTGCAGCACTCCCTCAGTACTGACCCTCTGACAGTGCAGCACTCCCTCAGTACTGACCCTCTGACAGTGCGGCACTCCTTCAGTACTGACCCTCTGACAGTGCAGCTCTTCCTCAGTACTGACCCTCTGACAGTGCGGCACTCCCTCAGTACTGACCCTCTGACAGTGCAGCACTCCCTCAGTACTGACCCTCTGACAGTGCAGCGCTCCCTCAGTACTGACCCTCTGACAGTGCAGCACTCCCTCAGTACTGACCCTCTGACAGTGCAGCACTCCCTCAGTACTGACCCTCCGACAGTGCGGCACTCCCTCAGTACTGACCCTCTGACAGTGCAGCACTCCCTCAGTACTGACCCTCTGACAGTGCAGCACTCCCTCTGTACTGACCCTCTGACAGTGCAGCACTCCCTCAGTACTGACCCTCTGACAGTGCAGCGCTCCCTCAGTACTGACCCTCTGACAGTGCAGCACTCCCTCAGTACTGACCCTCTGACAGTGCAGCACTCCCTCAGTACTGACCCTCTGACAGTGCAGCACTCCCTCAGTACTGACCCTCTGACAGTGCAGCACTCCCTCAGTACTGACCCTCTGACAGTGCAGCACTCCCTCAGTACTGACCCTCTGACAGTGCAGCACTCCCTCAGTACTGACCCTCTGACAGTGCGGCACTCCCTCAGTACTGACCCTCTGACAGTGCGGCACTCCCTCAGTACTGACTCTCTGACAGTGCGGCACTCCCTCAGTACAGACCTTTGGACAGTGCAGCAGTCCCTCAGTACTGACCCGCTGACAGTGCGGCACTCCCTCAGTACTGACCCTCCGACAGTGCAGCACTCCCTCAGTACTGACCCTCTGACAGTGCAGCACTCCCTCAGTACTGACCCTCTGACAGTGCGGCACTCCCTCATTACTGACCCTCTGACAGTGCAGCACTCCCTCAGTACTGACCCTCCGACAGTGCGGCACTCCCTCAGTACTGACCCTCCGACAGTGCAGCACTCCCTCAGTACTGACCCTCTGACAGTGCAGCACTCCCTCAGTACTGACCCTCTGACAGTGCGGCACTCCCTCAGTACTGACCCTCTGACAGTGCGGCACTCCCTCAGTACTGACTCTCTGAAAGTGCGGCACTCCCTCAGTACTGACCTTCGGACAGTGCAGCACTCCCTCAGTACTGACCCGCTGACAGTGCAGCACTCCCTCAGTACTGACACTCTGACAGTGCAGCACTCCCTCAGTACTGACCCTCTGACAGTGCGGCACTCCCTCAGTACTGACCTTTGGACAGTGCAGCGCTCGCTCAGTACTGACCCTCTGACATGGCAGCACTCCCTCAGTACTGACCCGCTGACAGTGCAGCACTCCCTCAGTACTGACCCTCCGACAGTTGCAGCACTCCCTCAGTACTGACCCTCTGACAGTGCAGCACTCCCTCAGTACTGACCCTCTGACAGTGCGGCACTCCCTCAGTACTGACCCTCTGACAGTGCGGCACTCCCTCAGTACTGACTCTCTGACAGTGCGGCACTCCCTCAGTACTGACCTTTGGACAGTGCAGCACTCCCTCAGTACTGACCCTCTGACAGTGCAGCACTCCCTCAGTACTGACCATCTGACAGTGCAGCACTCCCTCAGTACTGACCCGCTGACAATGCAGCACTCCCTCAGTAGTGACCCGCTGACTGTGCAGCACTCCCTCAGTACTGACCCTCTGACAGTGCGGCACTCCCTCAGTACTGACCTTTGGACAGTGCAGCGCTCGCTCAGTACTGACCCGCTGACAGTGCAGCACTCTCTCAGTACTGACCCTCTGACAGTGCGGCACTCCCTCAATACAGACCCTCTGACAGTGCGGCACTCCCTCAGCACTGACCCTCTGACAGTGCGGCACTCCCTCAGTCCTGACCCTCTGACAGTGCGGCATTCCCTCAGTACTGACCCTCTGACAGTGCAGCACTCCCTCAGTACTGACCCTCTGACAGTGCAGCACTCCCTCAGTCCTGACCCTTGGACAGTGCAGCACTCCCTCAGTACTGACCCTCTGACAGTGCAGCACTCCCTCAGTACTGACTCTCTGACAGTGCAGCACTCCCTCAGTACTGACCCTCTGACAGTGCAGCAGTCCCTCAGTACTGACTCTCTGACAGTGCAGCACTCCCTCAGTACTGACCCTCTGACAGTGCGGCACTCCCTCAGTACTGACCTTTGGACAGTGCAGCGCTCGCTCAGTACTGACCCTCTGACAGTGCAGCACTCCCTCAGCACTGACCCTCTGACAGTGCAGCACTCCCTCAGTACTGACCTTCTGACAGTGCAGCACTCCCTCAGTACTGACCCTCTGACAGTGCAGCACTCCCTCAGTACAAAGAACAAAGAACAAAGAAATGTACAGCACAGGAACAGGCCCTTCGGCCCTCCAAGCCCGTGCCGACCATGCTGCCCGACTAAATTACAATCTTCTACACTTCCTGGGTCTGTATCCTTCTATTCCCATCCTATTCATATATTTGTCAAGATGCCCCTTAAATGTCCCTATCGTCCCTGCTTCCGCTACCTCCTCCGGTAGCGAGTTCCAGGCACCCACTACCCTCTGCGTAAAAAACTTGCCTCGTACATCTACTCTAAACCTTGCCCCTCTCACCTTAAACCTATGCCCCCTAGTAGTTGACCCCTCTACCCTGGGGAAAAGCCTCTGACTATCCACTCTGTCTATGCCCCTCATAATTTTGTATACCTCTATCAGGTCTCCCCTCAACCTCCTTCGTTCCAGTGAGAACAAACCGAGTTTATTCAACCGCTCCTCATAGCTAATGCAAAGGCCGATGTGCTGCTGACAAATAGCAAGTTGTTTCCGTTTGGTGTGATTGAGAATATGAATGGCAGAGGATGGTTTCGATCCATCGACTCCTGGGTTAAGGGCCCAGCACACATCCGCTGCGCCACTCTGCTCAATACTGACCCTATGACAGTGCGGCACTCCCTCAGTACAGACCCTCTGACAGTGCAGCACTCCCTCAGTACTGACCCTCTGACAGTGCGGCACTCTCTCAGTACTGACCCTCTGACAGTGCAGCACTCCCTCAGTACTGACCCTCTGACAGTGCGGCACTCTCTCAGTACTGACCCTATGACAGTGCAGCACTCCCTCAGTACAGACCTTCTGACAGTGCAGCACTCCCTCAGTACTGACCCTCTGACAGTGCGGCACTCTCTCAGTACTGACCCTATGACAGTGCAGCACTCCCTCAGTACTGACCCTCTGACAGTGCATCACTCCCTCAGTACTGACCCTCTGACAGTGCAGCACTCCCTCAGTACAGACCCTCTGACAGTGCAGCATTCCCTCAGTACTGACCCTCCGGCAGTGCAGCGCTCCCTCAGTACTGACCCTCTGACAGTGCAGCACTCCCTCAGTACTGACCCTCTGACAGTGCAGCGCTGCCTCAGTACTGACCCTCTGACAGTGCGGCACGCTCTCAGTACTGACCCTCTGACAGTGCAGCACTCCCTCAGTACTGACCCTCTGACAGTGCGGCACTCTCTCAGTACTGACCCTATGACAGTGCAGCACTCCCTCAGTACAGACCTTCTGACAGTGCAGCACTCCCTCAGTACTGACCCTCTGACAGTGCGGCACTCTCTCAGTACTGACCCTATGACAGTGCATCACTCCCTCAGTACTGACCCTCTGACAGTGCAGCACTCCCTCAGTACTGACTCTCTGACAGTGCAGCGCTCCCTCAGTACTGACCCTCTGACAGTGCAGCACTCCCTCAGTACTGACCCTCTGACAGTGCAGCACTCTCTCAGTACTGACCCTCTGACACTGCAGCACTCCCTCAGTACTGACCCTCTGACAGTGCGGCACTCACTCAGTACTGACCCTCTGACAGTGCAGCACTCCCTCAGTAATGACCCTCTGACAGTGCAGCACTCCCTCAGTACTGACCCTCCGACAGTACAGCACTCGCTCAGCACTGACCCTCTGACAGTGCAGCACTCCCTCACTACTGACCCTCTGACAGTGCAATACTCCCTCAGCACTGACCCTCTGACAGTGCAGCACTCCCTCAGTACTGACCCTCTGACAGTGCAGCGCTGCCTCAGTACTGACCCTCTGACAGTGCAGCGCTCCCTCAGTACTGACCCTCTGACAGTGCAACACTCCCTCAGTACTGACCCGCTGACAGTGCAGCACTCCCTCAGTACTGACGTTCTGACAGTGCAGCGTTCCCTCAGTACAGACCCTCTGACAGTGCAGCACTCCCTCAGTACTGACCCTCTGACAGTGCAGCACTCCCTCAGTACTGACCCTCTGACAGTGCAGCACTCCCTCAGTACTGACCCTCTGACAGTGCAGCACTCCCTCAGTATTGACCCTCTGACAGTGCAGCACTCCCTCACTACTGACCCTCTGAGAGTGCAGCACTCCCTCATTACTGACCCTCTGACAGTGCAGCACTCACTCAGTACTGACCCTGACAGTGCAGCACTCCCTCAGTACTGACCCTCTGACTGTGCAGCACTCCCTCAGTACTGACCCTCTGACAGTGCAGCACTCCCTCAGTACTGACCCTCTGACAGTGCAGCGCTCCCTCAGTACTGACCCTCTGACAGTGCAGCACTCCCTCAGTACTGACCCTCTGACAGTGCAGCGCTCCCTCAGTACTGACCCTCTGACAGTGCAGCACTCCCTCAGTACTGACCCTCTGACAGTGCAGCACTCCCTCAGTACTGACCCTCTGACAGTGCAGCACTCCCTCAGTACTGACCCTCTGACAGTGCCGCGCTCCCTCAGTACTGACCCTCTGACAGTGCAGCACTCCCTCAGTACTGACCCTCTGACAGTGCAGCGTTCCCTCAGTACTGACCCTCTGACAGTGCAGCACTCCCTCAGCACTGACCCTCTGACAGAGCAGCGCTCGCTCAGTACTGACCCTCTGACAGTGCAGCACTCCCTCAGTACTGACCCTCTGACAGTGCAGCGCTCCCTCAGTACTGACCCTCTGGCAGTGCGGCACTCCCTCAGTACTGACCTTTGGACAGTGCAGCGCTCGCTCAATACTGACCCTCTGACAGTGCAGCACTCGCTCAGTACTGACCCTCTGACAGTGCAGCACTCCCCCAGCACTGACCCTCTGACAGTGCAGCACTCCCTCAGTGCTGACCCTCTTACAGTGCAGCACACCCTCAGTACTGACCTTCTGACAGTGCAGCACTCCCTCAGTACTGACCCTCTGACAGTGCGGCACTCCCTCAGTACTGACGCTCTGACAGTGCAGCACTCCCTCAGTACTGACCCTCTGACAGTGCGCCACTCACTCAGTACTGACCCTCTGACAGTGCAGCACTCCCTCAGTAATGACCCTCTGACAGTGCAGCACTCCCTCAGCACTGACCCTCCGACAGTACAGCACTGACCCTCTGACAGTGCAGCACTCCCTCAGTACTGATCCTCTGACAGTGCAGTACTCCCTCAGCACTGACCCTCTGACAGTGCAGCACTCCCTCACTACTGACCCTCTGACAGTGCAGCACTCCCTCAGTACTGACCCTCTGACAGTGCGGCAGTCCCTCAGTACTGACCCTCTGTCAGTGCGGCACTCCCTTAGTACTGACACTCTGACAGTGCAGCACTCCCTCAGTACTGACCCTCTGACAGTGCGGCACTCCCTCAGTACTGACCCTCTGACAGTGCAGCATTCCCTCAGTACTGACCCTCCGATAGTGCAGCACTCCCTCAGTACTGACCCTCTGACAGTGCAGCATTCCCTCAGTACTGACCCTCCGATAGTGCAGCACTCCCTCAGTACTGACCCTCTGACAGTGCAGCATTCCCTCAGTACTGACCCTCCGATAGTGCAGCACTCCCTCAGTACTGACCCTCTGACAGTGCAGCGCTCCCTCAGTACTGACCCTCTGACAGTGCAGCGCTCCCTCAGCACTGACCCTCTGACAGTGCAACACTCCCTCAGTACTGACCCGCTGACAGTACAGCACTCCCTCAGTACTGACCTTCTGACAGTGCAGCGTTCCCTCAGTACTGACCCTCTGACAGTGCAGCACTCCCTCAGTACTGACCCTCTGACAGTGCAGCACTCCCTCAGTACTGACCCTCTGACAGTGCAGCACTCCCTCAGTACTGACCCTCTGACAGTGCAGCACTCCCTCATTACTGACCCTCTGACAGTGCAGCACTCCCTCAGTACTGACCCTCTGACAGTGCAGCACTCCCTGAATACTGACCCTCTGACAGTGCAGCACTCCCTCAGTACTGACCCTCTGACAGTGCATCGCTCCCTCAGTACAGACCCTCTGACAGTGCAGCGCTCCCTCAGTACTGACCCTCTGACAGTGCAGCACTCCCTCAGTACTGACCCTCCGACAGTGCGGCACTCCGTCAGTACTGACCGTCCAACAGTGCAGCACTCCCTCAGTACTGACCCTCCGACAGTGCAGCACTCCCTCAGTACTGACCTTTGGACAGTGCAGCAGTCCCTCAGTACTGACCCTCTGACAGTGCAGCACTCCCTCAGTACTGACCCTCCGACAGTGCAGCACTCCCTCAGTACTGATCATCCGACAGTGCAGCACTCCCCCAGCACTGACCCTCTGACAGTGCAGCACTCCCTCAGTACTGACCCTCTTACAGTGCAGCACTCCCTCAGTACTGACCTTCTGACAGTGCAGCACTCCCTCAGTACTGACCCTCTGACAGTGCGGCACTCACTCAGTACTGACCCTCTGACAGTGCAGCACTCCCTCAGTAATGACCCTCTGACAGTGCAGCACTCCCTCAGCACTGACCCTCCGACAGTACAGCACTCGCTCAGTACTGACCCTCTTACAGTGCAGCACTCCCTCAGTACTGACCTTCTGACAGTGCAGCACTCCCTCAGTACTGACCCTCTGACAGTGCGGCACTCACTCAGTACTGACCCTCTGACAGTGCAGCACTCCCTCAGTAATGACCCTCTGACAGTGCAGCACTCCCTCAGCACTGACCCTCCGACAGTACAGCACTCCCTAAGTACTGACCCTCTGACAGTGCAGCACTCCCTCAGTACTGACCCTCTGACAGTGCGGCACTCACTCAGTACTGACCCTCTGACAGTGCAGCACTCCCTCAGTAATGACCCTCTGACAGTGCAGCACTCCCTCAGCACTGACCCTCCGACAGTACAGCACTCCCTAAGTACTGACCCTCTGACAGTGCAGCGCTCCCTCAGTACTGACCCTCTGACAGTGCAGCGCTCCCTCAGCACTTACCCTCTGACAGTGCAACACTCCCTCAGTACTGACCCGCTGACAGTGCAACACTCCCTCAGTACTGACCTTCTGACAGTGCAGCGTTCCCTCAGTACTGACCCTCTGACAGTGCAGCACTCGCTCAGTACTGACCCTCTGACTGTGCAGCACTCCCTCAGTACTGACCCTCTGACAGTGCAGCACTCCCTCAGTACTGACCCTCTGACAGTGCAGCACTCCCTCAGTTCTTACCCTCTGACAGTGCAGCACTCCCTCACTACTGACCCTCTGAGAGTGCAGCACTCCCTCATTACTGACCCTCTGACAGTGCAGCACTCCCTCAGTACTGACCCTCTGACAGTGCAGCACTCCCTGAATACTGACCCTCTGACAGTGCAGCACTCCCTCAGTACTGACCCTCTGACAGTGCATCGCTCCCTCAGTACTGACCCTCTGACAGTGCAGCGCTCCCTCAGTACTGACGCTCTGACAGTGCAGCACTCCCTCAGTACTGACCCTCTGACAGTGCGCCACTCACTCAGTACTGACCCTCTGACAGTGCAGCACTCCCTCAGTAATGACCCTCTGACAGTGCAGCACTCCCTCAGCACTGACCCTCCGACAGTACAGCACTGACCCTCTGACAGTGCAGCACTCCCTCACTACTGACCCTCTGACAGTGCAGCACTCCCTCAGTACTGACCCTCTGACAGTGCGGCAGTCCCTCAGTACTGACCCTCTGTCAGTGCGGCACTCCCTTAGTACTGACACTCTGACAGTGCAGCACTCCCTCAGTACTGACCCTCTGACAGTGCGGCACTCCCTCAGTACTGACCCTCTGACAGTGCAGCATTCCCTCAGTACTGACCCTCCGATAGTGCAGCACTCCCTCAGTACTGACCCTCTGACAGTGCAGCGCTCCCTCAGCACTGACCCTCTGACAGTGCAACACTCCCTCAGTACTGACCCGCTGACAGTACAGCACTCCCTCAGTACTGACCTTCTGACAGTGCAGCGTTCCCTCAGTACTGACCCTCTGACAGTGCAGCACTCCCTCAGTACTGACCCTCTGACAGTGCAGCACTCCCTCAGTACTGACCCTCTGACAGTGCAGCACTCCCTCAGTACTGACCCTCTGACAGTGCAGCACTCCCTCATTACTGACCCTCTGACAGTGCAGCACTCCCTCAGTACTGACCCTCTGACAGTGCAGCACTCCCTGAATACTGACCCTCTGACAGTGCAGCACTCCCTCAGTACTGACCCTCTGACAGTGCATCGCTCCCTCAGTACTGACCCTCTGACAGTGCAGCGCTCCCTCAGTACTGACCCTCTGACAGTGCAGCACTCCCTCAGTACTGACCCTCCGACAGTGCGGCACTCCGTCAGTACTGACCGTCCAACAGTGCAGCACTCCCTCAGTACTGACCCTCCGACAGTGCAGCACTCCCTCAGTACTGACCCTCTGACAGTGCAGCACTCCCTCAGTACTGACCCTCCGACAGTGCAGCACTCCCTCATTACTGATCATCCGACAGTGCAGCACTCCCCCAGCACTGACCCTCTGACAGTGCAGCACTCCCTCAGTACTGACCCTCTTACAGTGCAGCACTCCCTCAGTACTGACCTTCTGACAGTGCAGCACTCCCTCAGTACTGACCCTCTGACAGTGCGGCACTCACTCAGTACTGACCCTCTGACAGTGCAGCACTCCCTCAGTAATGACCCTCTGACAGTGCAGCACTCCCTCAGCACTGACCCTCCGACAGTACAGCACTCGCTCAGTACTGACCCTCTTACAGTGCAGCACTCCCTCAGTACTGACCTTCTGACAGTGCAGCACTCCCTCAGTACTGACCCTCTGACAGTGCGGCACTCACTCAGTACTGACCCTCTGACAGTGCAGCACTCCCTCAGTAATGACCCTCTGACAGTGCAGCACTCCCTCAGCACTGACCCTCCGACAGTACAGCACTCCCTAAGTACTGACCCTCTGACAGTGCAGCACTCCCTCAGTACTGACCCTCTGACAGTGCGGCACTCACTCAGTACTGACCCTCTGACAGTGCAGCACTCCCTCAGTAATGACCCTCTGACAGTGCAGCACTCCCTCAGCACTGACCCTCCGACAGTACAGCACTCCCTAAGTACTGACCCTCTGACAGTGCAGCGCTCCCTCAGTACTGACCCTCTGACAGTGCAGCGCTCCCTCAGCACTTACCCTCTGACAGTGCAACACTCCCTCAGTACTGACCCGCTGACAGTGCAGCACTCCCTCAGTACTGACCTTCTGACAGTGCAGCGTTCCCTCAGTACTGACCCTCTGACAGTGCAGCACTCGCTCAGTACTGACCCTCTGACTGTGCAGCACTCCCTCAGTACTGACCCTCTGACAGTGCAGCACTCCCTCAGTACTGACCCTCTGACAGTGCAGCACTCCCTCAGTTCTTACCCTCTGACAGTGCAGCACTCCCTCACTACTGACCCTCTGAGAGTGCAGCACTCCCTCATTACTGACCCTCTGACAGTGCAGCACTCCCTCAGTACTGACCCTCTGACAGTGCAGCACTCCCTGAATACTGACCCTCTGACAGTGCAGCACTCCCTCAGTACTGACCCTCTGACAGTGCATCGCTCCCTCAGTACTGACCCTCTGACAGTGCAGCGCTCCCTCAGTACTGACGCTCTGACAGTGCAGCACTCCCTCAGTACTGACCCTCTGACAGTGCGCCACTCACTCAGTACTGACCCTCTGACAGTGCAGCACTCCCTCAGTAATGACCCTCTGACAGTGCAGCACTCCCTCAGCACTGACCCTCCGACAGTACAGCACTGACCCTCTGACAGTGCAGCACTCCCTCAGTACTGATCCTCTGACAGTGCAGTACTCCCTCAGCACTGACCCTCTGACAGTGCAGCACTCCCTCACTACTGACCCTCTGACAGTGCAGCACTCCCTCAGTACTGACCCTCTGACAGTGCGGCAGTCCCTCAGTACTGACCCTCTGTCAGTGCGGCACTCCCTTAGTACTGACACTCTGACAGTGCAGCACTCCCTCAGTACTGACCCTCTGACAGTGCGGCACTCCCTCAGTACTGACCCTCTGACAGTGCAGCATTCCCTCAGTACTGACCCTCCGATAGTGCAGCACTCCCTCAGTACTGACCCTCTGACAGTGCAGCGCTCCCTCAGCACTGACCCTCTGACAGTGCAACACTCCCTCAGTACTGACCCGCTGACAGTACAGCACTCCCTCAGTACTGACCTTCTGACAGTGCAGCGTTCCCTCAGTACTGACCCTCTGACAGTGCAGCACTCCCTCAGTACTGACCCTCTGACAGTGCAGCACTCCCTCAGTACTGACCCTCTGACAGTGCAGCACTCCCTCAGTACTGACCCTCTGACAGTGCAGCACTCCCTCATTACTGACCCTCTGACAGTGCAGCACTCCCTCAGTACTGACCCTCTGACAGTGCAGCACTCCCTGAATACTGACCCTCTGACAGTGCAGCACTCCCTCAGTACTGACCCTCTGACAGTGCATCGCTCCCTCAGTACTGACCCTCTGACAGTGCAGCGCTCCCTCAGTACTGACCCTCTGACAGTGCAGCACTCCCTCAGTACTGACCCTCCGACAGTGCGGCACTCCGTCAGTACTGACCGTCCAACAGTGCAGCACTCCCTCAGTACTGACCCTCCGACAGTGCAGCACTCCCTCAGTACTGACCTTTGGACAGTGCAGCAGTCCCTCAGTACTGACCCTCTGACAGTGCAGCACTCCCTCAGTACTGACCCTCCGACAGTGCAGCACTCCCTCAGTACTGATCATCCGACAGTGCAGCACTCCCCCAGCACTGACCCTCTGACAGTGCAGCACTCCCTCAGTACTGACCCTCTGACAGTGCAGCACTCCCTCAGTACTGACCTTCTGACAGTGCAGCACTCCCTCAGTACTGACCCTCTGACAGTGCGGCACTCACTCAGTACTGACCCTCTGACAGTGCAGCACTCCCTCAGTAATGACCCTCTGACAGTGCAGCACTCCCTCAGCACTGACCCTCCGACAGTACAGCACTCGCTCAGTACTGACCCTCTTACAGTGCAGCACTCCCTCAGTACTGACCTTCTGACAGTGCAGCACTCGCTCAGTACTGACCCTCTGACAGTGCGGCACTCACTCAGTACTGACCCTCTGACAGTGCAGCACTCCCTCAGTAATGACCCTCTGACAGTGCAGCACTCCCTCAGCACTGACCCTCCGACAGTACAGCACTCGCTCAGCACTGACCCTCTTACAGTGCGGCACGCCCTCAATACTGACCCTCTGACAGTGCAGCATTCCTTCAGTACTGACCCTCCGATAGTGCAGCACTCCCTAAGTACTGACCCTCTGACAGTGCAGCGCTCCCTCAGTACTGACCCTCTGACAGTGCAGCGCTCCCTCAGCACTGACCCTCTGACAGTGCAACACTCCCTCAGTACTGACCCGCTGACAGTGCAGCACTCCCTCAGTACTGACCTTCTGACAGTGCAGCGTTCCCTCAGTACTGACCCTCTGACAGTGCAGCACTCCCTCAGTACTGACCCTCTGACTGTGCAGCACTCCCTCAGTACTGACCCTCTGACAGTGCAGCACTCCCTCACTACTGACCCTCTGACAGTGCAGCACTCCCTCAGTTCTTACCCTCTGACAGTGCAGCACTCCCTCACTACTGACCCTCTGAGAGTGCAGCACTCCCTCATTACTGACCCTCTGACAGTGCAGCACTCCCTCAGTACTGACCCTCTGACAGTGCAGCACTCCCTGAATACTGACCCTCTGACAGTGCAGCACTCCCTCAGTACTGACCCTCTGACAGTGCATCGCTCCCTCAGTACTGACCCTCTGACAGTGCAGCGCTCCCTCAGTACTGACCCTCTGATAGTGCAGCACTCCCTCAGTACTGACCCTCCGACAGTGCGGCACTCCGTCAGTACTGACCGTCCAACAGTGCAGCACTCCCTCAGTACTGACCCTCTGACAGTGCAGCACTCCCTCAGTACTGACCCTCTGACAGTGCAGCACTCCCTCAGTACTGACCCTCTGACAGTGCAGCGCTCCCTAAGTACAGACCCTCCGACAGTGCAGCACTCCCTCAGTACTGACCCTCTGACAGTGCAGCACTCCCTCAGTACTGACCTTTGGACAGTGCAGCACTCCCTCAGTACTGACCCTCTGACAGTGCAGCACTCCCTCAGTACTGACCCTCCGACAGTGCAGCACTCCCTCAGTACTGATCATCCGACAGTGCAGCACTCCCTCAGTACTGACCCTCTGACAGTGCGGCACTCCCCCAGTACTGACCCTCTGACAGTGCAGCACTCCCTCAGTACTGACCCTCCGACAGTGCGGCTCTCCCTCAGTACTGACCCTCTGACAGTGCGGCACTCCCTCAGTACTGACCCTCTGACAGTGCGGCTCTCCCTCAGTATTGACCCTCTGACAGTGCAGCACTCCCTCAGTACTGACCCTCCGACAGTGCAGCAGTCCCTCAGTACTGACCCTCTGACAGTGCAGCACTCCCTCAGTACTGACCCTCTGACAGTGCGGCACTCCCTCAGTACTGACCCTGCGACAGTGCGGTGCTCTCTCAGTACTGACCCTCCAACAGTGCAGCACTCCCTCAGTACTGACCCTCTGACAGTGCGGCTCTCCCTCAGTACTGAGCCTCTGACAGTGCAGCACTCCCTCAGTACTGACCCTCTGACAGTGCGGCTCTCCCTCAGTACTGACCCTCTGACAGTGCAGCACTCCCTCAGTACTGACCCTCTGACAGTGCAGAACTCCCTCAGTACTGACCCTCTGACAGTGCAGCGCTCCCTCAGTACTGACCCTCTGACAGTGCAGCGCTCCCTCAGTACTGACCCTCTGACAGTGCAGCACTCCCTCAGTACTGACCCTCTGACTGTGCAGCACTCCCTCAGTACTGACCCTCTGACAGTGCAGCACTCCCTCAGTACTGACCCTCTGACAGTGCAGCACTCCCTCAGTTCTTACCCTCTGACAGTGCAGCACTCCCTCACTACTGACCCTCTGAGAGTGCAGCACTCCCTCATTACTGACCCTCTGACAGTGCAGCACTCCCTCAGTACTGACCCTCTGACAGTGCAGCACTCCCTGAATACTGACCCTCTGACAGTGCAGCACTCCCTCAGTACTGACCCTCTGACAGTGCATCGCTCCCTCAGTACTGACCCTCTGACCGTGCAGCGCTCCCTCAGTACTGACCCTCTGACAGTGCAGCACTCCCTCAGTACTGACCCTCCGACAGTGCGGCACTCCGTCAGTACTGACCGTCCAACAGTGCAGCACTCCCTCAGTACTGACCCTCTGACAGTGCAGCACTCCCTCAGTACTGACCCCCTGACAGTGCAGCACTCCCTGAGTACTGACCCTCTGACAGTGCAGCGCTCCCTAAGTACAGACCCTCCGACAGTGCAGCACTCCCTCAGTACTGACCCTCTGACAGTGCAGCACTCCCTCAGTACTGACCTTTGGACAGTGCAGCACTCCCTCAGTACTGACCCTCTGACAGTGCAGCACTCCCTCAGTACTGACCCTCCGACAGTGCAGCACTCCCTCAGTACTGATCATCCGACAGTGCAGCACTCCCTCAGTACTGACCCTCTGACAGTGCGGCACTCCCCCAGTACTGACCCTCTGACAGTGCAGCACTCCCTCAGTACTGACCCTCCGACAGTGCGGCTCTCCCTCAGTACTGACCCTCTGACAGTGCGGCACTCCCTCAGTACTGACCCTCTGACAGTGCGGCTCTCCCTCAGTACTGACCCTCCGACAGTGCGGCTCTCCCTCAGTACTGACCCTCCGACAGTGCAGCACTCCCTCAGTACTGACCCTCCGACAGTGCGGTGCTTCCTCAGTACTGACCCTCTGACAGTGCGGCTCTCCCTCAGTACTGACCCTCTGACAGTGCAGCACTCCCTCAGTACTGACCCTCTGACAGTGCGGCTCTCCCTCAGTACTGACCCTCTGACAGTGCAGCACTCCCTCAGTACTGACCCTCTGACAGTGCAGAACTCCCTCAGTACTGACCCTCTGACAGTGCAGCGCTCCCTCAGTACTGACCCTCTGACAGTGCAGCACTCCCTCAGTACTGAACCTTCTGACAGTGCAGCACTACCTCAGTACTGACCCTCTGTCAGTGCAGCACTCCCTCAGTACTGACCCTCTGACAGTGCAGCACTCCCTCAGCACTGACCCTCTGACAGTGCAGCACTCCCTCAGTACTGACCCTCTGACAGTGCAGCGCTCCCTCAGTACTGACCCTCTGACAGTGCGGTACTCCCTCAGTACTGACCCTCTGACAGTGCAGCGCTCCCTCAGTACTGATCATCCAACAGTGCAGTGCAAACGGCCTCTTTCTGTGCAGTTGTATTCCATAACTGGGGAGTCTGTCGGCACT
This sequence comes from Scyliorhinus torazame, assembly GCF_047496885.1. Classification (NCBI taxonomy): domain Eukaryota; kingdom Metazoa; phylum Chordata; class Chondrichthyes; order Carcharhiniformes; family Scyliorhinidae; genus Scyliorhinus; species Scyliorhinus torazame. Next base: position 26,293,466 of record NC_092730.1, on the reverse strand, counting down.
GCTAACTCCAGCAGAAGGGCAGCAAGGTGCAGCAAAGCCAGAATCAGCAGGATGAACCTGGAGAGGTTTCACTAAATGTCTCTGTGTTAGGGCAGGAGGAACACCTCAGATCCAGCACTTTTCAAAACAGATTCATTTTTGTGTGCAGCAAACCGGGTCACAGGGCGGAGAGGTTTCAGCAAACCGGGTCACAGGGCAGAGAGGTTTCAGCAAAACCGGGTCACAGGGCGGAGAGGTTTCAGCAAAACCGGGTCACAGGGCAGAGAGGTTTCAGCAAAACCGGGTCACAGGGCAGAGAGGTTTCAGCAAAACCGGGTCACAGGGCAGAGAGGTTTCAGCAAAACCGGGTCACAGGGCGGAGAGGTTTCAGCAAACCGGGTCACAGGGCAGAGAGGTTTCAGCAAAACCGGGTCACAGGGCGGAGAGGTTTCAGCAAAACCGGGTCACAGGGCGGAGAGGTTTCAGCAAAACCGGGTCACAGGGCGGAGAGGTTTCAGCAAAACCGGGTCACAGGGCAGCGAGGTTTCAGCAAAACCGGGTCACAGGGCGGAGAGGTTTCAGCAAAACCGGGTCACAGGGCGGAGAGGTTTCAGCAAACCGGGTCACAGGGCGGAGAGGTTTCAGCAAAACCGGGTCACAGGGCAGAGAGGTTTCAGCAAAACCGGGTCACAGGGCGGAGAGGTTTCAGCAAAACCGGGTCACAGGGCGGAGAGGTTTCAGCAAACCGGGTCACAGGGCGGAGAGGTTTCAGCAAAACCGGGTCACAGGGCGGAGAGGTTTCAGCAAAACCGGGTCACAGGGCGGAGAGGTTTCAGCAAACCGGGTCACAGGGCGGAGAGGTTTCAGCAAAACCGGGTCACAGGGCGGAGAGGGTTCAGCAAACCGGGTCACAGGGCGGAGAGGTTTCAGCAAAACCGGGTCACAGGGCAGAGAGGTTTCAGCAAACCGGGTCACAGGGCGGAGAGGTTTCAGCAAAACCGGGTCACAGGGCAGAGAGGTTTCAGCAAAACCGGGTCACAGGGCAGAGAGGTTTCAGCAAAACCGGGTCACAGGGCAGAGAGGTTTCAGCAAAACCGGGTCACAGGGCAGAGAGGTTTCAGCAAAACCGGGTCACAGGGCAGAGGAGAGGTTTCAGCAAAACCGGGTCACAGGGCGGAGAGGTTTCAGCAAAACCGGGTCACAGGGCAGAGAGGTTTCAGCAAAACCGGGTCACAGGGCGGAGAGGTTTCAGCAAACCGGGTCACAGGGCGGAGAGGTTTCAGCAAAACCGGGTCACAGGGCGGAGAGGTTTCAGCAAAACCGGGTCACAGGGCGGAGAGGTTTCAGCAAACCGGGTCACAGGGCGGAGAGGTTTCAGCAAAACCGGGTCACAGGGCGGAGAGGTTTCAGCAAAACCGGGTCACAGGGCAGAGAGGTTTCAGCAAAACCGGGTCACAGGGCAGAGAGGTTTCAGCAAAACCGGGTCACAGGGCGGAGAGGTTTCAGCAAAACCGGGTCACAGGGCAGAGAGGTTTCAGCAAAACCGGGTCACAGGGCGGAGAGGTTTCAGCAAAACCGGGTCACAGGGCAGAGAGGTTTCAGTAAACCGGGTCACAGGGCGGAGAGGTTTCAGCAAAACCGGGTCACAGGGCGGAGAGGATTCAGCAAAACCGGGTCACAGGGCGGAGAGGATTCAGCAAAACCGGGTCACAGGGCAGAGAGGTTTCAGCAAAACCGGGTCACAGGGCAGAGAGGTTTCAGCAAAACCGGGTCACAGGGCGGAGAGGTTTCAGCAAAACCGGGTCACAGGGCGGAGAGGTTTCAGCAAAACCGGGTCACAGGGCAGAGAGGTTTCAGCAAAACCGGGTCACAGGGCAGAGAGGTTTCAGCAAAACCGGGTCACAGGGCAGAGAGGTTTCAGCAAAACCGGGTCACAGGGCGGAGAGGTTTCAGCAAACCGGGTCACAGGGCGGAGAGGTTTCAGCAAAACCGGGTCACAGGGCGGAGAGGTTTCAGCAAAACCGGGTCACAGGGCGGAGAGGTTTCAGCAAACCGGGTCACAGGGCGGAGAGGTTTCAGCAAAACCGGGTCACAGGGCAGAGAGGTTTCAGCAAACCGGGTCACAGGGCGGAGAGGTTTCAGCAAACCGGGTCACAGGGCGGAGAGGTTTCAGCAAACCGGGTCACAGGGCGGAGAGGTTTCAGCAAAACCGGGTCACAGGGCAGAGAGGTTTCAGCAAAACCGGGTCACAGGGCGGAGAGGGTTCAGCAAAACCGGGTCACAGGGCGGAGAGGTTTCAGCAAAACCGGGTCACAGGGCAGAGAGGTTTCAGCAAACCGGGTCACAGGGCGGAGAGGTTTCAGCAAAACCGGGTCACAGAGCAGAGAGGATTCAGCAAAACCGGGTCACAGGGCGGAGAGGTTTCAGCAAACCGGGTCACAGGGCAGAGAGGATTCAGCAAACCGGGTCACAGGGCGGAGAGGTTTCAGCAAAACCGGGTCACAGGGCAGAGAGGATTCAGCAAACCGGGTCACAGGGCGGAGAGGGTTCAGCAAAACCGGGTCACAGGGCGGAGAGGTTTCAGCAAAACCGGGTCACAGGGCAGAGAGGTTTCAGCAAAACCGGGTCACAGAGCAGAGAGGATTCAGCAAAACCGGGTCACAGGGCGGAGAGGTTTCAGCAAACCGGGTCACAGGGCAGAGAGGATTCAGCAAACCGGGTCACAGGGCGGAGAGGTTTCAGCAAACCGGGTCACAGGGCAGAGAGGATTCAGCAAACCGGGTCACAGGGCGGAGAGGTTTCAGCAAAACCGGGTCACAGGGCGGAGAGGATTCAGCAAACCGGGTCACAGGGCGGAGAGGTTTCAGCAAAACCGGGTCACAGGGCGGAGAGGTTTCACAATTTACAACAAGGCACAAGTTTATAACATTCGCTGCCAATATAACTTGAGGAGAACGGTATTTAAAACGACAATCAGATGCTAACGCCATTGCAGCATCGTCCATTGGGACAAGGTAACATTGAACGGAATACCATAAACGTGGGTGCCTAACAAAGGCACCTTCAACATCCAACGGTCACAGCTTCCATCTGGCCAGGGTGCTGAGGGCAGGCAGATTTGTAACATGTTTGAGATGGTCTCAAGGGCATGTGGGTCAGAGAGAGAGGGAGAGAGAGGGAGAGAGAGAGGGAGGGGAGATATCGGTCAGGTGCCTGCCCCACCCCCTGTGCCCTGGGTCGGAGAGAGAGGGAGAGAGGGAGGGAGAGAGGGAGGGAGAGAGAGGGAGAGAGAGAGAGGGAGAGAGAGAGAGAGAGAGAGAGAGAGAAAGGGAGGAAGAGAGAGAGAGAGAGAGAGAGAGAGGGAGGGAGGGAGGGAGGGAGGGAGAGAGAGAGAGAGGGAGGGAGGGAGGGAGGGAGAGAGAGAGAGAGAGAGGGAGAGAGGGAGGGAGGGAGGGTGGGAGGGAGAGAGAGAGAGGGGGAGGGAGGAAGAGAGAGGGGGAGGGAGGGAGAGAGGGAGGGGGAGGGAGGGAGAGAGGGAGGGAGGGAAGGAGGGAGAGCGAGAGAGAGAGGGAGGGAGGGAGGAAGGGAGGGAGAGAGAGAGAGAGAGGGAGGGAGAGAGGGAGGGAGGGGAGATATCGGTCAGGTGCCTGCCCCCATCCCTGTGCCCTGGGTCGGAGAGAGAGAGAGAGGGGGGGAGGAGGTGAATCGGTCACAATCCTGTCCCCTACCCTCAGTGCCCTGGGTCAGAGAGAGAGAGAGAGAGAGGGGGGGGAGGTGAATCGGTCACAGTCCTGTCCCCTACCCATAGTGCCCTGGGTCAGAGAGAGAGGGGGGGGGGAAGGATGTGAATCGGTCACAGTCCTGCCCCCTACCCTCAGTGCCCTGGGTCAGAGAGAGAGAGAGAGGGGGGGGTTGTGGAAGAATCGACAAGGCTCCTGCCCTCCCACCCCCAGTGCCCTGGGTCAGAGAGAGGGGGGGGGGGGGGGGGGGGGAGGTGAATCGGTCACAGTCCTGCCCTCCCACTCCCAGTGCCCTGGGTCGGAGAGAGGAGGTGAATCGGTCACAGTCCTGCCCCCTACCCTCAGTGCCCTGGGTAAGAGAGAGAGAGAGAGAGGGCGGGGGGGGGGGGGGGGGGGAGGTGAATCGGTCACAGTCCTGCCCCCTACCCCCAGTGCCCTGGGTCAGAGAGAGGGGGGGGGGGGAGGAGGTGAATCGGTCACAGTCCTGCCCCCACCCCCAGTGCCCTGGGTCAGAGAGAGGGGGGGACGGGGACGTGAATCGGTCACAGTCCTGCACCCACCCCCAGTGCCCTGGGTCGGAGAGAGGGGGGGGGGGGGAGGAGGTGAATCGGTCACAGTCCTGCCCTCCCCCCCCCAGTGCCCTGGGTCAGAGAGAGGGGGGGGAGGAGGTGAATCGGTCACAGTCCTGCCCCCCCACCCCCAGTGCCCTGGGTCAGAGAGAGTGGGGGGGGGGGGGAGGAGGTGAATCGGTCACAGTCCTGCCCTCCCACCCTCAGTGCCCTGGGTCGGAGAGAGGGGGGGGGGGGAGGAGGTGAATCGGTCACAGTCCTGCCCCCCCCCCCAGTGCCCTGGGTCAGAGAGAGGGGGGGGGGGGAGGAGGTGAATCGGTCACAGTCCTGCCCCCCCCCAGTGCCCTGGGTCGGAGAGAGGGGGGGGAGGAGGTGAATCGGTCACAGTCCTGCCCCCCCCCCAGTGCCATGGGTCAGAGAGAGGGGGGGGAGGAGGTGAATCGGTCACAGTCCTGCCCCCCCACCCCCAGTGCCCTGGGTCAGAGAGAGGGGGGGGGAGGAGGTGAATCGGTCACAGTCCTGCCCCCCACCCTCAGTGCCCTGGGTCGGAGAGGCGGATGGGGAGGGACGGACTCAGCCAGACCCCTGCCCCCCCCCCCCCAGTGCCCTGGGTCGGAGAGAGGCGGATGGGGAGGGACGGACTCAGCCAGACTCCTGCCCCCCCCCCCAGTGCCCTGGGTCGGAGAGAGGCGGATGGGGAGGAACGGACTCAGTCAGACTCCGGCCCCCCCCCCCCGAGTGCCCTGGGTCGGAGAGAGGCGGATGGGGAGGAGGTGAATCAGTCAGACTCCTGCCCCCCCCCCCCAGTGCCCTGGGTCGGAGAGAGGCGGATGGGGAGGAACGGACTCAGCCAGACTCCTGCCCCCCCCCCCCTCAGTGCCCTGGGTCGGAGAGAGGCGGATGGGGAGGGACGGATTCAGCCAGACTCCTGCCCCCCCCCCCCTCAGTGCCCTGGGTCGGAGAGAGGCGGATGGGGAGGAACGGACTCAGCCAGACTCCTGCCCCCCCTCCCCCCCCCCAGTGCCCTGGGTCGGAGAGAGGCGGATGGGGAGGGACGGATTCAGCCAGACTCCTGCCCCCCCCCCAGTGCCCTGGGTCGGAGAGAGGCGGATGGGGAGGGACGGACTCAGTCAGACTCCTGCCCCCCCCCCCCAGTGCCCTGGGTCGGAGAGAGGCGGATGGGGAGGGACGGACTCAGCCAGACTCCTGCCCTCCCCCCCCCCCCCCCAGTGCCCTGGGTCGGAGAGAGGCGGATGGGGAGGAGGTGAATCAGTCAGGCTCCTGCCCCCCCCCAGTGCCCTGGGTCGGAGAGAGGCGGATGGGGAGGGACGGACTCAGCCAGACTCCTGCCCCCCCCCCAGTGCCCTGGGTCGGAGAGAGGCGGATGGGGAGGGACGGACTCAGCCAGACTCCTGCCCCCCCCCCCCAGTGCCCTGGGTCGGAGAGAGGCGGATGGGGAGGGACGGACTCAGTCAGACTCCTGCCACCCCCCCCCCCCAGTGCCCTGGGTCGGAGAGAGGCGGATGGGGAGGAGGTGAATCAGTCAGACTCCTGCCCCCCCCCCAGTGCCCTGGGTCGGAGAGAGGCGGATGGGGAGGGACGGACTCAGTCAGACTCCTGCCACCCCCCCCCCAGTGCCCTGCGTCGGAGAGAGGCGGATGGGGAGGAGGTGAATCAGTCAGACTCCTGCCCCCCCCCCAGTGCCCTGGGTCGGAGAGAGGCGGATGGGGAGGAACGGACTCAGTCAGACTCCTGCCCCCCCTCAGTGCCCTGGGTCAGAGAGAGGCGGATGGGGAGGAGGTGAATCAGTCAGACTCCTGCCCCCCCCCCCAGTGCCCTGGGTCGGAGAGAGGCGGATGGGGAGGAACGGACTCAGTCAGACTCCTGCCCCCCCCCCCAGTGCCCTGGGTCGGAGAGAGGCGGATGGGGAGGAACGGACTCAGTCAGACTCCTGCCCCCCCCCCCAGTGCCCTGGGTCGGAGAGAGGCGGATGGGGAGGAGGTGAATCAGTCAGACTCCTGCCCCCCCCCCCAGTGCCCTGGGTCGGAGAGAGGCGGATGGGGAGGAACGGACTCAGTCAGACTCCTGCCCCCCCCCCCAGTGCCCTGGGTCGGAGAGAGGCGGATGGGGAGGAACGGACTCAGTCAGACTCCTGCCCCCCCCCCCAGTGCCCTGGGTCGGAGAGAGGCGGATGGGGAGGAGGTGAATCAGTCAGACTCCTGCCCCCCCCCCAGTGCCCTGGGTCGGAGAGAGGCGGATGGGGAGGGACGGACTCAGCCAGACTCCTGCCGCCCCCCCCCGCCCCCCCCCCGCCCCCCCCCAGTGCCCTGGGTCGGAGAGAGGCGGATGGGGAGGGACGGACTCAGCCAGACTCCTGCCCCACCCTCAGTGCCCTGGGTCAGAGAGAGGGGGGGGGGGGGGAGGAGGTGAATCGGTCACAGTCCTGCCCCCTACCCTCAGTGCCCTGGGTCAGAGAGAGGGGGGGGAGGAGGTGAATCGGTCACAGTCCTGCCCCCCCACCCCCAGTGCCCTGGGTCAGAGAGAGGGGGGGGAGGAGGTGAATCAGTCAGACTCCTGCCCCCCCCCAGTGCCCTGGGTCAGAGAGAGGGGGGGGAGGAGGTGAATCGGTCACAGTCCTGCCCCCCCACCCCCAGTGCCCTGGGTCAGAGAGAGGGGGGGGAGGAGGTGAATCAGTCAGACTCCTGCCCCCCCCCAGTGCCCTGGGTCAGAGAGAGGGGGGGGAGGAGGTGAATCGGTCACAGTCCTGCCCCCCCACCCCCAGTGCCCTGGGTCAGAGAGAGGGGGGGGAGGAGGTGAATCAGTCAGACTCCTGCCCCCCCCTCAGTGCCCTGGGTCGGAGAGAGGCGGATGGGGAGGGACGGACTCAGCCAGACTCCTGCCCCCCCCCCAGTGCCCTGGGTCGGAGAGAGGCGGTTGGGGAGGGACGGACTCAGTCAGACTCCTGCCCCCCCCCCAGTGCCCTGGGTCGGAGAGAGGCGGATGGGGAGGAGGTGAATCAGTCAGGCTCCTGCCCCCCCCCAGTGCCCTGGGTCGGAGAGAGGCGGATGGGGAGGGACGGACTCAGCCAGACTCCTGCCCCCCCCCCAGTGCCCTGGGTCGGAGAGAGGCGGATGGGGAGGGACGGACTCAGCCAGACTCCTGCCCCCCCCCCCCAGTGCCCTGGGTCGGAGAGAGGCGGATGGGGAGGGACGGACTCAGTCAGACTCCTGCCACCCCCCCCCCCCAGTGCCCTGGGTCGGAGAGAGGCGGATGGGGAGGAGGTGAATCAGTCAGACTCCTGCCCCCCCCCCAGTGCCCTGGGTCGGAGAGAGGCGGATGGGGAGGGACGGACTCAGTCAGACTCCTGCCACCCCCCCCCCAGTGCCCTGCGTCGGAGAGAGGCGGATGGGGAGGAGGTGAATCAGTCAGACTCCTGCCCCCCCCCCAGTGCCCTGGGTCGGAGAGAGGGGGGGGGAGGAGGTGAATCTGTCACAGTCCTGCCCCCCCCCCCCCCCCCCAGTGCCCTGGGTCGGAGAGAGGCGGATGGGGAGGAACGGACTCAGCCAGACTCCTGGCCCCCCCCCCCCCCCCTCAGTGCCCTGGGTCAGAGAGAGGCGGATGGGGAGGAGGTGAATCAGTCAGACTCCTGCCCCCCCCCCCAGTGCCCTGGGTCGGAGAGAGGCGGATGGGGAGGAACGGACTCAGTCAGACTCCTGCCCCCCCCCCAGTGCCCTGGGTCGGAGAGAGGCGGATGGGGAGGAACGGACTCAGTCAGACTCCTGCCCCCCCCCCCAGTGCCCTGGGTCGGAGAGAGGCGGATGGGGAGGAGGTGAATCAGTCAGACTCCTGCCCCCCCCCCCAGTGCCCTGGGTCGGAGAGAGGCGGATGGGGAGGAACGGACTCAGTCAGACTCCTGCCCCCCCCCCCAGTGCCCTGGGTCGGAGAGAGGCGGATGGGGAGGAACGGACTCAGTCAGACTCCTGCCCCCCCCCCAGTGCCCTGGGTCGGAGAGAGGCGGATGGGGAGGAGGTGAATCAGTCAGACTCCTGCCCCCCCCCCCAGTGCCCTGGGTCGGAGAGAGGCGGATGGGGAGGGACGGACTCAGCCAGACTCCTGCCCCCCCCCCCCCCCCCCGCCCCCCCCCAGTGCCCTGGGTCGGAGAGAGGCGGATGGGGAGGGACGGACTCAGCCAGACTGCTGCCCCACCCTCAGTGCCCTGGGTCAGAGAGAGGGGGGGGGGGGAGGAGGTGAATCGGTCACAGTCCTGCCCCCCCCCCCAGTGCCCTGGGTCAGAGAGAGGGGGGGGAGGAGGTGAATCGGTCACAGTCCTGCCCCCCCACCCCCAGTGCCCTGGGTCAGAGAGAGGGGGGGGGGAGGAGGTGAATCAGTCAGACTCCTGCCCCCCCCCAGTGCCCTGGGTCAGAGAGAGGGGGGGGAGGAGGTGAATCAGTCAGACTCCTGCCCCCCCCTCAGTGCCCTGGGTCGGAGAGAGGCGGATGGGGAGGGACGGACTCAGCCAGACTCCTGCCCCCCCCCCCAGTGCCCTGGGTCGGAGAGAGGCGGTTGGGGAGGGACGGACTCAGTCAGACTCCTGCCCCCCCCCCAGTGCCCTGGGTCGGAGAGAGGCGGATGGGGAGGAACGGACTCAGTCAGACTCCTGCCCCCCCCCCCCCCCAGTGCCCTGGGTCGGAGAGAGGCGGATGGGGAGGGACGGACTCAGCCAGACTCCTGCCCCCCCCCCAGTGCCCTGGGTCGGAGAGAGGCGGTTGGGGAGGGACGGACTCAGTCAGACTCCTGCCCCCCCCCCAGTGCCCTGGGTCGGAGAGAGGCGGATGGGGAGGAGGTGAATCAGTCAGACTCCTGCCCCCCCCCCCCAGTGCCCTGGGTCGGAGAGAGGCGGATGGGGAGGAACGGACTCAGTCAGACTCCTGCCCCCCCCCCCAGTGCCCTGGGTCGGAGAGAGGCGGATGGGGAGGGACGGACTCAGTCAGACTCCTGCCCCCCCCCCCCAGTGCCCTGGGTCAGAGAGAGGCGGATGGGGAGGGACGGACTCAGCCAGACTCCTGCCCCCGCCCCCCCCAGTGCCCTGGGTCGGAGAGAGGCGGATGGGGAGGGACGGACTCAGCCAGACTCCTGCCCCCCCCCCAGTGCCCTGGGTCGGAGAGAGGCGGATGGGGAGGAGGTGAATCAGTCAGACTCCTGCCCCCCCCAGTGCCCTGGGTCGGAGAGAGGCGGATGGGGAGGAACGGACTCAGTCAGACTCCTGCCCCCCCCTCAGTGCCCTGGGTCGGAGAGAGGCGGATGGGGAGGGACGGACTCAGCCAGACTCCTGCCCCCCCCCCAGTGCCCTGGGTCGGAGAGAGGCGGATGGGGAGGGACGGACTCAGCCAGACTCCTGCCCTCCCCCCAGTGCCCTGGGTCGGAGAGAGGCGGATGGGGAGGGACGGACTCAGCCAGACCGCTTCGCCGGGTGACCAACCATCCCAATCCTTCCGGGACCGTCTCGCAATTTGGCCGCTTGGCCCAGGTCCCGGCTCGGGCCTTCTTCCCGGAATGCGTTTCATAGAATCCATCGAATTTACACTGCAGAAGGCCACTCGGCCCATCGAGTCTGCACCGGCCCTTGGAAAGAGCACCCTAATTAAGCCCCACACCCCCACCCTATCCCCGTAACCCCACCTAACCATTTTTGAACACTAAGGGGCAATTTATCACGGCCAATCCCCCTAACCTGCACATCTTTGGGCTGTGGGTGGAAACCGGAGCACCCGGAGGAAACCCACGCAGACACGGGGAGAACGTGCAGACTCCGCACAGACAGTGACCCGAGCCGGGAATCGAACCTGGGACCCTGGAGCCGTGAGGCAACTGTGCTAACCCCTGCGCTACCGTTTCGTCCCGGAGTTCCTCGGTCCCAGTTCAAAGTCCAGGGATTATTCCTGAGCCTGTGTTGATGGCGTTCCTTCGGGTCCGCCCTGTTGGCTGTTGTGTGCGCTGTGGATCTCAGCTGGCGGTATCAGGATCGCTGTGGGTCGCACGGCTGCGGCTTGCCCCCCCCCCCCCCACCGCTCACCGCTACTGCCTACACCTCACCTGTCCCTCTCCGCCCTCCACCGATCTCAAGGAGTGATCGGCCCAACCACGCCCTCACTCCCAAATTGTGCCGCCGCCACCTCCCCTCGGCCCATCCATGGTGAACTGTCCCTCATCTTTTCGCCCAGAGTTGGTCACCCTGCCCCTGCCCCGGGGTGACCTGGTTCACCGAGAGAGAGAGAGGGGAGAGGGAAGAGTGTGTTTAAATCAGAGACAGATAGGTTCTTGATTAATGAGGGGATCAGGGGTTATGGGGAGAAGGCAGGAGAATGGGGATGAGAAAAATATCGGCCGTGATTGAATGGGAGCAGACTCGATGGGCCGAGTGGCCTAATTCTGCTGCTATGTCTTGTGGTCTAAGAGTCGCCCAGCGTCACAGAGAGAGAAATGAGGGGAGGATTCAGCCAGGCTCCTGTCCACTGGTTGGAAGAGCTGAGGGAATCGGGTAAGGACATGCCCAGGCGAACCCAGACGCTCGTGGGGAGACGGCCCGGTAAACTCTCTCACTCTCTCTCTCTCTCTCTGGGCTCAAGCGTGTCTGAGGATTGGAGACGGACGTATCCGGCAAACCCAGCCCAGCGGCAAAGCGGCTTGACAATTCCCGATCGGCTCTACTTTCAAACTGAATCGGTCGGAGAAACGAAAGGAGAAAACACTTTGAGACAACGACGGTTTTCCGCGCTGAGACGGCGTGACCGGACAGCGGCTGCTCCCTGGCGGAGTGTCGATTCTGGGTGCAGGTGGCAGCTGCTATTGCGACTTCCTCGTGCCAAAGATCATATGGAATGGAAACAGAGCGCTGTGAAGAGATCGGCACCTCCAACAATCAGTAAGATTCAGGCGCTACTTGGGAATAAATAATGATAATGATCTTTCGTGCCACAAGTCGGCTTACATTAACACTGCAATGAAGTTACTGTGACAATCCCCTCGTCGCCACATTCCGGCGCCTGTTCGGGTACACAGAGGGAGAATTCAGAATGTCCGATTCACCGGAGTCCTACGGGACTTGTGGGAGGAAACCGGAGCACCCGGAGGAAACTCACGCAAACACGGGGAGAACGCGCAAACTCCGCACAGACAGTGACCCAAGCTCGGGAATCGGACCTGGGACCCTGGCGTCAAGAAGCAACAGTGCTAACCACTGTGCTCCAATAAGGGAGACCCCTAATTTAACACAGTGCCCCTTAATCTGGACTCGCCCGTGGGAGGAAACATCCCTTCCTGATTCGCTTTCTCCGGACCGTTCAGGATCTTATAAGCGTCAATCAAATTGCCCCCCCTCTCTCATCGAACCACGAGCGCAAACCACCCCACCTGACCAACCTTTCCTCATACGACAACCGCTTGTTCCTCACATAAGAGCATAAGAACTAGGAGCAGGAGTAGGCCATCTGGCCCCTCGAGCCTGCTCCACCATTCAATGAGATCATGGCTGATCTTTTGTGGACTCAGCTCCACTTTCCGGCCCGAACACCATAACCCTTAATCCCTTTATTCTTCAAAAAGCTATCTATCTTTATCTTAAAAACATTTAATGAAGGAGCCTCTACTGCTTCACTGGGCAGGGAATTCCATAGATTCGCAACCCTTTGGGTGAAGAAGTTCATCCTAAACTCAGTCCTAAATCTACTTCCTCTTATTTTGAGGCTATGCCCCCTAGTTCTGCTTTCCCCGACCAGTGGAAACAACCTGCCCGCATCTATCCTATCTATTCCCTTCATAATTTTATATGTTTCTATAAGATCCCCCCGCATCCTTCTAAATTCCAACGAGTACAGTCCCAGTCTACTCAACCTCTCCTCGTAATCCAACCCCTTCAGCTCTGGGATTAACCTAGTCAATCTCCTCTGCACACCCTCCAGTGCCAGTACGTCCTTTCTCAGGTAAGGAGACCAAAACTGAACACAATACTCCAGGTGTGGCCTCACTAACATCCTATACAATTGCAGCATAACCTCCCTAGTCTTAAACTCCATCCCTCTAACAATGAAGGACAAAATTCCATTTGCCTTCTTAATCTCCTGCTGCACCTGAAAACCAACTTTTTGCGACTCATGCACTAGCACACCCAGGTCTCTCTACACAGCAGCATGTTTTAATATTTTATCATTTAAATAATAATCCCTTTTGCTGTTATTCCGACCAAAATGGATAATTGGTCTAATAAATGGATGGTGAGAGTGTGTGTGAGGGGGATGGGACACTGGAGGGTGGGGGGGGTGAATGGGGAGGGGGTGTGTGAGGCGGATGGGAAACTGGGGGGGGGGTGAATGGGGAAGGGGAGATGTGAGGGGGAAGGGACACTGGGGGGGGTGAATGGGGAGGGGTGTGTGTGAGGGGGATGGGAAACTGGGGGGGTGAATGGGGAGGGGAGGTCTGAGGGGGATGGGACACTGGGGGGGTGAATGGGGAGGGGTGTGTGTGAGGGGGGATGGGACACTGGGGGGGTGAATGGGGAGGGGTGTGTGTGAGGGGGGATGGGACACTGGGGGGTGAATGGGGAGGGGGTGTGAGAGGGGGATGGGACACTGGGGGGATGAATGGGGAGGGGGTGTGTGAGGGGGATGGGACACTGGGGGGGGTGAATGGGGAGGGGGGGTGAGGGGGATGGGACACTGGGAGGGGTGAATGGGGAGGGGGGGTTGAGGGGGATGGGACACTGGGGCGGCGAAGGGGGAGAGGGTTGTGAGGGGGCTGGGTCACTGGGGGGAATGTGGAGGGGGTGTGTGAGGGGGATGGGACTCTGGGGGGGTGAATGGGGGTGTGTGTGGGGATGGGACACTGTGGGGTGAATGGGGAGGGGGGGTGAGGGGGATGGGACACAGGGGGGGGGTGAATGGGAGGGGGAGATGTGAGGGGGATGGGACACTAGGGGGGTGAATGGGGAGGGGTGTGTGTGAGGGGGGATGGGACACTGCGGGGGTGAATGGGGAGGGATGTGTGTCAGGGGAATGGGACACTGGGGGGGGATAATGGGGAGGGTGTGTGTGAGGGGGATGGGACACTGGGGGGGGGGTGAATGGGGAGGGGGTGTGTGAGGCGGTTGGGACACTGGGGGGGTGAATGGGGAGGGGGGGGTGAGGGGGATGAAACGCTGGGAGGGGTGAATGGGGAGGGGGGGTGTCTGAGGGGGATGGGACACTGGGGGGTGAATGGGGAGGGGGGGTTGAGGGGGATGGGACACTGGGGGGGCGAAGGGGGAGAGGGTGGTGAGGGGGCTGGGTCACTGGGGGGGAATGTGGAGGGGGTGTGTGAGGGGGATGGGACTCTGGGGGGGTGAATGGGGAGGGGTGTGTGAGGGGAATGGGACACAGGGAGGGGGTGAATGGGGGCGTGTGAGGGGGATGGGACACTGGGGGGTGAATGGGAGGGGGAGATGTGAGGGGGATGGGACACTGGGGGGGTGAATGGGGAGGGGGTGAGGGTGATGGGACACTGGGGGGGTGAATGGGGAGGGGTGTGAGTGAGGGGGATGGGACACTGGGGGGGGTGAATGGGAGGGGGGGGTGAGGGGGATGGGACACTGGGGGGGGGTGAATGGGGAGGGGTGTGTGAGGGGGATGGGACACTGGGGGGGGGAATGGGGAGGGGGGGTGAGGGGGATGGGACACTGGGGGGGGTGAATGGGGAGGGGTGTGTGAGGGGGATGGGACACTGGGGGGGGGGTGAATGGGGAGGGGGGTGAGGGGAATGGGACACTGGGGGGGGTGAATGGGGAGAGGGGGTGAGGGGGATGGGACACTGGGGGTTGAATGGCGAGGGTGTGTGTGAGGGGGATGGGACACTGGGGGGGCGAAGGGGGAGAGGGGTGTGAGGGGAATGGGACACTGGGGGGGGTGAATGTGGAGGGGGGGTGTGAGGGGGATGGGACACAGGGACGGGGTGAATGGGGGTGTGTGTGAGGGGGATGGGACACTGGGGGGTGAATGGGGAGGGGGGTGTGAGGGGGAGGGGACACGGGGGGGTGAATGGGGGTGTGTGTGAGGGGGATGGGACACTGGGGGGGTGAATGGGGAGGGGGGGTGAGGGGGATTGGACATTGGGGGGGTGAATGTGGAGGGGGTGTGTGAGGGGGAGGGACACTGGGGGGGGATGGGGAGGGTGTGTGTGAGGGGGATGGGACACTGGGGGGGTGAATGGGGAAGGGGGTGTGGGGGGGATGGGACACTGGGGGGGGTGAATGGGGAGGGGGGGTGAGAGGGATGGGACACTGGGTGGGGGGGTGAATGGGAGGGGGGTGTGGGGGGGATGGGACACTGGGGGGGGGTGAATGGGGAGGGTGGGTGAGAGGGATGGGACACTGGGTGGGGGGGTGAATGGGAGGGGGGTGTGGGGGGGATGGGACACTGGGGGGGTGAATGGGGAGGGATGTGTGAGAGGGATGGGACATTGGGGGGAGTGAATGGCGAGGAGGGGTGAGGGGGGTGGGACACTGGGGGGGTGAAAGGGAGGGGGGGTGAGGGGGATGGGACACTGGGGGGTTGAAAGGGGAGGGTGTGTGTGAGGGGGATGGGACACTGGGGGGGTTAATGTGGAGGGGGGTGAATGGGGAGGGGTGTGTGAGGGGGATGGGACACTGGGGGGGTGAATGTGGAGGGGGGGTGAGGGGGATGGGACACTGGGGGGGTGAATGGGGAGGGGGGTGTGAGGGGGATGGGACACGTGGGGGGTGAATGGGGAGGGCGGTGAGCGGAATGGGACACTGGGGGGGTGAATGGGGAGGGGGGTGTGTGAGGGGGATGGGACACGGGGGGGGTGAATGGGGAGGGGGGTGTGAGGGGGAAGGGACACTGGGGGGATGTGAATGGGGAGGGGGATGTGTGAGGGGGATGGGACACTGGGGGGGTGAATGGGGAGAGGGGTGTGAGGGGGATGGGACACTGGGGGGGTGTGAATGGGGAGGGGGATGTGTGAGGGGGATCGGACACTGGGGGGGTGAATGGGGAGGGGTGTGTGTGAGGGGGATGGGACACTGGAGGGGGGGTGAATGGGGAGGGGGGGTGAGGGGGATGGGACACTGGGGGGTGAATGGGGGGGTGAGGGGGATGGGACACTGGGGGGGGATGTGAATGGGGAGGGTGTGTGTGAGGGGGATGGGACACTGGGGGGGTGAATGGGGAGGGGTGTGTGTGAGGGGGATGGGACACTGGGCGGGTGAATGGGGAGGGGGGTGTGAGGGGGATGGGACACGGGGGGTGAATGGGGAGGGGGGGGTGAGGGGGATGGGACACTGGGGGGGTGAGGGGGATGGGACACTGGGGGGGGATGTGAATGGGGAGGGTGTGTGTGAGGGGGATGGGACACTGGGGGGGTGAATGGGGAGGGGTGTGTGTGAGGGGGATGGGACACTGGAGGGGGGGTGAATGGGGAGGGGGGGTGAGGGGGATGGGACACTGGGGGGGTGAATGGGGGGGTGAGGGGGATGGGACACTGGGGGGGATGTGAATGGGGAGGGTGTGTGTGAGGGGGATGGGACACTGGGGGGGTGAATGGGGAGGGGGGTGTGAGGGGGATGGGACACTGGGGGGTGTGAATGGGGAGGGGGATGTGAGGGGGATAGGACACTGGGGGGTGTGAATGGGGAGGGGGATGTGTGAGGGGGATGGGACACTTGGGGGGTGAATGGGGAGGGGGGGTGAGGGGGATGGTGTACTGGGGGGGTGAATGGGGAGGGGTGTGTGAGGGGAATGGAACATGAGGGGGGTGAATGGGGAGGGTGTGTGTGCGGGGGATGGGACACTGGGGGGGGTGAATGGGGAGGGGGGTTTTAGGGGGATGGAACACGAGGGGGGGTAAATGGGGAGGGGGCTGTGAGGGGGATGGGACACTGGGGGGGTGAATGGGGAGGGCGGTGAGCGGAATGGGACACTGGGGGGTGAATGGGGAGGGGTGTGTGAGGGGGATGGGACACTGGGGGGGTGAATGGGGAGGGGGGGTGAGGGGGGTGGGACACTGGGGGGGTGAATGGGGAGGATGGTGTGAGGGGGATGGGACACTGGGGGGGTGAATGGGGAGGGGTGTGTGTGGGGGGATGGGACACTGGGCGGGTGAATGGGGAGGGGGGTGTGAGGGGGTTGGGACATGAGGGGTGGTGAATGGGGAGGGTGGGGTGTGGGGGGATGGGACACGAGGGGGGGGTGGAAGGGGAGGGGGTGTGAGGGGGATGGGACACTGGAGGGGTGAATGGGGAGGGGGGTGAGGGGGATGGGACACTGGGGGGGTGAATGGGGAGGGGTGTGTGTGAGGGGGATGGGACACTGGGGGGGTGAATAGGGAGGGGGGGTGAGGGGGATGGGACACTGGGGGGGTGAATGGGGGTGTGTGTGAGGGAGATGGGACACTGGGGGGGGTGAATAGGGAGGGGGGGTGAGGGGGAAGGGACACTGGGGGGGTGAATAGGGAGGGGGGGTGAGGGGGAAGGGACACTGGGGGGGGTGAATGGGGAGGGTGTGTGTGAGGGGGATGTGGCACTGGGGGGGTTATGGTGGAGGGGTGTGTGTGAGGGGGAGGGGACACTGGAGGGGGGTTGAATGGGGAGGGGGGGTGAGGGGGATGGGACACTGGAGGGGTGAATGGGGGGGTGCGGGGGATGGGACACTGGGGGGGGGGATGTGAATGGGGAGGGTGTGTGTGAGGGGGATGGGACACTGGGGGGGTGAATGGGGAGGGTGTGTGTGAGGGGGGTGGGACACTGGGGGGGTGAATGGGGAGGGTGTGTGTGAGGGAGATGGGACACTGGGGGGGGTGAATGGGGAGGGGGGGTGAGGGGGATGGGACACTGGGGGGGTGAATGGGGAGGGGGGGTGAGGGGGATGGGACACTGAGGGGGTGAATGAGGAGGGGGGGTGAGGGGGATGGGACACTGGGGGGGGGGGGTGAATGGGGAGGGGGGGGTGAGGGGGATGGGACACTGGGGGGGTGAATGGGGAGGGGGGGTGAGGTGGATGGGACACTGGGGGGGGGGTTAGTGGGGGGGGGTGAGGGGGATGGGACACTGGGGGGGGGTTAGTGGGGGGGGTGAGGGGGATGGGTCACTGGGGGGTTGAATGGGGAGTGGTGTGTGTGAGGGGGGATGGGACACTGGGAGGGGGGAGTGAATGGGGAGGGGGTATGTGAGGAGGATGGGCCACTGGGGGGGTGAATGGGGGGGGGGGGTGTGAGGGGGATGGGACACTGTGGGGGGTGAATGGGGGGGGGGGTGAGGGGGAAGGGACACTGGGGGGGTAAATGGGGAGGGGGATGGAACACTGGGGGGTGAATGGGGAGGGGGGGCGATTGGGACACTCTGGGGTGGGTGAATCGGTAGGGGGATGTGGGGGGGATGGGACACTGGGGGGGGGGTGAATGGGGAGGGGTGTGTGTGAGGGGGATGGGCCACTGGGGGGTGAATGGGGAGGGGGATGTGTGAGGGGGATGGGCCACTGGGGGGTGAATGGGGTGGGGGCTGTGACGGGGATGGGACACTGGGGGGGTGAATGGGGTGGGGGCTGTGAGGGGCATGTGACATTGGGGGGGGGGTGAATGGGGAGGGCGGTGTGTGAGGGGGATGGGACACTGGGGGGGTGAATGGGGAGGGGGGGTGAGGGGGATGGGACACTGGGGGGGTGAATGGGGAGGGGGGTATGTGGGGGGATGGGACACTCTGGGGGGGTGAATGGGGAGGGGGTTGTTAGGGGGATGGGACACTGGGGGGTGGATGGGGAGGGGGTTGTGTGGGGGAGTGGGACACTCTGGGGGGGGTGAATGGGGAGGTGGGTGTGTGAGGGGGAGGGGACACTGGGGGGTGGATGGGGAGGGGGTTGTGTGGGGGGGTGGGACACTCTGGTGGGGTGAATGGGGAGGGGGGTGTGAGGGGGATGGGACACTGGGGGGGGTGAATGGGGAGGTGGGTGTGTGAGGGGGATGGGACACTGGGCGGGCGAATGGGGAGGGGTGTGTGAGGGGGATGGGACACTGGGGGGGGTGAATGGGGAGGTGGGTGTGTGAGGGGGATGGGACACTGGGCGGGCGAATGGGGAGGGGTGTGTGAGGGGGATGGGACACTGGGGGGGGTGAATGGGGAGGTGGGTGTGTGAGGGGGATGGGACACTGGGCGGGCGAATGGGGAGGGGTGTGTGAGGGGGATGGGACACTGGGGGGGGGGGTGAGAATGGGGAATAAGCGGGATGTCTGAGGCGCGGTAAACCATCAATCTCTGAAAATTAGCAGCTCGGTGTGAAAACATTAAAATTCCTGGAACTGGACTAGTTAGTTCCTTGCAAACGTTATTGAACAGCGCTCCCAACCCTGAATCACATCTGTCGGAATATCGGGGCGGGATTATGTTCACGGTGAGTGGAACCATGAAAACGGTGATGTTCAGAATGTCAGGGTTGGCGGCGAGCGGAGATCTCAGGGTCGCGAGCAGGTCGAAGGGGACTACGCTGAGTTAGGGTGGGATCGGAGGATGCAGGACGTCCCCCAAATATCGAACAAAAATTGCCGCCACTCAGATGATTTGAATAGTCAAGCCGATTTTAAACACCACGGTTCATTAAATCGCCAAAAATGAGAATCCCTCACCTGATTAGAAACCGGAGGATTCCTCCCGCCGGTGCCTGGGGCGATTGGGAATTCAGTTTCTGCTGTAAGGTGGGCTGCTCCTTCGCACCTTCCCTGCTGCGGGCCACACTCTTCGGCTTGCCTGATGAGAGAGGAGAGCAGTGTCAGGATAACGTGCTCGTGCCCACGGGTGTAATTTTAATCCTCCTCCCCTCCCGCTTGTACCGACGCTCCGGCCAGGAAAACCCCCGCGGTCAGGGGATGCCGATGGTTTTCCAACGCTACCTCCGGGTTGGAGTGTGGCGGGACGCCGGTTCCCCCCACCCCACGCACCCCTTTTGACGTGGGTTTGTGGCTTGGCAGGGGATCAAGGGTTACTGACCCTCACTTACATCTCCCATCGACCCCACATTTACCGCTCGGTGGGCTGATGTGTAATTTATGGCAACACTCAGCAGTTTAGAAAGAGGGGTCCTACTTCACAGAATGTTTCTGTGGCCGACGGAGGCCGTTTGGCCTGTGCAGTTTTCCCCAAGTTTGCACAGAGCACCGGATCGGGTGAGGAAACCGGCGACACAGGCGCCTTTTCTTGCCCGATTTAACAGCACTTAGTGCAATTACAGAGGCCTGGCGAGGATCAGGCAGACAGCTGGAGCCTAGACACACTGGCAAAGCTGGGATTCTGAGCGTCCTCCGATGTCAACGTTAAATCTAACGCGCTCGGACGCCCTCTCGAATACCTCGATTGAGCCTGCCTCCACCACACTCCCAGGCAGCTCAGCACAGGCCTCCACCACACTCCCAGGCAGCTCAGCACAGGCCTCCACCACACTCCCAGGCAGCTCAGCACAGGCCTCCACCACACTCCCAGGCAGCTCAGCACAGGCCTCCACCACACGCACAGGCCTCCACCACACTCCCAGGCAGCTCAGCACAGGCCTCCACCACACGCACAGGCCTCCACCACACTCCCAGGCAGCTCAGCACAGGCCTCCACCACACTCCCAGGCAGCTCAGCACAGGCCTCCACCACATGCACAGGCCTCCACCACACTCCCAGGCAGCTCAGCACAGGCCTCCACCACACTCCCAGGCAGCTCAGCACAGGCCTCCACCACACTCCCAGGCAGCTCAGCACAGGCCTCCACCACATGCACAGGCCTCCACCACACTCCCAGGCAGCTCAGCACAGGCCTCCACCACACGCACAGGCCTCCACCACACTCCCAGGCAGCTCAGCACAGGCCTCCACCACACGCACAGGCCTCCACCACACTCCCAGGCAGCTCAGCACAGGCCTCCGCCACACTCCCAGGCAGCTCAGCACAGGCTCCCACCACTGGCTGTGTGGAAACGCTCGCTCCCCATGGATATGGGAACCGTGATCCCCCCCAACCCCTGCACAGAGATCGGGGACCCACACCCCCAAGCATTGGGGCAGCAACCTCCTCCCTCACAGGCATCTGGGTTCCCCCCCCCTCCTCTCCCCCAGCCTTGAGGCATCGAGGCTCTCCCCTCTCCCTCCCAATGTGAATCCACCCCACCCCCAGGGTGCCAAGGGGCATTGCCGGGGGGGGGTGCAATGCCCAGCCTTGTCCCTCAGCCCCCAGGGTCAAAGACATCTGCACGCCCTTTGCGTGGGCATCACGGCTGTTTGAAAACCAGTTGTGAATCGCACCAGTTTACGTCATACCACGGGGGCGGCGGGGACGGGGGAGGAGATACCTCGTGAGTGGACGCTACGGCGTCAAGCCCATTAATTAAGCTCTCGCCGCGGGTGAACCTGTTAATGTCAGCAAGGAGGTTGGGAAGGTCTCAAATTGAGATCTCGCGGGCGCAGATCCCGTTTGTGATTTCGCAGCCACCACGGGATTTGCGCCTGTGGCTAACGGGGTTGCTGGATTGCTGCCATTGTGTCAGCACCAGCCGGCCAAACGAGCAACGTGACTCAGCCTCGTCCCCTTGCCTTGTCCTCTGCACATTGTTTCTGTTCAATCGCCTGGCGCCCTCTCGAACGCCTCGATTGAACCTGCTCCCACCACTCACTGCGGGGAAACGCTTTCTCACACATTGCATTTTGCTTCTTTTGAAAATCACTTTAAATCTGCGTCCCTCTCGTTCTCGATCCTTTTACAAGGGAGAACTGTTGCTCCTCATCTACTCTGTCCAGACCCGTCATGATTTTAAACATCTCTATCAAATCTCCTCAGACCGCTTCCCTCCGAGGGGAACAGTCCCGACCCTCTCCAATCTATCCTCCCAACTGAAGCTTCTCATCTCCCGGGACCGTTCTTGTGAACCTCCTCCGCGGTCTCTCCACCGCGGACACATCCTTCCCACAGTGTGTTGTCCAGAACTGTGCCCAATACTCCAGCTGAGGGGTGCCTTGCACAGGTTTCAAAACGAGGAATGTCAAACATCACTCGATATGTTGTGCCGTCTTTTTTTTTAAGATAGTTGTTGAAACTACAAACTCGTCTTTCTTGGATGCGAAACATACTAGACGTCGAGTATCCGTTATCTGTAAATCCGAAAACCGCACTCTTTTTAAACCTCGTCAACCTTGGGCACGATTTTCGTGGTGAATATGTCAAAAAGAAACCCAAAACGTTCTCTGCATTTATTATCCCGTGATGCATAGTACCACAGAATGCCTTGTGCAGAAGGAGGTCTGCACCGACCCTCTTGAAAGAGCACCCTGCCACGGGTCAGGCCCGCACCCTATTCCCGTAACCCCACCTAACCTTTTGGACACTAAGGGGCAATTTAGCACGGCCAATCCACCTAACCTGCACGTCTTTGGACTGTGGGAGGAAACCGGAGCACCCGGAGGAAACGCACAAACTCCGCACAGTGACCCGAGCCGGGAATCGAGCCTGGCGCTGTGAGGCAGCGGTGCTAACCACTGTGCCACCCCTTCCTCAGAACATCTTGCTTTTCTATCCATTTGGCTTTTGGCTATTGCGATGTAAGTTTATGCGTGTGATCCGAAACTGAAATAATCCAAAATCCCAAATGAAACCACCGCGAGGCTTTCCGTCGAACCATAGAATTTACGGATTCGTTCAGATAACGGATACTCGAGCTGTAAACTGGAATTAACGAATGTAATGCAGGAATGTTTTTGCACATCTGTGAAATAATCCTGAGTCCTGGGTGGGATTCTCCGAGCCCCCCGCACCAAAATCGCGATCGGCGCGGGGGCAGAGAATGGGCGTTGACGCCGAAATCCGGCGCGATGTCGGTTTTCCCGGAGAATCGCCCTGAATCACGCGTGCGGTCCATGCGGCGCGGGGTAGGGGGCCATTGACAGAGACCACCGCAAGTATAACTGGCCGAGTTCCCAACGGCGTGGGACACTCGTGGTCTCACCCGTCGGGAACAAGGCGTGGCGGCTGCGGGCTCAGTCCACGGTGACGCTGTGAGTCAGCCATGTCCCACTGCGGGAAGCCCTGCTAGGCCCCCTGATAATTGGGGAATAGCTTTGAACTTTCTTAAAGAAAATCCAGAGTGAAACGCCCGCGTTTTGATGCTGGCGTGGGAGCATAGCCCCATTATTGGAGAATCCCGCCCCTGTTGTTTTAATGGGAGAGTTAACACAATGCAATCGTCCTGATCTAGGGCGGGTGTACTAACCTGAACCCAATGAGCGGGGCTGCTTAGCGAGCGGACTGTCTGCTTGGGGAGACTTCTTTGTTCGTTTCTAGATTAAGAATGAAACATTTTCAAGTCAGTGTGCAGTCACACAGCACTGGAGGGACCAGAAAACCCAGACGTGGGCTGAACACATTGCTGATGCCCCGCGGAGGTTCGAGAGTGGCTGATGGCGAAGGCATTGGGGGAATGGTACGGCTAACCCAAACTGGCTCACGGTTATCGGCTCCCTGAGCGACTGAGACACCAAGAGGTCTAACGGGGGCTGGGACTCCAGTTCCAAACAAATCCATCTTCCCCCGCCCTCCCCCATCCTCCTCTAGCGCAATCCTTCCACTCTCCTCCCCGACTTGATCCCCTGCTCAGTTAACCTTCATTCCCGCCATTGCCCAGGTTTGAGATGCTGTTGAACAAGCTTTTACCCTCCCCTCTGTGCCTCCCCTAAGAGCTGGAATTCTCCAGCCAGTGGGATCCACTCTTAGACCAAAAGACCACAGGACATAGAACATTACAGCGCAGTACAGGCCCTTCGGCCCTCGATGTTGCGCCGACCTGTGAAACCACTCTAAAGCCCATCTACACTATTCCCTTATCGTCCATATGTCTATCCAATGGCCATTTGAATGTCCTTAGTGTTGGCGAGTCCACTACTGTTGCAGGCAGGGCATTCCACGCCCTTACTACTCTCTGAGTAAAGAACCTACCTCTGACATCTGTCTTATATCTATCTCCCCTCAATTTAAAGCTATGTCCCCTCGTGCTAGACATCACCATCCGAGGAAAAAGGCTCTCACTGTCCACCCTATCCAATCCTCTGATCATCTTGTGTGCCTCAATTAAGTCACCTCTTAACCTTCTTCTCTCTAACGAAAACAGCCTCAATTCCCTCAGCCTTTCCTCATAAGATCTTCCCTCCATACCAGGCAACATTCTGGTAAATCTCCTCTGCACCCTTTCCAATGCTTCCACATCCTTCCTATAATACGGCGACCAGAATTGCACGCAATACTCCAAATGCGGCCGCACCAGAGTGTTGTATAGCTGCAACATGACCTCATGGCTCCTAAACTCAATCCCTCTACCAATAAAAGCTAACACACCGTACGCCTTCGTAACAACCCTCTCAACCTGGGTGGCAACTTTCAGGGATCTATGTACATGGACACTGAGATCTCTCTGCTCATCCACACTGCCAAGAATCTTACCATTAGCCCAGTACTCAGTTTTCCTATTATTCCTTCCAAAATGAATCACTTTACACTTTTCTGCATTAAACTCCATTTGCCACCTCTCAGCCCAGCGCTGCAGCTTATCTATGTCCCTCTGTAACTTGTAACATCCTTCCGCACTGTCCACAACTCCACCGACTTTAGTGTCATCTGCAAATTTACTCACCCATCCTTCTACGCCCTCCTCTTGCGGTGGTCATTTATAAAAATGACAAACAGCAGTGGCCCCAAAACAGATCCTTGTGGTACACCACTAGTAACTGGACTCTAGTCTGAACACTTCCCACCACCCTTTGTCTTCTTCCAGCTAGCCAATTTCTGATCCAAACTGCTAAATCACCCTGAATCCCATGTCCGTATTTTCTGCAGTAGCCTACCATGGGGAACCTTCAAAGGCTAATGGACTTGAGGTTGTTTTCGTTGGAGAGAAGAAGGTTAAGAGGAGACTTAATAGAGGCATACAAAATGATCAGGGGGTTGGATAGGGTGGACAGTGAGAGCCTTCTCCCGCGGATGGAAATGGCTGGCACGAGGGGACATAGCTTTAAACTGAGTGGTAATAGATATAGGACAGAGGTCAGAGGTAGGTTCTTTACGCAAAGAGTAGTGAGGCCGTGGAATGCCCTGCCTGCTACAGTAGTGAACTCGCCAACATTGAGGGCATTTAAAAGTTTATTGGATAAACATATGGATGATAATGGCACAGTGTAGGTTAGATGGCTTTTGTTTCGGTGCAACATCGTGGGCCGAAGGGCCTGTACTGCGCTGTATTGTTCTATGTTCTATATACACCACATCAACTGCTTTACCCTCATCCACCTGTTTGGTCACCTTCTCAAAGAACTCCATAAGGTAAATTATGAGGGGCATAGACAGAGTGGATAGTCAGAGGCTTTTCCCCAGGGTAGAGGGGTCAATTACTAGGGGGCATAGGTTTAAGGTGAGAGGGGCAAGGTTTAGAGTAGATGTACGAGGCAAGTTTTTTACGCAGAGGGTAGTGGGTGCCTGGAACTCGCTACCGGAGGAGGTAGTGGAAGCAGGGACGATAGGGACATTTAAGGGGCATCTTGACAAATATATGAATAGGATGGGAATAGAAGGATACGGACCCAGGAAGTGTAGAAGATTGTAGTTTAGTCGGGCAGTATGGTCGGCGCGGGCTTGGAGGGCCGAAGGGCCTGTTCCTGTGCTGTACATTTCTTTGTTCTTTGTTTGTGAGGCACGACCTACCCTTCACAAAACCGTGTTGACTATCTCTAATCAAATTATTCCTTTCCAGATGATTATACATCCTATCTCTTATAAACCTTTCCAAGATTTTGCCCACAACAGAAGGAAGGCTCACTGGTCTATAGTTACCGGGGTTATCTCTACTCCCCTTCTTGAACAAGGGGACAACATTTGCTATCGTCCCGTCTTCTGGCACTATTCCTGTAGACAAAGATGACTTAAAGATCAAGGCCAAAGGCTCAGCAATCTCCTCCCGAGCTTCCCAGAGAATCCTAGGATAAATCCCATCCGGCCCAGGTGACTTATCTATTTTCACACTTTCCAGAATTGCTAACACCTCCTCCTTATGAACCTCAAGCCCTTCTAGTCCAGTAGCCTGAATCTCAGTATTCTCCTCGACAACATTGTCTTTTTCCTGTGTGAATACTGACGAAAAATATTCATTTAGCACCTCGCCTATCTCCTCGGACTCCAAGCACAACTTCCCACTACTGTCCTTGACTGGCCCTACTCTTACCCTAGTCATTCTTTTATTCCTGACATATCTATAGAAAGCTTTAGGGTTATCCTTGATCCTACCTGCCAAAGACTTCTCATGTACCCTCCTGGCTCTTCTTAGCTCTCTCTTTAGGTCCTTCCTAGCTAACTTGTAACTCTCAAGCGCCCTAACTGAACCTTCATGTCTCATCTTTACATAAGTCTCCTGCTTCCTCTTGACAAGTGTTTTGACTGCTTTAGTAAACCACGGTTCCCTCACTCGACCACTTCCTCCCTGCCTGACAGGTACATACTTATCAAGGACACGCAGTAGCTGTTCCTTGAACAAGCTCCACATTTCCATTGTGCCTATCCCCTGCAGTTTTCCTCTCCATCTGATGTATCCTAAGTCTTGCCTCATCGCATCATAATTGCCTTTCCCCAGATATAACTCTTGCCCTGCGGTATATACCTATCCCTTTCTATCACTAAAGTAAACGTAATCGAATTGTGGTCACTATCACCAAAGTGCTCACCTACCTCCAAATCTAACACCTGTCCTGGTTCATTACCCAGTACCAAATCCAATATGGCCTCGCCTCTCGTTGGCCTATCTACATACTGTGTCAGGAAACCCTCCTGCACACATTGGACAAAAACAGACCCATCTAAAGTACTCGAACTATAGCATTTCCAGTCAATATTTGGAAAGTTAAAGTCCCCCATAACAACTACCCTGTTGCTTTCGCTCCTATCCAGAATAATCTTTGCAATCCTCTCTACATCTCTGGATCTTTTCGGAGGCCTATAGAAAACCCCTAACAGGGTGACCTCTCCTTTCCTGTTTCTAACCTCAGCCCATACTACTTCAGTAGACGAGTCCTCATCAAACATCCTTTCTGCCACCGTAATACTGTCCTTGACTAACAATGCCACCCCTCCCCCTCTTTTACCACCTTCCCTGAGCTTACTGAAATATCTAAACCCCGGCACCTGCAACAACCATTCCTGTCCCTGCTCTATCCATGTCTCCGAAATGGCCACAACACCGAAGTCCCAGGTACCAACCCATGCCGCAAGTTCACCCACCTTATTCCGGATGCTCCTGGCATTGAAGAAGACACACTTTAAACCACCTTCCTGCCTGCCGGTACACTCCTGCAACTTTGACCTTACTCATGACCTCACTACTCTCAACCTCCTGTATACTGGAGCTACAATTCAGGTTCCCAAGCCCCTGCTGAACAAAGGAGCAGAATTAGGCCACTCGGCCTATCGAGTCTGCTCCGCCATTCAATCATGGCTGATATTTTCTCATCCCCATTCTCCTGCCTTCTCCCCATAAACCCTGATCCCCTTATTAATCAAGAACCTATCTATCTCTGTCTTAAAGACGCTCAGTGATTTGGCCTCCACAGCCTTCTGCGGCAAAGAGTTCCACAGATTCACCAACCCTCTGGCTGAAGAAATTCCTCCTCATCTCTGTTTTTAAGGATCGTCCCTTCAGTCTGAGGCTGTGTCCTCTGGTTCTAGTTTTTCCGACAAGTGGAAACATCCTCTCCACGTCCACCCTATCCAGGCCTCGCAGTAACCTGTAAGTTTCAATAAGATCTGCCGCCCCCCCCCTCATCCTTCTAAGCTCCCTCATCCATCCCAACCAGCACAGACCCAGAGTCCTCGATCTTTCCTCGTACGCCAAGCTCTTCATTCCAGGGATCATTCTTGCCACCTGTAGATGGCTGGTGGTGCTCCCTCCAACCAGCAGGTGGCGCGGGGTGGTTTCAATGGGAAATCTGGTTACAACGGGGATGTAGACTGGCATAATAAAGGGCAAAGTGTTTCTAGACTGCGTTCCGAGTGAAGAGGAGATAAAATCCCATTTGGTGCAAAATACTTTTAAAACGGTTCCAACTCTGGCGGAGGGCGGGGATTGCGAGGGTGGGCGATCTGTTCCTGGAAGGGAGCTTCCCGAGCATGAGGGTGTTGGAGGAGGAGTTTGGGCTGGCGAGAGGGAATGATTTCAGTTACTTGCAGGTGCGGGATTTCGTACGCAGACTGGTGCCGTCCTTCCCACGCCTCCCACCAAGGGGGATCCAGGACAGGGTAGTTTCCAGAGGAGAGGTGGGAGAGGGGAGAGTCTCCGACATTTATAAAGAACTAATGGGAGCAGAGGAGGCACAGACCGAAGAGCTGAAGCTTAAGTGGGAGGAGGAGACAGAGGACGGCATATGGGCAGACGCTTTGAGGAGGGTAAACACGACCTCAACGTGCGCCAGGCTCAGCCTGATCCAGTTCAAGGTCGTACATCGGGGCTCACATGACGGTGGCCCGAATGAGCAAATTCTTTGGGCTGGAGGACAAATGTGCTAGATGTGCACAGCGAACCATGTGCACATGTTCTGGGCGAGCCCTAAACTCAGGGCGTACTGGCAGGGATTCGCGGCCGTCATGTCCCGGGTATTGAAAACCAGGGTAGCAATGAGTCCTGAGTTGGCAATTCTTGGGGTTTCGGAGGACCCGGGAGTCCAGGAGGAGAGAGAGAGAGAGAGGCCGACGTCTTGGTCTTTGCTCCCCCGGTAGCCCGGCGACGGATACTGTTGGCACGGAGGGACTCAAAGCCCCCGAAGTCTGAAGTTCGGCTTTCGGACATGGCGAGCTTTCTCGGGCTGGAGAAAATTAGGTTCGCCTGGAGAGGGTTCGCCTGTCGGGGTTCGCCCGAGGGTGGCAGCTGTTCGTTGACTTCTTCGCGGAGAATTAATCGTCAGCGGAGGGGCGGGGGGTGGGGGGGGGGGGGGGTGGTAGGGTAGCATAGAGTAGGGGGTTGCTTTGGCAGGTTCTTGCAAGAGAGGAGCCGATGCTTGCATGTGTCTGATTTGCTATTTGCACACTACGGTATAATGTCGCTGTTTTATATGCCAAAAATACCTCAATAAAATTGTTTATTAAAAAAAAAACTTTTAAAACGGGGCAGCCAAATATTATTTTCAGATTCGTCAGCCCAGTTGAATAAGGCAGAGAGTTGCAGTTCAGGAAGATCTAACTTAAAACTGATTTTTGTGAAGTATTTCGTTCACTCGGCTCGTTCAGAACCCGGGGTGGTACACCTCGCAAAGTGGCGATGCACGGACCAGTGGGTTGGCTGAACGGGTCAGCCGGACGGGACGGGCTCTTTCGCATCCTTACCATCCTCTTCTTCTGGCTCACCGTCCCGCAATCGGCCAGGTTTTCTTGATTGTCGGCCTTCGTCGGGGCATTTTTACTCCTTTGAAAATAAACCACATGGGGGGGCTTTGTTAGTCTCGCTCGCTCTCTCGACCTGCGACGATACGGCGTGGCGGGACTGCTTGCGACAC
This sequence comes from Scyliorhinus torazame, assembly GCF_047496885.1. Classification (NCBI taxonomy): domain Eukaryota; kingdom Metazoa; phylum Chordata; class Chondrichthyes; order Carcharhiniformes; family Scyliorhinidae; genus Scyliorhinus; species Scyliorhinus torazame. The sequence continues at coordinate 26,264,598 of NC_092730.1, read as the reverse complement.
AGGCGGGACGCTGGCCCACCCATCATTGTCTGGGCGATTCATTGGTTGCCTTCCCCCCGCCACCCATGTGCTGAGTGCCTCACTAAGATAGTGCTAGGGCTGGGTCCACAGGTTAGCTGGTGAAGTACGAACCACAGCCAGAAGGAAATAGTTATTATTGTACAGAATAATAAAACAGAGTTGTACCATCTACAACCGTGTTGGTTCGTTTGTGTATCACAACACCCAACACGACAGTGACTGACCCCTCCATCCTGGGAATGTGTGCCTGCCCATCCACTCTATCCTGGTAAACCTCCTCTGCACCCTCTCCAAAGCCTCCACATCCTTCTGGTAGTGTGGCGACCAGAATTGTGCGCAATATTCCAAGTGCGGCCTTACCAAGGTTCTGTACAACTGCAGCGTGACTCGCCAGTTTTTACACTTGATGCCCCGTCCAATGAAAGCAAGCATTCCGTCTGACCGAGGGGTCAGTCACTGCCGTGTTGGGTGTTCCGATACACAAACGAACCAACACGGTTGTAGATGGTACAACTCTGTTTTATTATTCTGTACAATAATAACTATTTCCTTCTGGCTGTGGTTCGTACTTCACCAGCTAACCTGTGGACCCAGCCCTAGCACTATCTTAGTGAGGCACTCAGCACATGGTGTATGTCTGAGTGGCGCGCTGTGAGCTCTGTGCTCTGAGCTATCTCCTGGTAGAATGAGCGGGAACTGCGGTGTTCCCTGTTTTATAGTGCGTGTGCTCTCACTGGTGATTGGCTGTGATGTTGTGTGTGTGTTGATTGGTCCGACTACCTGTCCATCAGTGTGTGTGTGATTGCACCATGATATGTTAATGTGGATATCATGACAGTCACCAGGGTCATATGTTTAAGGTCCGTGGGGCAAAGTTTAGAGGAGATATGCGTGGTAGATTTTTTACACAGAGGGTGGTGAGTGCCTGGAACGCGTTACCAAGGGGACGTTGTGGAAGCAGATACATTAACGGTGTTCAAAAGGCATCTTGACAAACACATGGATACAGTACAAGGAAGTGCTGAGGGATTTGGCCAAGGTTGGTACCATGACCGGTACAGGCTTGGAGGACCGAAGGGCCTGTTCCTGTGCTGTGTTGTTCTTTGTTTGTTCTTAAAGGTTTTAGTCATGAAGTCCAATGGAGTCCACAGAGAGTGAAGTCAAACGATACTTACAACGCCCGGTAGATCCCAACCGGGTTACCCTCGCTGAGGTTGGTGCCTGGCCTTTTATACGTTAGTTAATAGAGATCCCAGCCCCAGGGCGGGGAAGCTTGCACTCTGCAAGGACCACGGTGGGGGCGAGACAATCATTCTCAGCCCGTGGGGGAGAGCGCAGTGACGCAAACCTGAACAATCTGACGAGAACAACCCCCAGACGAGAGCTCGGGGTGCCTGCAACCTGAGTCTGGGGAGACAGTGACCCTTTGGCGAGGCGGCGGTGTAGTTGTACTGTCGCTGGACTAGTAACCCAGAGACCCAAGGCAAGATCTTGGGGGGGGGGGGGGGGGGTAAATGAGCCAACGACACCTCGGTCGAGGACACTCCCCTGAGGAACTCCTGCATGTTGTGTTTGGTGCTCGATGTCCAGCGAGGAATCCACCAAATGACTTGTGTCTTGTCCAAACCCCGGGGTCTTTATTCAATCACACGTGGTAAGATAGCGATCTCTTATCATGGTGTTTCTTTGTACTCCCCTGGGTCTACCCTTATGCACGGCTGTCCTCATGTACGTCTTATGTCTACTGTTCTGGGCCAGGGTTTAGAAAATTCCAAAGTGTATCATGGAGTTCACCTGACCTACAACTTTTTATAGATTTTGGTTATGAGGAGCACAGGGCCTGGCTTTAAGGTGGTATTCAACAGAGGACTTAAGCTGTTTCAATCAAAAACAAAGTTTATTCTATGAATCTAGTTAACTTTTCATAGAAGTTACAGTGCAGAAGGAGGCCATTCAGCCCATCGAGTCTGCACCGGCCCTTGGAAAGAGCACCCTACCCAAGGTCCACACCTCCACCTTATCCCCATAACCCAGTAAACCCACCCAACACCATGGGCAATTTTGGACACTATGGGCAATTTAGCATGGCCAATCCACCTAACCCGCACATCTTTGGACTGTGGGAGGAAACCGGAGCACCCGGAGGAAACCCATGCACACAAGGCGAGAATGTGCAGACTCTGCATTTTTAACATTTTTATAAACACACACAGTGAGCATTTTTGTCAACTACCAATATAAATACCCCACACCGCTACAGTACTCTATATGTATAACCCTTAATAAATTTCCCCCTTTAACTGTTCCAATTTAATAACAAGCTGCCATAAACCAGAAACCCTTTTTCAAAGGCGTGGCCCAGTACACAGCACTCAGACCTGGTATAGATGCTCCTGTGTCCTTTCCAAAACAGCAGGTTTTCTTTTCACGTTATCAAGCCGTCTGGAAACAGCCTTTTAAAATGCAGAAAGAGGGCAAAAAAAACCTTCTCTCAAACTGTGCTGTACAAACCAGTTCAAACTCAGAGCCACAGCCCAGCTCCACCCACACAATGGCATCACTGAAGCCATGTGATAAGACAAAAACATTTCTTAAAGGGACGCTCCCATGACACGACTGTCCAATCACCGGGTGTGCTCTCACTTATGTCTGAGTGCCTTGAAAATGACCCGTCGGGCAGCACGGTGGCGCAGTGGTTAGCACTGCTGCCTCACGGCGCCGAGGTCCCAGGTTCGATCCCGGCTCTGGGTCAATGTCCGTGTGGGGTTTGCACATTCTCCCCGTGTCTGCGTGGGTTTCGCCCCCACAACCCAAAGATGTGCAGGGTAGGTGGATTGGCCACGCTAAATTGTCTCTTACTTGGAAAAAATGAATTGGGTACGCTAAATTTATTTTTTAAAAAGTGACCCCTGTCTGGAGACTGCATGGTGGGTGTGTAGCGTCACCTTCTGGTTGGAGGTCATGCCACCAACTATCTACAACAGTGCTTACAGGCATATCACCACCCTGCAGTGATGAGATTATTCAACAACCACAATCATCTTCCTTTAGGCGAGGTAAGATGCCCAACCAGTCTCGAGGATTCCCACTGACTCCACTTTTGCTAGGGTGCCTTGATCGACCAAATGCTGCTCTGATGGAAGGGCAGTCACTCTCGCCTCACTCTTGAATACAGCTCTTCTGTCCACGCTTGGGCCAAGGCTGCAATGGGGTGTGGGGCAGGTGATAGGGTTAGCATGGGCGGCACGGAGGCGGGGTGGTTAGCACTGCTGCCTCATGGGCGTCGAGGATCCGGTTTGGATCCTGGCCCCGGGTCACTGTCCGTGCGGAGTTTGCACATTCTCCCCGTGTCTGCACGGATCTCACCCCCACAACCCAAAGATGTGCAGGGTAGGTGGATTCGCCACGCTAATTGGGGGGGGGGGGAAGAAAATGAATTGGATACTCTAAATTTATTTTTTTTAAAGGGTTAGCATCATCACAGCCTCTGTGTGCTGAATGGCCTCCTTCTGTGCTGTACCTTCTGGGCCACTGACTGACCTTTTCCGATTCGGTTGTGGCTGCGATCTCTCTGGCTCCTTCTCATTGGTTCCTTCTGCAACCGGAGCTGGTGCCACCTCTTCAGCCAGCTTCTCTACAAAATGCTTCAAATTGAAAGTAATGTTTAACTTCTAAATTCTGAACTTCTGAATTACTTACCGAATTATCGAACTAACTAGTTGGCGCGACCTGCCCTTTATGAACCCATGCTGCGTCTGTCCAATGGGATAATTTCCATCCAGAAGCCTCGCTATCTCTTCCTTGATGATAGATTCCAGCATCTTCCCTACTACCGAAGTTAAGCTCACTGGCCTATAATTACCCGCTTTCTGCCTACCTCCTTTTTTAAACAGTGGTGTCACGTTTGCTAATTTCCAATCCGCCGGGACCACCCCAGAGTCTAGTGAATTTTGGTAAATTATCACGAGTGCATTTGCAATTTCCCTAGCCATCTCTTTTCGCACTCTGGGATGCATTCCATCAGGGCCAGGAGACTTGTCTACCTTTAGCCCCATTAGCTTGCCCATCACTACCTCCTTGGTGATATCAATCCTCTCAAGGTCCTCACCTGTCCTAGCCTCATTTCCATCAGTCACTGGCATGTTATTTGTGTCTTCCACTGTGAAGACCGACCCAAAAAACCTGTTCAGTTCCTCAGCCATTTCCTCATCTCCCATTATTAAATCTCCCTTCTCATCCTCTAAAGGACCAATATTTACCTTAAACTAAGTTAGGATTCAAGGAATTGTGGCTAATTTGCGGGCACAAATTTAGGATTGGTTAATGGACAGAAACTGAGGGAGCTGGAAAAAAAAGATGGGGATATTGTCAGGTCAATTGGCTGTAACTGGTGGGGCACTACCAGGGTCAGTATCAGACCTCGGCTACTTATCTCGGATGAGGGGAGCGAGGGTAACAACAACAATTTTGCTGACGATTATACAAGACATCGGGAAGGCCGCAACCTGGTGGTTTTGGTCCTCACAACTATGGAAGGTCATACCTGCCCTAGAGCTGGCTGCAGTGAAGGCTCATTGGACTGGATCGCAGGAAGGGGGCGGCGCGGCAATCAGCGCCACTGCCTCACAGCTCCAGGGACCCCGGTTCGATTCCGGCCTCGGGTGACTGTCTGTGTGGAGTCTGCACGTTCTCCCCCCGTGGCTGCGTGGGGTTCCTCCGGGTGCTCCGGTTTCCTCCCACAGTCACAAAGACGTGCGGGGTGGGTGGATCAGCCATGATAAATTGCCCCTTAGTGTCCAAAGGTTAGGTGGGGTTATGGGGTACGGGCGGGGGAGTGGGCCTGGGAAGGTTCTTCTACGAGGAGATTTTCCCCTGAGAAGATATTGTGTGGCTAAGCATTTATTCCAAACAAACCAATTGAGAAAGAGGCTTGATATTTCAAGTGATGCTGAGAAATTGTTCCCCCTGGCTGGGAATCCCAGAACATGGGGAGGGGGGTCACGGTCTCAGAATAAGGGGACGGCTAATTTGCACACAGGGGGCTGTGATTCGTTGGAATTCTCTACCCCTGTGGATCCCCAGCCGTTGAGTGTAGCCAAGACTGAGATAGGTAGATTTTTGGGTCTTGGTTTGAAGAGAATTTAACGACTACAGGAAGGTGGAACTGGGATAGAAGATCAGCCATGATCTTGTTGAACGGCGGTGCAAAGGGCCAATTGACAAAGGGCAGCACGGTAGCACAGTGGATAGTACAATTGCTTCACAGCTCCAGGGTCCCAGGTTCGATTCCCGGCTTGGGTCACCGTCTGTGCGGAGTCTGCACATCCTCCCCGTGTGTGCGTGGGTTTCCTCCGGGTGCCTCGGTTTCCTCCCACAGTCCAAAGATGGGCAGGTTAGGTGGATTGGCCATGATAAATTGCCGTTAGTGTCCAAAATTGCCCTGAGTGTTGGGTGGGGTTACTGGGTTATGGGGATAGGGTGGAGGTGTGGGGCTTAAGTAGGGTGCTCTTTCCAAGAGCCGGTGCAGACTCGATGGGCCGAATGGCCTCCTTCTGCTCTGTAAATTCTATGTAAATTCTATGAAATTCTCCAGCTTCTATTTTATAATGTTCTTATGCTTCGTGCATGTTCCTTGTTTTGAAGGGAAAATGCAGGACATGGAAAAGTATTTTTTTCAATTCACCTTGAACATGTATAGCTCCTTTCATATAAAAAATACTCCAAGCCCTTCACGCCACCAAGTACGATAGGTTGAAATTCCCTTTTCCGAACTGCTTGGGGCCGGGTGTGTCTTGGATTTCAGAATTTTGGAATATACTGCGCATGTGTGGCGTGCATTGGGAACTGTGCATGTGTGGCGTGCATTGGGAACTTCGCATGTGTGGCGTGCATTGGGAACTGTGCATGTGTGGCGTGCATTGGGAACTGTGCATGTGTGGCGTGCATTGGGAACTGCGCATGTGTGGCGTGCATTGGGAACTGTGCATGTGTGGCGTGCATTGGGGACTGTGCATGTGTGGCGTGCATTGGGAACTGTGCATGTGTGGCGTGCATTGGGAACTTCGCATGTGTGGCGTGCATTGGGAACTGCGCATGTGTGGCGTGCATTGGGAACTGCGCATGTGTGGCGTGCATTGGGAACTGCGCATGTGTGGCGTGCATTGGGAACTGTGCATGTGTGGCGTGCATTGGGAACTGCGCATGTGTGGCGTGCATTGGGAACTGCGCATGTGTGGCGTGCATTGGGAACTGCGCATGTGTGGCGTGCATTGGGAACTGCGCATGTGTGGCGTGCATTGGGAACTGCGCATGTGTGGCGTGCATTGGGAACTGTGCATGTGTGGCGTGCATTGGGAACTGTGCATGTGTGGCGTGCATTGGGAACTGCGCATGTGTGGTGTGCATTGGGAACTGCGCATGTGTGGCGTGCATTGGGAACTGCGCATGTGCGAAACGTTGGGAACTCGGATGAGGGGAGCGAGGGTAACAACAACAATTTTGCTGACGATTATACAAGACCTCGGGAAGGCCACAACCTGGAGCTTTTGGTGGTTTGGGTTTTCACAACTACTGAAGGTCTACGCATGTGCGGGGCGTTGGGAACTGTGCATGTGCGGGATGTTGGGAACTGTGCATGTGCGGGGCGTTGGGAACTGTGCATGTGCGGGACGTTGGGAACTGTGCATGTGCGGGGCGTTGGGAACTGTGCATGTGCGGGATGTTGGGAACTGTGCATGTGCGGGGCGTTGGGAACTGTGCATGTGCGGGACGTTGGGAACTGCGCATGTGCGGGACGTTGGGAACTGCGCATGTGCGGGACGTTGGGAACTGTGCATGTGCGGGGCGTTGGGAACTGTGCATGTGCGGGATGTTGGGAACTGTGCATGTGCGGGATGTTGGGAACTGTGCATGTGCGGGGCGTTGGGAAATGTGCATGTGCGGGACGTTGGGAACTGCGCATGTGCGGGACGTTGGGAACTGCGCATGTGCGGGACGTTGGGAACTGTGCATGTGCGGGACGTGGGGAACTACGCATGTGCGGGGCGTTGGGAACTGTGCATGTGCGGGACGTTGGGAACTGTGCATGTGCGGGACGTTGGGAACTGCGCATGTGCGGGACGTTGGGAACTGCGCATGTGCGGGACGTTGGGAACTGTGCATGTGCGGGATGTTGGGAACTGTGCATGTGCGGGACGTTGGGAACTGTGCATGTGCGGGACGTTGGGAACTGTGCATGTGCGGGACGTTGGGAACTGTGCATGTGCGGGGCGTTGGGAACTGTGCATGTGCGGGACGTTGGGAACTGTGCATGTGCGGGATGTTGGGAACTGTGCATGTGCGGGACGTTGGGAACTGTGCATGTGCGGGGCGTTGGGAACTGTGCATGTGCGGCATGCGTTGGGAAATGTGCATGTGCGGGGCGTTGGGAACTGCGCATGTGCGGGATGTTGGGAACTGTGCATGTGCGGGACGTTGGGAACTGTGCATGTGCGGGATGTTGGGAACTGTGCATGTGCGGGACGTTGGGAACTGTGCATGTGTGGGACGTTGGGAACATTGCATGCGCGGGACGATGGGAACTGTGCATGTGCACCGCGCATGGGGAACTACTGCGCATGTGCGGGACGTTGGGAACTGCGCATGTGCGGGATGTTGAGAACTGTGCATGTGCGGGACATTGGGAACTGCGCATGTGCGGGACGTTGGGAACTGTGCATGTGCACCGCGCATGGGGAACTACTGCGCATGTGCAGGACATTGGGAACTGCGCATGTGCGGGATGTTGAGAACTGTGCATGTGCGGGACATTGGGAACTGCGCATGTGCGGGACGTTGGGAACTGTGCATGTGCACCGCGCATGGGGAACTACCGCGCATGTGCGGGACGTTGGGAACTGCGCATGTGCGGGAGTTTGGGAAGTGTGCATGTGCGGGACGTTGGGAACTGCGCATGTGCGGGAGTTTGGTAAGTGTGCGTGCGTGCCGCGCATGGGGAACTGTGCATGTGCGGGGTGCTGGGAACTGCACATGTGCGGAATGTTGGGAACTGTGTATGTGCCCCACGCTTTGGAAACTGCCCATTGCACGAGGCCTTGCGGGATTTCCCACTCGTGACGTCGCGTTGGCGCTCGGGAAAAAAGTGCGGATTTCAGAATTTTTCGGTTTGGGGAATTTCGGACAAGGGATGCTCAACCTGTATTTGGAACGGTCTGACTTCTGCGCCTCTTAGGCGAACGCTTTTGTCGCCGATCGTGGTGGAGTGCGGTGGAAAATGGCAGTACTTACACGGTCGGTGAAAGGACTCTGCTCCTCTTCAGCTGTAACGGAGAAAACACAAATCAGTTAGCGAGTCACTGCTCAAGTGATTCACGGTCAAGGGGGAAGGTGTCCCTCAATTTGTACTTCGACTGTGAGAGTTGAAAAGTAGAGCTTCACTCAATTCCGTCATGACAACCGCCACACACCCTGGCCACTGGTCAGCTTGTGAGGTGAACCGAGAATGACCTGCATTTATGTAGTGCCTCTCACATCCTCAGGGCATCGCAGAGTTTTGCAGCCAATGAGGTGCTTTTTAAAGTGTGGGCGTGATCGTTCCTTAAATGAATGTAGAAAAAAGCAAGGGCAATTTATCCACCGTTACAACTTTAAGATTTCAAGCACATTCTCTGTGGTTTTTTTTTAATATTTGCTCCCGACATGGGAGGTCATCTCTGCATTTACTGCCGTCCCTCGTTGCTCTGGGAAAGCGGTGGTGGGCCACTTGGACGGCTGCCGGTCCTCATGATGAGGGGTCGGTAAGGATTTAGGCGGAGAGTTCGCAAGACATTGACCGCGCAAGGATTTACGTTCAAATCTAGATGAGGGGCGCGATTCTCCCGGCCGGCTCGCGCTCAAGGGAGAGTGGAACGCGACCTGAAAATGCCGGGAGAGGAACACAGGGAGCCTCCCGACAGCTTCCATGCCTCGCGGGATTCTCCGGAGTCCCGCGAGATGACGGACTCGGAACTCCCAATGTTCCGTACATGCGCAGTTCCCAACGTCTCGCACATGCACAGTTCCCCATGCGCGGTGCACATGCGCCGTTCCCAACATCCCGCACATGTGCAGTTCCCAACGTCCCGCACATGCACAGTTCCTAACGTCCCGCACATGCGAAGTTCCCAACGTCCCGCACATGCGCAGTTCCCCATGCACGGTGTGGTATTATAGGTATTACGGTACCTGATAGGCTAAAGCACCATTGGTGGAAACTGTAAGCTTTCTATTGGTTAGAGTGTATGATAGCTCCACCCTGCTAGGCGGGGTATAAGAACCCGTGTCGCCCCAGCAGCCCTCATTCTGTACCTGAGCTGCTGGGGGAAACATCTAGCTTATTAAAGCCTTCAGTTGGACTACAACCTCGCTTTAGTGGTCATTGATCGTGCATCAATTTAATAAACTAGTTTTTTAAGAAGAAAGGATGGAGCTCCGAATCAAGCCGGAGTGTCTGCAACTCAGCCCCCACGCGGCGAACTCAGTGGCAATCTTCAAGCACTGGCTGGCGTGCTTTAAAGGGTATCTTGAGACAGCCGAAAACACACCCACGGGAGAGCAGAAACTGCACATCCTGCACTCAAGGGTGAGCCCGGAGATTTACACTCTCATCGAGGAAGCGGAAGACTTCGATGCAGCAATAGAGCTGCTAAAAGGACATTATATTCGCCCAGTAAACCAGGTCTACGCCCGGCACCTGCTTGCAACAAGGCGACAAACCCCTGGGGAGATCGCTGGAGAAATTCTACCGTGCACTCCTGGTGTTGGGAAGAAGCTGCAGCTGCCCGCAGGCTTCGGAAAGCGAACACACGGGACACTTAGTCCGGGTTCGTTTTCGTGGCAGGTATGCTATCTTCACAAATCCGCCAGCGTCTGTTAGCAAAGGACACCCTGGGTCTCAGGGAAGCACGGGCCCTTGCAGGCGCCCTGGACGTGACCTCCAGAAACGCCCGCGCTTACGTTCCTGACCGCGCGGCAGCCCCCTGGGCAGCGTGGAACCCCTCCGCGGCCGACCCCGAGACTTTTCCCATTCCCCCACAGGCCTGCGCTGCAAGGCGGCCTGGCAACCCCGAGGGGCCCCACTGCTACTTTTGCGGGCAGGCCAAGCACCCCCGCCAGCGCTGCCCGGCCCGCGCATCCACCTGCAAGGGATGCGGCAAAAAGGGCCATTTTGTGGGGGTATGCCAGGCCCGTGCGGTTGCCGCGGTCTCCGGCGGCGAATGCGGACCGCAATCACAAACTTCTCCACGGGCCCCGTGCAGCCAGCAGTCGCCGCCATCTTTATATTCCAGGGCCACGTGCGGACCCGGGCGCCGCCATCTTGTTCCGCAGATGCCACGTTGGAGGGATGGGCGCCGCCATTTTGTGCACCCCCAGCCATGTGCGACCAATGGGAGCTGCCATCTTGGATGAACCCACAGGACCCCAGCTCAGCTGACCACGCACTGCCCGAAGAGAACTCTCAACTGCTGCGATTAGCCTCGGTGACTCTGGATCAGTCCCGGCCTCGAACACTCTCAACTGCTACGATGACCGTATTCATCAACGGGCACGAGACGTCCTGCCTAATCGACTCTGGGAGCACAGAGAGCTTCATACACCCGACACGGTAAGGCGCTGTTCTCTCCTCATCCACCCCATTAATCAAAAAATCTCCCTGGCTTCCAGTTCCCACTCAGTGGAGATAAAGGGGTTTTGTGTAGCAAACCTCACAGTCCAGGGAAGGGAGTTCAAAAATTTCCATCTCTACGTCCTTCCCCACCTCTGCGCAGCTACACTCCTGGGTTGAGACTTCCAGTGTAACCTTCAAAGTCTGACCTTCAAATTCGGAGGCCCTATACCGCCCCCCCCTTACTGTCTGCGGCCTCGCGACCCTTAAGGTCGACCCACCTTCCCTGTTTGCGAACCTCACCCCGGATTGCAAACCCGTCGCCACCAGGAGCAGACGCTACAGTGCCCAGGACCGGATCTTTATTAGGTCAGAGGTCCAAAGGCTACCGAGGGAAGGGGTCATTGAAGCTAGCAACAGTCCCTGGAGAGCTCAAGTAGTGGTGGTAAAGACCGGGGAGAAGCATAGGATGGTCATCGACTACAGTCAGACCATCAACAGGTTTACGCAGCTGGACGCGTACCCTCTCCCCCGCATATCCGACCTGGTAGACAGGATCGCGCATTACAAGGTCTTCTCCACGGTGGATCTCAAGTCCGCCTACCACCAGCTCCCCATCCGCACTAGTGACCGCAAATACACTGCCTTCGAGGCAGATGGGCGGTTCTATCACTTCTTAAGGGTTCCCTTCGGTGTCACCAACGGGGTCTCGGTCTTCCAGCGCGAGATGGACCGAATGGTTGACTGGTACGGCTTACGGGCAACATTCCCGTATCTCGATAATGTCACCATCTGCGGCCATGACCAGCAGGACCACGACACCAACCTCCGAAAATTTCACCAGACCGCTAAAATCCTTAACCTTACATACAACAAGGATAAATGCGTGTTTAGCACCGACCGCCTAGCCATCCTCGGCTGCGTAGTGCGAAATGGAGTTATAGGCCCCGACCCTGAATGCATGCGCCCCCTTATGGAGTTCCCCCTCCCTCACTGCTCCAAGGCCCTGAAGCGCTGCCTAGGGTTTTTTAGCTACTACGCCCAGTGGGTCCCCAACTACGCGGACAAGGCCTGTCCCCTGATCCAATCCACAGCTTTTCCCCTGTCGATAGAGGCCCGCCAGGCCTTCAGCCGCATCAAAGCAGACATAGCAAAGGCCACGATGCACGCCATCGACGAGTCCCTCCCCTTCCAGGTCGAGAGCAATGCGTCCGACGTAGCTCTGGCAGCCACCCTCAACCAAGCGGGCAGACAGGGGCTGTTTAGCACAGGGTTAAATCGCTGGCTTTGAAAGCAGACCAAGGCAGGCCAGCAGCACGGCTCATTTCCCGTACCAGCCTCCCCGAACAGGCGCCGGAATGTGGCGACTAGGGGCTTTTCACAGTAACTTCATTTGAAGCCTACTTGTGACAATAAGCGATTTTCATTTCATTTCATTTCTTCTCTCGTACCCTCCATGCTTCCGAAATCCGCCCAGGTCATAGTAGAAGCTGTGCAACATTGGAGGCATTACCTGGCCGGCAGGAGATTCACTCTCCTCACTGACCAACGGTCGGTTGCTTTCATATTTGATAATGCACAGCGGGGCAAGATAAAAAACGACAAGATCTTGCGGTGGAGGATTGAACTCTCCACCGACAACTACGAGGTCTTGTATCGTCCCGAGAAGCTAAATGAGCCTCCTGATGCCCTGTCCCGCGGCACATGTGCCACCGCACAAGTGGACCGTCTCCGAGCCCTCCACGAGGATCTCTGCCACCCAGGGGTCACTCGCTTTTTCCATTTTGTCAAGACCCGCACCCTGCCCTACTCCATCGAGGAGGTCAGGACAGCCACCAGGGACTGCCAAATCTGCGCGGAATGCAAACCGCACTTCTACCGACCAGACAAAGCGCACCTGATAAAGGCTTCCCGTCCCTTTGAACGCCTCAGCATGGACTTCAAAGGCCCCCTCCCCTCCACCGACCGCAACACGTACTTCCTGAACGTGATTGACGAGTGCTCCCGGTTCCCATTTGCCATCCCCTGCCCCGACATGACCGCAACCACCGTCATCAAGGCCCTCCATAGCATCTTTGCACTGTTCGGGTTCCCCGCTTACATACACAGTGACAGGGGGTCCTCCTTTATGAGCGACGAACTGCGTCAATTCCTGCTCAGCAAGGGTATCGCCTCGAGCAGGACGACCAGTTACAACCCCCGGGGTAACGGACAGATAGAGAGGGAGAACGGAACGGTCTGGAAGACCGTCCTGCTGGCCCTACGGACCTGGAATCTCCCAGTCTCCCGCTGGCAAGAAGTCCTCCCGGATGCCCTCCATCCATCTGGTCACTGCTTTGTACGACCACCAATCAGACACCCCACGAACGTCTCCTTGTCTTCCCTAGGATCCCTCCTCTGGGACTTCGCTCCCGACCTGGCTGGCAGCACCCGGACCCATCCTGCTCCGAAAATACGTGCGAGGGCACAAGTCGGACCCGTTGGTCGAGAGGGTCCATCTTCTCCACGCTAACCCCCAGTACGCCTACGTGGCGTACCCCGACGGCCGACAAGATACGGTCTCCCTACGGGACCTGGCGCCCGCCGGAACCCCACGCACATTCCAGCCACCAGTCCCACCCTCCCCTCCACCGCAGCACCTTACAGGAGGATCGGTCCTTCCGCCGGCCCCGTCTAGGCCCCCCCACCCACCGACGCCCCCCGCAGGCGCTCCCTTCCCAGGTCAACCGTTTTCCCCACCAGCGCCATCGAGGGGTGCCGAAGCTGCCATGGAGGTCGAAGACACCGTCCCGGAGTCACAGACGCCCGAGCCTCCACCAGAGTCATCGCCGAAGTTCCGACGATCACAGAGGACGACCAGGGACCCCGATCGACTGATAGCTTCATTTTAATTGTTAACTGTAAATATAAACCATCAAATGTACATAGCTATCAGAATTGTAAATAGTTACAAAACGCTGTACGGAGGTAATACGGTACCTCCATAACTAATTCGACCACGTTGCCATGTTTTGTAGTTTCACGCCACCACCCCCGCCGGACTCTCTTTCAACAGGGGGTGAATGTGGTATTATAGGTATTAAGGTACCTCATAGGCTAAAGCACCATTGGTGGAAACGGTATGTTTTCTATTGGTTGGGATGCATGATAGCTCCGCCCTGCTAGGCGGGCTATAGGAGCCCGTGCCGCCCCAGCAGCCTTCATTCTGTACCTGAGCTGCTGGGGGAAACATCTAGCTTATTAAAGCCTTCAGTTGGACTACAACCTCGCTTTAGTGGTCATTGATCGTGCATCACACGGCACTCTTGCGCAGTTCCCAACGTCCCACACATGCACAGTTCCTAATGTCCCCCACATGCACAGTTCCTAACGCCCCGCACATGCACAGTTCCCCATGCGCGGTGCACATGCGCAGTTCCCAACATCCAGCACAGCACAGTTCCCAATGTCCCGCACATGCACAGTTCCCAACGTTCCGCACATGCACAGTTCCCAACGATCCGCACATGCGCAGTTCCCCATGCACAGCACACATGCGCAGTTCCCAACGTCCCGCACATGCGCAGTTCCCAACGTCCCGCACATGCGCAGTTCCCAACATCCAGCACAGCACAGTTCCCAATGTCCCGCACATGCACAGTTCCCAACATCCCGCACATGCAAAGTTCCCAACGTCCCGCACATGCACAGTTCCCAACATCCCGCACATGCACAGTTCCCAACGTCCGCACGTGCACAGTTCCCAACATCCCGCACATGCGCAGTTCCCAATGTCCCGCACATGCGTAGTTCCCAACATCCCACACATGCGTAGTTCCCAATGTCCCACACATACGCAATTCCCAACGTCCCGCACATGCACAGTTCCCAACATCCCGCACATGCGTAGTTCCCAACGTCCCGCACATGCGTAGTTCCCAACGTCCCGCACATGCGCAGTTCCCAATGTCCCGCACATGCGCAGTTCCCAACGTCCCGCACATGCGTAGTTCACAATGTCCCACACATACGCAGTTCCCAACGTCCCGCATATGCACAGTTCCCAACGTTCCGCACATGCGCAGTTCCCAACGTGCCGCACATGCGTAGTTCACAATGTCCCACACATACGCAGTTCCCAACGTCCCGCATATGCACAGTTCCCAACGTTCCGCACATGCAAAGTTCCCAACGTCCCGCACATGCACAGTTCCCAACGTCCCGCACATGCACAGTTCCCAACGCCCCGCACATACCCAGTTCCCAACGTCCCGCACATGCACAGTTCCCAACGTCCCGCACATGCGCAGTTCCCAACGTCCCGCACATGCGCAGTTAGAACATAGAACATAGAACGATACAGCGCAGTACAGGCCCTTCCGCCCACGATGTTGCACCGAAACAAAAGCCATCTAACCTACACTATGCCATTATCATCCATATGTTTATCCAATAAACTTTTAAATGCCCTCAATGTTGGCGAGTTCACTACTGTAGCAGGTAGGGCATTCCACGGCCTCACTACTCTTTGCGTAAAGAACCTACCTCTGACCTCTGTCCTATATCTATTACCCCTCAGTTTAAAGTTATGTCCCCTCGTGCCAGCCATATCCATCCGCGGGAGAAGGCTCTCACTGTCCACCCTATCCAACCCCCTGATCATTTTGTATGCCTCTATTAAGTCTCCTCTTAACCTTCTCTCCAACGAAACCAACCTCAAGTCCATCAGCCTTTCCTCATAAGATTTTCCCTCCATACCAGGCAACATCCTGGTAAATCTCCTCTGCACCCGCTCCAAAGCCTCCACGTCCTTCCTATAATGCGGTGACCAGAACTGTACGCAATACTCCAAATGCGGCCGTACCAGAGTTCTGTACAGCTGCAACATGACCTCCCGACTCCGGAACTCAATCCCTCTACCAATAAAGGCCAACACTCCATAGGCCTTCTTCACAACCCTATCAACCTGGGTGGCAACTTTCAGGGATCTATGTACATGGACACCTAGATCCCTCTGCTCATCCACACTTTCAAGAACTTTACCATTCGCCAAATATTCCGCATTCCTGTTATTCCTTCCAAAGTGAATCACCTCACACTTCTCTACATTAAACTCCATTTGCCACCTCTCAGCCCAGCTCTGCAGCTTATCTATATCCCTCTGTAACCTGCTACATCCTTCCACACTATCGACAACACCACCGACTTTAGTATCGTCTGCAAATTTACTCACCCACCCTTCTGCGCCTTCCTCTAGGTCATTGATAAAAATGACAAACAGCAACGGCCCCAGAACAGATCCTTGTGGTACTCCACTTGTGACTGTACTCCATTCTGAACATTTCCCATCAACCACCACCCTCTGTCTTCTTTCAGCTAGCCAATTTCTGATCCACATCTCTAAATCACCCTCAATCCCCAGCCTCCGTATTTTCTGCAATAGCCTACCGTGGGGAACCTTATCAAACGCTTTGCTGAAATCCATATACACCACATCAACTGCTCTACCCTCATCGACCTGTTCAGTCACCTTCTCAAAGAACTCGATAAGGTTTGTGAGGCATGACCTACCCTTTACAAAGCCATGCTGACTATCCCTGATCATATTATTCCTATCTAGATGATTATAAATCTTGTCTCTTATAATCCCCTCCAAGACTTTACCCACTACAGACGTGAGGCTCACCGGTCGATAGTTGCCGGGGTTGTCTCTGCTCCCCTTTTTGAACAAAGGGACCACATTTGCTGTCCTCCAGTCCTCTGGCACTATTCCTGTAGCCAATGATGACATAAAAATCAAAGCCAAAGGTCCAGCAATCTCTTCCCTGGCCTCCCAGAGAATCCTAGGATAAATCCCATCAGGTCCCGGGGACTTATCTATTTTCAGCCTGTCCAGAATTGCCAACACCTCTTCCCTACGTACCTCAATGCCATCTATTCTATTAGCCGGGGGCTCAGCATTCTCCTCCACAACATTATCTTTTTCCTGAGTGAATACTGACGAAAAATATTCATTTAGTATCTCACCTATCTCTTCAGACTCCACACACAATTTCCCATCCCTGTCCTTGACTGGTCCTACTCTTTCCCTAGTCATTCGCTTAATCCTGACATACCTATAGAAAGCTTTTGGGTTTTCCTTGATCCTTCCTGCCAAATACTTCTCATGTCCCCTCCTTGCTCGTCTTAGCTCTCTCTTTAGATCCTTCCTCGCTACCTTGTAACTATCCATCGCCCCAACCAAAACTTCACACTTCATCTTCACATAGGCCTCCTTCTTCCTCTTAACAAGAGATTCCACTTCCTTGGTAAACCACGGTTCCCTCGCTCGACGCCTTCCTCCCTGTCTGACCGGTACATACTTATCAAGAACACGCAGTAGCTGATCCTTGAACAAGCCCCACTTATCCAGTGTGCCCAACACTTGCAGCCTACTTCTCCACCTTATCCCCCCCCAAGTCACGTCTAATGGCATCATAATTGCCCTTCCCCCAGCTATAACTCTTGCCCTGCGGTGTATACTTATCCCTTTCCATCATTAACGTAAACGTCACCGAATTGTGGTCACTGTTCCCAAAGTGCTCTCCTACCTCCAAATCCAACGCCTGGCCTGGTTCATTACCCAAAACCAAATCCAACGTGGCCTCGCCTCTTGTTGGCCTGTCAACATATTGTTTCAGGAAACCCTCCTGCACACACTGTAGAAAAAACGACCCATCTATTGTACTCGAACTATATCTTTTCCAGTCAATATTTGGAAAGTTAAAGTCTCCCATAATAACTACCCTGTTACTTTCGCTCATATCCAGAATCATCTTCGCCATCCTTTCCTCTACATCCCTAGAACTATTAGGAGGCCTATAAAAAAACTCCCAACAGGGTGACCTCTCCTTTCCTGTTTCTAACTTCAGCCCATACTACCTCGGAAGATGAGTCCCCATCTAGCATCCTCTCCGCCACCGTAATACTGCTCTTGACTAGCAGCGCCACACCTCCCCCTCTTTTGCCTCCTTCTCTGAGCTTACTAAAACACCTAAACCCCGGAACCTGCAACATCCATTCCTGTCCCTGCTCTATCCATGTCTCCGAAATGGCCACAACATCGAAGTCCCAGGTACCAACCCATGCTGCCAGTTCCCCTACCTCGTTTCGTATACTCCTGGCATTGAAGTAGACACACTTCAAACCACCTACCTGAACACTGGCCCCCTCCTGCGACGTCAAATCTGTGCTCCTGACCTCTCATTCTCCCTTACCCTAAAACTACAATCCAGGTTCCCATGCCCCTGCTGCATTAGTTTAAACCCCCCCAAAGAGCACTAACAAATCTCCCCCCCAGGATATTTGTGCCCCTCAGGTTCAGATGTAGACCATCCTGTCTGTAGAGGTCCCACCTTCCCCAGAAAGAGCCCTAGTTATCCAGAAATCTGAATCCCTCCCGCCTGCACCATCCCTGTAGCCACGTGTTTAAATGTTCTCTCTCCCTATTCCTCATCTCACTATCACGTGGCACGGGCAACAACCCAGAGATAACAACTCTGTTTGTTCTAGTTCTGAGCTTCCATCCTAGCTCCCTGAAAGTCTGCCTGACATCCTTGTCCCCTTTCCTACCTATGTCGTTAGTGCCAATGTGGACCACGACTTGGGGCTGCTCCCCCTCCCCCCTAAGGACCCGGAAAACACGATCCGAGACATCACGTACCCTTGCACCTGGGAGGCAACATACCAAACGTGAGTCTCTCACGCTCCCACAAAATCTCCTATCTGTGCCCCTGACTATAGAGTCCCCAATTACTAATGCTCTGCTCCTCTCCCCCCTTCCCTTCTGAGCAACAGGGACAGACTCCGTGCCAGAGGCCCGTACCCCATGGCTTACCCCTGGTAAGTCCCCCCCCCCCACAAGTATCCAAAGCGGTATACTTGTTTCTCAGGGGAACGACCGCAGGGGATCCCTGCACTGACTGCTTTTTCCCAGTCCCTCTTACAGTTACCCACCTATCTCCAATCTTTGGTGTAACTAATTCCCTGAAGCTGCTATCTATGACCCCTTCTGCCTCCCGAATGATCCGAAGTTCTTCCAACTCCAGCTCCAGTTCCCTAACTCGGTCTTGGAGGAGCTGGAGATGGCAGCACTTCCTGCAGGTAAAATCAGCAGGGACACTAACTGCATCCCTCACCTCAAACATCCTGCAGGAGGAACATTGCACTCCCTTCCCTGCCATTCCTCTTACTTTCTACCAAGATCTGGCTAACAACTAAATTAAATTTTTATAAAAAATAATAATATAATAAAATATGGTAATTACCTCAGACCAATGGGTTTTATTATTAGGTTAGAGGAGGAGGGCGGGTGGGAGACACTACAAGTGTAGTGTCTCGGGTTTCCTCTCCACCAGAATTTATTGGTGAGGGTCTTCCCAGACGTCCGCAGTTCCCAATGTCCCGCACATGCAGTTTTCTTTTCTTTTTTCCAAGATGGCGCCGGAGCGAGGCGACTTCTTGCAAGCTGTGCCCAGCATGCCCTCTAATTCTATCTTTTACTCTCGTTCTATCCTTCGAAAACTTCATTCTAACTCTTTTAAACTCTCTAACAATGTTCTTATACCTCGTATTAAGTTGATCTTTTCTCTACACCTTGCTGTATCTGCAGTCTCTCCTTCTTTCCCTATGTACGGTGTGCATTGTTTGAACAGCATGCAAGAAACTATACTTTTCACTAATACATGTGACAATAAAAAATCAAATCAGAAAAGTAGGTCGTAACCTTCTCAAGGGGCAATTAGGGACTGACTCGGCACAGAAAAGAGACCGCAGCAACTCTCTCAACGATCTCGGGTAAAGCTACTGAACTGCAAGAACCAGAAGACCCCGGTTTTTAGTTCCCAGTCTGTGCTCAGTTGGTACGCCTGTCTCGATACCGCGGGGTTCGGACGGACAAAACCACTTGGCGCCAAAGCAAAAGGGGAGAAATAAGCTGGGCTGACCCAAGGCTTCAAAACAAAGGGAGGTCCTGAAAGGGAGGAGGGACAGAGGCAAAGGGATTTATGGGGAGGATTTCAGACCGGCAGGCTGGGAAGCGGTGGCGTGGTGGTATGGTCACTGGACTAGCAATCCAGAGGGACCCAGGTTCGAATCCCACCACGGGCAGATGGCGAAATTTGAATTCAATGAAAGTCTGGAATTAAAAGTCTAGCGATGACCCCACCAAACCCGTTGTCGATTGTCGTGTAAAACCCATCTGGTTCACGAATGTCTCTCAGGCAAGGAAGAAATTGGCCGCCCTTTACCCAACGTCCCGCACAAGCGCAGTTCCCAATGTCCCGCACATGCACAGTTCCCAACGTCCCGCACATGCACAGTTCCCAACGTCCCGCACATGCGCAGTTCCCAACGTCCCGCACATGCGCAGTACCCAACGTCCCGCACATGCGCAGTTCCCAACGTCCCGCACATGCGCAGTACCCAACGTCCCGCACATGCGCAGTTCCCAACGTCCCGCACATGCACAGTTCCCAACGTCCCGCACATGCACAGTTCCCAACGTCCCGCACATGCGCAGTTCCCAACGTCCCGCACATGCGCAGTACCCAACGTCCCGCACATGCGCAGTTCCCAACGTCCCGCACATGCGCAGTACCCAACGTCCCGCACATGCGCAGTTCCCAACGTCCCGCACAAGCGCAGTTCCCAACATCCCGCACATGCACAGTTCCCCATGAGGGACTGAAATGGCCCAGTAGACCACTTAGGGCAACTAGGGGTGGTCAACAACTGCCATCTGGCGTGGCAGCACTGTGGTTAGCACTGTTGCTTCACAGCTCCAGGGTCCCGGGTTCGATTCCCGGCTTGGGTCACTGTCGGTGCGGATGCTGCACGTGTGTGTGCGTGGGTTTCCTCCGGGTGCTCCGGTTTCCTCCCACAGTCCAAAGACGTGCAGGTAAGGTGGATTGGCCATGATAAATTGTCCCTTAAGTGTCCAAAAAGGTTAGGTGGGGTTACTGGGTTACGGGGATAGGGTGGAGGTGTTGACCTTGGGTAGGTTGCTCTTTCCAAGAGCCGGTACAGACTCGATGGGCCGAATGGCCTCCTTCAGCACTGTAAATTCCATGGCATTCTATGGTCTGAGTCAGCACCCGCTGAACGAATAAAGAAAAGCGGTCTCTTGGATAGAGCATGACACGTGACGAGTAACAAAGGGAGAAAGGACTGTGAGTATGTAAATGGGGGGCGGAAAACTGACCAAGAAGCCATTGCGTCGCGTAGCTGCCGATCTATATTTGACAGAAATGCATTTACCTGCGTATGAATGCTGGTGATCTGACCTCAGTTCAATAAACATGGTGCAGACATATGGATAAGAGATGAGGACTTTGTCGCCTTGCTTGAATCGCAGTTCTGATAACCTTTCCCATTCGTTTTTATCTGGTGCGCTGTTAAAGCTGAAGCGGCTCAGGAAGAATCTGTTGCTTGTCCAGTCCGCCTCGGGCCGATTACACCAAAGAGGATACACACAGGGACGTGGCAGCGGACGCTGGCCTACACAATTTATCAACACAGCTGACACCCGCAAAGGAAGGGGCTTTGTATTTACACAGGGTCCTTCACCACCCCCCCCCCCCCCCTCACCCCCCCCAGAACGCTCCCAGGTGCATCACAACCACTGAGCCACTTCTGAAGTCCAGTTACTCTCGAAACTTTGGGGAACGTGCCAGGCAATGTTGCGCTGGAGTAAACAAGGAGATAATCTGTGTTTGTTTACCGTTTATAAATTTAGAGGTCCCAATTCTTTCTATTCCAATTAAGGGGCAATTTAGCCCGGCCAATCCACCTGACCTGCGCTGGACCCCTTCCCCCTCCTTTCCCCGGCAAAGTTATTTCCTTCACCCGTCCATCCAGTTTCCTTCTGATATCATTCATCGTCTCCGCTTCCGCTGTCCCAATTCCATTTCTCTGCTGCTCCCCACACCTTTAACTATTTGTCCTCTCGAGTTTACCTAACTCCCTCTTAAACCATTGGGATTGGTTTGGCGTCAATAACCACTTGCGCAAAAGCGTTCCATATTCAAACAACATTTCGATAGGTGGAGCGGAGGCCGGCACCGCTGCCTTGCGGCGCCAGGGTCCCGGGTTCGATTCCGACCTCGGGTCGCTGTCTGTGCGGAGTCTCCACGTTCTCCCCCCGTGTCTGCGTGGGTTTCCTCCGGGTGCTCCGGTTTCCTCCCGCATTCCAAAGATGTGCAGGTTAGGTGGATCGGCCATGCTTAAAATTAGTGTCCAACAGTTAGGTGGGGTTACGGGAATGGGGCAGGCGAGTGGGCCTAGGTGGGGTGTGATTTCAGAGGGTGGGTGCACACTCGATGGGCCGAATGCCTCCTTCGTTACTGTAAGGATTCTATGAATCATAGGAATTTACAGTGCAGAAGGAGGCCATTCGGCCCATCAAGTCGAAACCGGCCCCTGAAATGAGCATCGTACCTAAGCCCACACCTCCACCCGATCCCCATGACCCAGCAACCCACCTAACTTTTGGACACTAAGGGGCAATTTATCACGGCCAATCCACCTAACCCGCACATCTTTGGACACTAAGGGGCAATTTAGCACGGCCAATCCACCTAACCCGCACATCTTTGGACACTAAGGGGCAATTTAGCACGGCCAATCCACCCAACCTGCACATCTTTGGACACTAAGGGGCAATTTAGCATGGCCAATCCACCTAACCAGCACATCTTTGGACACTAAGGGGCAATTTAGCACGTCCAATCCACCTAACACGCACATCTTTGGACACTAAGGGGCAATTTAGCATGGCCAATCCACCTAACCCGCACATCTTTGGACACTAAGGGACAATTTAGCACGGCCAATCCACCTAACCTGCACATCTTTGGACACTAAGGGGCAATTTAGCACGGCCAATCCACCTAACCTGCACATCTTTGGACACTAAGGGACAATTTAGCTCGGCCAATCCACCTAACCTGCACATCTTTGGACACTAAGGGGCAATTTAGCACGGCCAATCCACCTAACCCGCACATCTTTGGACACTAAGGGGCAATTTAGCATGGCCAATCCACCTAACCAGCACATCTTTGGACACTAAGGGGCAATTTAGCACGTCCAATCCACCTAACACGCACATCTTTGGACACTAAGGGGCAATTTAGCATGGCCAATCCACCTAACCCGCACATCTTTGGACACTAAGGGACAATTTAGCACGGCCAATCCACCTAACCTGCACATCTTTGGACACTAAGGGGCAATTTAGCACGGCCAATCCACCTAACCTGCACATCTTTGGACACTAAGGGACAATTTAGCTCGGCCAATCCACCTAACCTGCACATCTTTGGACACTAAGGGGCAATTTAGCACGGCCAATCCACCTAACCCGCACATCTTTGGACACTAAGGGGCAATTTAGCATGGCCAATCCACCTAACCAGCACATCTTTGGACACTAAGGGGCAATTTAGCACGGCCAATCCACCTAACCCGCACATCTTTGGACACTAAGGGGCAATTTAGCACAGCCAATCCACCTAACCTGCACATCTTTGGACACTAAGGGGCAATTTAGCACGGCCAATCCACCTAACCTGCACATCTTTGGACACTAAGGGGCAATTTAGCACGGCCAATCCACCTAACCTGCACATCTTTGGACACTAAGGGGCAATTTAGCACGGCCAATCCACCTAACCCGCACATCTTTGGACACTAAGGGGCAATTTAGCACGGCCAATCCACCTAACCTGCACATCTTTGGACACTAAGGGGCAATTTAGCACGGCCAATCCACCTAACCCGCACATCTTTGGACACTAAGGGGCAATTTAGCACGGCCAATCCACCTAACCTGCACATCTTTGGACACTAAGGGGCAATTTAGCACGGCCAATCCACCTAACCAGCACATCTTTGGACTGTGGGAGGAAACCGGAGCACCCGGAGGAAACGCGCACAGACACCGGGGGGAACGTGCAGACTCCGCACAGACTGTGACCCAAGCCGGGGATCGAACCCGGGTCCCTGGCGCTGTGAGGCGGCGGTGCTCACCACTGTGGTACCCTGCCGCCGTTGCCTTCTCTCCTGCCCCTTTCTGCTTCAAATGCAAACCCTTAAGGTAAGCGCTTTAGTAGCCATTCACCAACCAGCGGAGATAATCCTTCACTGTTTGTTTCTCAAAACGTTGACGAGATCCCCTCCTTATCGCTCTGTCCAAAAAATACAACACTAGCTTTCCACCTTTTTCATCGGAAGTATATCCTCCTGCTTCACACTCAGCAATTTCTGGTTCAGAATTTGTGGCAAAACTTGGTTCCAACTCCATCTACAAGTTTGTTGACGATACGGCCGTAGTGGGCCGGATCTCGGACGAGTCCGAATACAGGAGGGAGATAGAGAACCTAGTGGAGTGGTGCAGCGGCAACAATCTCTCCCTCAATGCCAGCAAAACTAAAGAGCTGGTCATTGACTTCAGGAAGCAAAGTACTGTACACACCCCTGTCAGCATCAACGGGGCCGAGGTGGAGATGGTTAGCAGTTTCAAATTCACAGGGGTACACATCTCCAAAAAAACTGTCCTGGTCCACCCACGTCGACGCTACCACCAAGAAAGCACAACAGCGCCTATACTTCCTCAGGAAAGTAAGGAAATTCGGCATGTCCACATTAACTCTTACCAACTTTTAAAGATGCACCATAGAAAGCATCCTATCGGGCTGCATCACAGCCTGGTATGGCAACTGCTCGGCCCAGGACCGCAAGATACTTCAGAGAGTCGTGAACACAGCCCAGTCCATCACACGAACCTGCCTCCCATCCATTGACTCCATCTACACCTCCCGCTGCCTGGGGAAAGCGGGCAGCATAATCAAAGACCCCTCCCACCCGGCTTACTCACTCTTCCAACTTCTTCCATCGGGCAGGAGACACAAAAGTCTGAGAACACGCACGAACAGACTCAAAAACAGCTTCTTCCCCACTGTCACCAGACTCCTAAATGACCCTCTTATGGACTGACCTCATTAACACTACACCCTGTATGCTTCATCCGATGCCGGTGTTTATGTAGTTACATTGTGTATCTTGTGCTGCCCTATTATGCATTTTCTTTTATTTCCTTTTCTTCCCATGTACTTAATGATCTGTTTGAGCTGCTCGCAGAAAATACTTTTCACTGGACCTCGGTACACGTGACAATAAACAAAATCCAATCCGATGCTGCGATGCCAGACTTGCCTCTGAATCCCGGTTGTGCGACCTCTTGCACCAGCACCAGCTAAATTGTGTTAATCATAGGCAGTTTTAATCATAGAATTTACAGTGCAAAAGGAGGCCATTCGGCCCATCGAGTCTGCACCGGCTCTTGGAAAGAGCAACCTATCCAAGGTCAACACCTCCACCCTATCCCCATAACCCAGTAACCCCACCCAACACTAAAGGCAATTTTGGACACTAAGGGCAATTTATCACGGCCAATCCACCTAACCTGCACATCTTTGGACTGTGGGAGGAAACCGGAGCGCCCGGAGGAAACCCACGCAGACACAGGGACGACGTGCAGACTCCGCACAGACAGTGACCCAAGCCGGGAATCGAACCTGGGACCCTGGAGCTGTGAAGCAATTGTGCTATCCACAATGCTACCGTGCTGCCCAGCCCGTGTTGTCTAGCCCTACAATTTTACTTGCATAACCCATGGATGGAAACCTAGAAGACAGGAGCAGGAGGAGGCCATTCGGCCCTTCGAGCCCGCTCCACCATTTATCACGATCATGGCTGGTCATCCAACTCAATAGCCTAATCCTGCTTTCTCCCCAGAGCCTTTGATCCCATTCTCCCCAAGTGCTGTATCCAGCCGCCTCGTGAATATATTCAATGTTTTAGCCTCAACTACTTCCTGTGGTAATGAATTCCACAGGCTCACCCCTCTCTGTGTGAAGAAATGTCTCCTTATCTCTGTCCAAAATGGTCTACCCTGAATCCTCAGGCTATGACCCCGGTTCTGGACACACCCACCATTGGTAACATCTTTCCTGCATCTGCTCTGTCTCGTCCTGTTAGAATTTTATAAGTCTCTATGAGATCCCCCCTCATTCGCCTGAACTCCAGCGAACACAATCCTAACCGATTCAATCTCTCCTCTTGCGTCAGTCCCGCCATCCCTGGAATCAGCCGGGTAAACCTTCGCTGCTCTCCCTCGAGAGCAAGAACATCCTTCCTCAGAAAAGGAGACCAAAACTGCCCACAATACTCCAGGTGTGGCCTCACCAAGGCCCTGTGCAATTGCAACAACGCCGTAGCAAGTTAATGACCATTATTTATCTCTGCGCAAAAACCTCAGTGATGTTTCTTCCAACGTCTCGTAAGCGGATGGAAGTTCCCTCTTACAACCTGACCCAGCCGCTGTTGAACAAACAGCAAAGGATACATGGGAAGATGGTGAAGTGCAGCGTGGTGAATGGCTGTAACCTGTCCAGGTTCCCAAGCACAGCCCGAGTAGCATCCTGCAACAGACCAACATCAAAGGTGCTTTAACATTATGTGGTAACTCCTCAATTGACAGCACCCAGGGATTCGCCCCCTTACACATTAATTGTCCTCCCATCTACCCGTCATTTCCGTTGTGTAAATTGGATCTGGGGAAGAGGCAGGCAGGTGGATTTAAGAGCGGGGAGAGATCAGCCATGATCTGATTGAATGGCGGAGCAGGCTCAGAAGGGCAGATTAGCCTACCTCTGTTCCTAATTCCTATGCTCCCAAATGAGCAACATTGGGGGTCGGTTAGCTCAGTTACCTGGACGGCCGGCGGGCGGTTCAGGATGACAACAACAGCGCGGGCTCCATTCCCCTTCCAGCTGCGGTCGGCTTGCCACCTGCCTGCCCGCTCTGCCCCCCAGGGCGTTGAAGGCACCCAACGACAGAAACTGCCAAGGGGGTGGCCCAGGATGGAGATAATGAGCCGGGGACCTGCCTCAGGGCAGTGCGCACGTACCACACTATTTAAACAACGGAAGCACAGTAAGCACTCCAAATGCTTTGCTGTAGATTGGCACAGGCGAAGGATTAGGAAAGCTGGAGTGTCCAGGGATGGTGTCAGGGTTTGTCATGATAGGCCCCACAGGGTGAGCACACTGTAAAGCTTCTATTAACATCAACGAGAAATAGCTTCTACTAGGCTGCAGCTGACAGCTTCCAGACAGCCAGATATCTGGATTCTTTTATTTTCTTTCCTTTCACGCTTGAATGGATCTCAAGTACCATGCTCTGAAACCTACCGCAATGTTTATAAACATCTAGCTATGATTGACAGCTCATGACCACATCAAAAGTAGTAGTGTTTAAGTGGTCTTGAGGGTTACCCCATACACCCCACCCACAGGCAACATCACCCCCCGCACACATGGACATTACCCCACCACCACCCCCGCCAGGTGAGGACACTATGGGGTTGCTGAGAGCGCCCCCTTTGCAGGCATCCCCTCATCCCCTACCTTTGAGGCCCCATCATAGCTGCCCGTCACCCCCCCCCACCCTTCATTACTCCCTCATCCCCCCTTTCCTGTGCATGTCCCCCCCTCCTCAGACCCCGACCCTAAGCAGCCCCTCCAGGTCCTCGTCTCCAGTTCTTGGGGCCGGTCGTCTCATCGCCAGGGCTGCGAGCTGAGTTGGGTTGGCTGTGCGTGCAGTTTAAGGGCTGCTCGACCTCGTTAGCGGGGCGCTGGCGAATCGGCTGGCGGGCCTTCAATTGCAGCGTGAAGCCTGTGGGGCCTCATTAAGTGGACCAATTAACGCCGCATTGCATTGCCGGCCTCGTGGCAATTCCCGCTCACTACCACACTTCGAAATCTTTCCGGATAATCGGGCCTTGGGGTAAACCACTGTGTTCCGATATTAGAGGTTGTACGGTAGAACCTGCACTACAGGTTCCCCTGTGGCCCCTGCATGCTAGCTCCGCCCCAGGAGCCAGGTTATAAATATGCGTGGCCTCCAGCTCGCAGCCATTTCGCCAGCTGCGGTGGGAGGCCACACATCTGATACCAATAAAGCCTCAGTTTGGATTCAACTTCGTCTCCAGCCAAATTGATCGTGCCTCAATTTATTAGTATCAGATTCAGAAGATGGACCACACACAAGCGACGCCAGAAAGGACTTCCAGCACTGGCTCGCTTGTTTTGAAGCGTATATCAACTCGGCGCCGACCCCTGTTCCAGAGGCTCAGAAGATCCAAATATTGTACTCCAGACTCAGCTCCAAAGTCTTCCCGCTGATCCAGGGTGCGCCCAGTTACGCTGATGCCATGACTTGACTCAAAGAAAATTATGAACAGAAGACGAACACGCTCTTCGCCAGACATGCGCTCGCAACGCGGACTCAACTACCTGGTGAGTCAATCGAGGACTTCTGGAGGGCCCTCATCCCACTAGTTCGGGACTGTGACTGCCAGGACGTCACAGCTAAGGAGCACTCAGATCTCCTTATGAGGGACGGTTTTGTAACTGGGATTGGTTCTGATGTTATCAGGCAGCGGCTCCTAGACGGGGCCACGCACGACCTCGCAGAGAATAAAACACTAGCGCTCCTCATGACGTTCGCCCTGCGCAATGTCCAGTCCTACGCCCCCAACCGCGCGGCCCACTCCTCCTACGCTTTCTGGGCCCCACAGGCAGCCGCCCCAGCGGGGGCGCTACCCACCCAATACGCCTGCGCTACGCGCCAGCCAGTGATCTCCGGGGGGCCCCGATGCTATTTTTGTGGCCAACAAAGACACCCCCGCCAATGCTGCCCGGCCCGCGCTGCCCTTTGTAAGGCCTGCGGGAAGGGCCACTTCGCTGCGGCATGCCAAGCCCGCTCAGCGGCCGCGATCGCCCCCCCCCCCCCCCCCCCCCCCCGCCCCGATCACTGACAATGGGCGCCGCCATCCTCCTCTGCTCCCCAGGCCATGTACGACCAATGGGCGCCTCCATCTTCTCCCCAGCACAAAACGTGCATTTCTTGGGCGCCGCCATCTTGCTCCACCCCCACAACGTGCGTTCCATGGGCGCCGCCGTTTTGCAATCCCCAGGATCTCCGGGAGCTCTCACCTTGTCCTCCACGCAGGACATGTACAACAACGGCTTTCCAGCACCTCAACTCAATGGCCGCCTCACTACCCGACGATCAACCACGGTTCGCCTCCATGGCACTCGACCAGTCCCGACCACACACTCTGACCAACGCATCCACCAGCGTGAAAGTCAACGGCCATGTGACCTCCTGCCTACTGGACTCCGGGAGCACCAAGAGCTTTGTACACCCAAATACGGTAAGACGCTGCTCCCTTAAGGTACACCCTACCAATCAAAGTATCTCCCTGACCTCTGGATCCCATCGCGTAGCGATCTGGGAATACTGCATGGTCACGCTCACAGTCCAAGGCGTAGAGTTCCACGGCTTTCGCCTCGCGACCCTAAATGTCGATCCTCCTTCCCTCTTTGCCAATCTAACTCCAGATTGCAAACCCGTCGCCACCAGGAGCAGATGGTACAGCACCCAGGATAAGGCCTTCATCAGGTCCGAGGTCCAGCGGTTGCTTCGGGAGGACGTCATCGAGGCCAGCACCAGCCCCTGGAGAGCTCAAGTGGTAGTGGTATCAAGTCTGGGGAAAAAAAACGAATGGTCGTTGTGGTAGTATGCATTAGGGGTCATGTGGGACTGTGAAGCCGTGATGTCATTGGCTGACAGATCCCGGGTCCTGGTTGGCTGTTGACCTCTAGCTCCGCCCTGAAGGCGGAGTATAAGAACCTGGAGTTCTCCCCCGCAGGCCAGTCTGCTACTGAACTGCAGGGAACAAGTCACGCTTAATAAAGCCTCATCGACGTCATCTCTATTCGTCTCTCGTGAGTCTTTGTGCGCTACAATTTATTAAGCGTGCTTAAAAGAACTATGGAGCTCAGGATCATCCCGGAATGCCTGAGGATCAGCCCCAACGCAGTGAACTCAGCAGCAGTTTTCAAACACTGGCAGACTTGTTTCAAGGCCTACCTCAGAACGGCCCCCGGCCGGGTCACAGAAGACCAGAAACTGCAGGTCCTGCATTCGAGGGTAAGCCCGGAAATTTTCCCTCTCATCGAAGACGCAGAGGATTACCAGACGGCGTTCGCAGCACTAAAAAGCATCTATGTTCGCCCAGTGAACCAGATCTACGCACGCTACCAACTCGCAACGAGACGGCAAAGTCCCGGAGAATCGCTAGATGATTTCTACGCCGCGCTACTAATCTTGGGACGGGCCTGCAGCTGCCCGCCGGTAAACGCGATGGAACACACGGACATGTTGATGCGTGATGCTTTTGTGGCTGGTATGAACTCTTCCCAAATCCGCCAAAGACTTTTAGAAAAAGAGTCGCTAGGACTCTCAGAGGCACGGGCCCTTGCAGCCTCACTAGATGTGGCCGCGCGAAACGCCCGCGCCTACGGCCCCGACCGCGCGGCAGCCCCTTGGGCTCCGTGGACCCCCGTCGCGACAAACCCCCCCCCCCTCCCCCCCCCCCCCCCCACCCCACAGGCTTGCGCGGTTCAGACAAGTCGTCCCGGGGGAGCCCGCTGCTATTTCTGCGGCCAGGCGAAACACCCCTGGCAGCGCTGCCCGGCCCGCGCAGTGATTTGTAAGAGCTGCGGGAAAAAGGGCCATTTCGCGGCTGTGTGCCGGTCCCGGGAGGTCGCCGCTGTCCCTGGCGAACAAGGATTCCTGCGCGCTTCTTACGCTCCCCAACCCCCCCCCCCCCCCCCCCCCCCAGCGCCCCATGTACGACCCGCAGGCGCAACCAGTTTGGGTCCCGGCCACCACTGTCCAGCGCCCCATATACGACCCGCAGGCGCAACCAGTTTGGTTCCCGACTACCGCTGTCCCCGGAGAACAAGGCGATCTGCGCGTTTCTGACGCTCCCCAACCCCCCCAGCGCCCCATGTGCGACCCGCAGGCGCCGCCATTTTGGGTCCCGGCCACCACGAGGGGAGGAGGGGCGCCGCCATCTTGGGATCCCCCAGACCTGTGCGACGCATGGGGACGGCCACTTTGTCCACCCCCGCCGCCATCTTGTGACCCCCCAGCCATGTGCGATGCATGGGGGCGGCCATTTTGTTCACCCCCGCCGCCATCTTGGACGGCAACAACGGACCCCAGTGTCGACGGCTCCACGGGGTTCGAGGAAGACGCTCAAACACTACGATCACGTCTGGCCTCAATGACGCTGGACCAAACACGGCCCCGGACGCTCCAGACGACGACAACAACGGTGCTGATAAACGGGCACGAGACACCATGCCTGGTCGACTCCGGGAGCACGAAAAGCTTCATCCACCCCGACACGGTAAGACGCTGTTTTTTGACCATCCGTCCCAGTGCGCAAAAGATTTCCCTAGCTGCAGGATCCCACTCCGTAGAGATCAAAGGGTTCTGCATAGTGACCCTAACGGTGCAAGGGAGGGAGTTTAAAAACTACAGGCTCTACGTCCTCCCCCAACTCTGCGCGCCCACATTACTGGGATTAGATTTCCAGTGCAACCTGCAGAGCCTAACGTTTCAATTCTGCGGCCCAATACCCCCACTCACTATCTGCGGCCTCGCAACCCTCAAAGTTGAACCGCCATCCTTGTTTGCAAACCTCACCCCGGATTGCAAACCCGTCGCCACTAGGAGCAGATGGTACAGCGCCCAGGACTGGACATTTATCCGGTCCAAAGTCCAGCGGTTGCTGAAGGAAGGCATAATCCAGGCCAGCAATAGTCCCTGGAGAGCACAGGTGGTAGTAGTAAAGACCGGGGAGAAGCAAAGGATGGTCATAGACTATAGCCAGACCATCAACAGGTACACACAGCTAGATGCGTACCCTCTCCCCCGCATATCCGACATGGTAAATCGGATTGCCCGATATAAGGTCTTCTCCACCGTGGTCCTCAAGTCTGCCTATCACCAGCTCCCCATCCGCCCAAGTGACCGCAAGTACACAGCCTTCGAGGCAGATGGGCGACTATACCACTTCCTAAGGGTCCCATTTGGCGTCACAAACGGGGTCTCGGTCTTCCAACGGGAGATGGACCGAATGGTTGATCAACACGGGTTGCAGGCCACGTTCCCGTATCTCGACAATGTAACCACCTGCGGCCACGATCAGCAGGACCACGACGCCAACCTCCAAAAATTCCTCCAGACCGCAAACGCCTTGAACCTCACATACGAGGACAAGCGCATGTTTAGCACAAACCGGCTGGCCATCCTGGGATACGTAGTGAGCAATGGGATAATAGGCCCCGACCCCGAACGCATGCGCCCCCTCATGGAATTTCCCCTTCCCCACTGCTCCAAAGCCCTGAAACGCTGCCTGGGTTTTTTTTCATATTACGCCCAGTGGGTCCCCCAGTATGCAGACAAGGCCCGCCCACTAATACAGACTACTACCTTCCCCCTGTCGACAGAGGCTCGCCAGGCCTTCAGCCGCATCAAAGCGGATATCGCAAAGGCCACGATGCGCGCCATCGACGAGTCCCTCCCCTTCCAGGTCGAGAGCGACGCCTCCGATGTAGCTCTAGCGGCCACCCTTAACCAAGCGGGCAGACCCGTGGCCTTCTTCTCCCGAACCCTCCACGCCTCAGAAATCCGCCACTCCTCAGTGGAAAAGGAAGCCCAAGCCATAGTGGAAGCTGTGCGACATTGGAGGCATTACCTGGCCGGCAGGAGATTCACTCTCCTCACTGACCAACGGTCGGTAGCTTTCATGTTCGATAATGCACAGCGGGGCAAAATTAAAAATGACAAGATATTAAGGTGGAGGATCGAGCTCTCCACCTTCAACTACGAGATCTTGTACCGTCCCGGAAAGCTGAACAAGCCGTCCGATGCCCTATCCCGCGGCACATGTGCGAACGCACAAATAGACCGTCTCCAAACCCTCCACGAGGACCTCTGCCACCCGGGGGTCACTCGGTTCTACCATTTTATAAAGTCCCGCAACCTCCCCTACTCTGTGGAGGAGGTCCGTACAGTCACCAGGAACTGCCACATCTGCGCTGAGTGCAAACCGATTTTTTCAGGCCAGATAGAGCGCACCTGATCAAGGCTTCCCGCCCCTTTGAACGCCTCAGTCTGGATTTCAAAGGGCCCCTCCCCTCCACCGATCGCAACACCTACTTCCTGAACGTGGTGGACGAGTACTTCCGTTTCCCCTTCGCCATCCCCTGCCCCGACATGACAGCGGCCACAGTCATTAAAGCCCTTAGCACCATATTCACACTGTTCGGTTGCCCCGCATATATCCATAGCGACAGGGGTTCCTCCTTCATGAGTGACGAGCTGCGCAAGTTCCTGCTCAGCAAGGGCATAGCCTCGAGCAGGACGACCAGCTGCAACCCCCGGGGGAACGGGCAAGTAGAGAGGGAGAACGGCACGGTCTGGAAGACCGTCCTACTGGCCCTACGGTCCAGGGATCTCCCAGTTTCACGGTGGCAGGAGGTCCTCCCGGACGCTCTCCACTCCATCCGGTCGCTGCTGTGTACCACCACTAACCAAACGCCTCATGAGCGCCTCCTTGTCTTCCCCAGGACGTCCTCCTCCGGAACGTCGCTGCCGACCTGGCTGGCGGCCCCAGGACCCATCTTGCTCCGGAAACATGTGCGGGCGCACAAGTCGGACCCGTTGGTCGAGAGGGTTCGCCGCCTCCACGCGAACCCGCAGTACGCTTACGTGGAGTACCCCGACGGCCAACAGGACACGGTCTCCCTGCGAGATCTGGCGCCCGCCGGCAACACGCACACCCCCCCGACACCAATCACCCCCTCCCTGCCACCGGCGCACCCCGCGAGCGCCCCCTTCCCGGGGGGATCGGTCCTCCTCCCAGGTCCAACCAGAAGTGAAGCGGAAGCAGAAACCGTAAGGCTCCCGGAGACGACAACGCTGGAACAAGCACCTGCACCACCACCGGGGCTGAAGCGATCGACAAGGAAGACCAGACCGCCCGCTCGACTCGTTGCATCGGTGTAACACAAGAATGTTGTTGGACTGTAACGAGAATGTTCTTTTTCCTCTTACGAATATTGTAAATAGTTCACAAACCCTGTACATAGCCCAATGTAGGGCAAAGCGTAGGGCATTGAAAGGACATGCCAAAATTTTTTTTTCCTCCCAGGTCCAGCCTTCAAAAACCCCTACCACCATGCGAAGCACCACCCCGCCGGGTTCATTTTTAACAAGGGGTGAATGTGGTAGTATGCATTAGGGGTCATGTGGGACTGTGAAGCCGTGATGCTATTGGCTGACAGATCCCGGGTCCTGGTTGGCTGTTGATCCCTAGCTCCGCCCTGAAGGCAGAGTATAAGAACCTGGGCTTCTCCCCGCAGCTCCAGTCTGTTGTTGAACTGCGGGGAACAAGTCACGCTTAATAAAGCCTCATCGACTTCATCTCTATTCGTCTATCTCGTAAGTCATTGTGTGCTACGGAGAGTGCTCTCTCTCTCTCTCTCTCTCTGTCCTGGTGTAGAGAGTGCTCTCTCGCTCTCTCTGTCCTGGTGCAGAGAGTGCTCCCTCTCTCTCTCTCCTCTGTCCTGGTGTAGAGAGTGCTCTCTCTCTCTCCTCTGTCCTGGTGTAGAGAGTGCTCTCGCTCTCTCTCTCTCTGTCCTGGTGTAGAGAGTGCTCTCTCTCTCTCTCTGTCCTGGTGTAGAGAGTGCTCTCTCTCTGTGTCCTGGTGTAGAGAGTGCTCTCTCTCTCTCTCTCTCTCTGTCCTGGTGCAGAGAGTGCTCCCTCTCTCTCTCTGTCCTGGTGCAGAGAGTGCTCCCTCTCTCTCTCTCCTCTGTCCTGGTGTAGAGAGTGCTCTCGCTCTCTCTCTCTCTGTCCTGGTGTAGAGAGTGCTCTCTCTCTCTCTCTGTCCTGGTGTAGAGAGTGCTCTCTCTCTGTGTCCTGGTGTAGAGAGTGCTCTCTCTCTCTCTCTGTGTTATGGAGTAGAGAGGGCTCTCTCTCTCTCTCTCTCTGTCCTGGTGTAGAGAGTGCTCTCTCTCTCTCTCTGTGTCATGATGTAGAGAGTGCTCTCTCTCTCTCTGTCCTGGTGTAGAGTGCTCACTCTCTCTCTCTGTGTCCTGGTGTGTATAGTGCTCACTCTCTCTCTCCCTCTCTCTGTGTCCTGGTTTAGAGAGTGCTCTCTCTTTCTCTCTCTCTCTCTCTGTCCTGGTGTAGAGAGTGCTCTCTCTCTCTCTCTCTCTCTGTCCTGGTGGAGAGAGTGCTCTCTCTCTCTCTCTCTGTGTCTTGGTGTAGAGAGTGCTCTCTCTCTCTCTCTCTCTCTCAGTGTCCTGGTGTAGAGAGTGCTCTCTCTCTCTCTCTCTCGGTCCTGGTGTAAAGAGTGCTCTCTCTCTCTCTCTCTTTCCTGGTGTAGAGAGTGCTCTCTCTCTCTCTCTGTCCTGGTGTAGAGAATGCTCTCTCTCACTCACTCACTCTGTGTCCTGGTGTAGAGTGCTCTCTCTCTCTTTCTGTCCTGGTGTAGAGAGTGTGGTAGTATGCATTAGGGGTCATGTGGGACTGTGAAGCCGTGATGCTATTGGCTGACAGATCCCGCGTCCTGGTTGGCTGTTGATCCCTAGCTCCGCCCTGAAGGCAGAGTATAAGAACCTGGGCTTCTCCCCGCAGCTCCAGTCTGTTGTTGAACTGCGGGGAACAAGTCACGCTTAATAAAGCCTCATCGACGTCATCTCTATTCGTCTCTCTCGTAAGTCATTGTGCGCTACAATTTATTAAGAGTGCTTAAAGGACTATGGAGCTCAGGATCGCCCCGGAATGCCTGCGGATCAGCCCCCACGCAGTGAACTCAGCAGCAGTTTTTAAACACTGGCAGGCTTGTTTCGAAGGCTGCCTCCGAACGGCCACTGGCCGGATCACAGAAGTCCACTCTGTGTAGAGAGTGCTCTCCCTCTCTCTCTCTCTCTCTCTGTGTCCTGGTGTAGAGAGTGCTCTCTCTCTCTCTCTCTCTCTGTGTCCTGGTGTAGAGAGTGCTCTCTCTCTCTCTCTCTCTATCCTGGTGTACAGAGTGTTCTCTCTCTCTCTCTCTCTCTCTCTCTCTCTCTCTGTCTCCTGGTGTAGAGAGTTCTCTCCCTCTGTCTCTCTCTCTCTGTCCTGGTGTAGAGAGTGCTCTCTTTCTCTCTCTCTGTGTTCTGGTGTAGAGAGTACTCTCTCTCTCTGTCCTGGTGTAGAGAGTGCTCTCTTTCTCTCTCTCTCCTGGTGTAGAGAGTGCTCTCTATCTCTCTGACTCTCTCTGTCCTGGTGTGGAGAATGCTCTCTCTCTCACTCTCTCTCTCTGTGTCCTGGTGTCAAGAGTGCTCTCTCTCTCTCTCTCTCTCTCTCACTCTGTCCTGGTGCAGAGAGTCCTCTCTCTCTCTCTCTCTCTGTCCTGGTGAAGAGAGTGCTCTTTCTCTCTCTCTCTCTCGGTGTCCTGGTGTAGAGTGCTCTCTCTCTCTTTCCTGGTGTGGAGAATGCTCTCTCTCTCTGTCCTGGTGAAGAGAGTGCTCTCTCTCCGTCCTGGTGTAGAGAGTGCTCTCTCTCTCTCTCGCTCTGTCCTGGTGTAGAGAGTTCTCTCTCTCTCTCTCTGTCCTGGTGTAGAGAGTGCTCTCTCTCTCTCTCTCTCTCTCTCTGTCCTGGTGTAGCGAGTGCTCTCTCTCTCTCTCTCTGTCCTGGTGTAGACAGTGCTCTCTCCCTCTCTCTGTGTCCTGGTGTAGAGAGTGCTCTCTCTCTCTCTATCCTGGTGTAGAGAGTGCTCTCTCTCTCTCGCTCTCTCTCTCTGCCCTGGTGTAGAGAGTGCTCTCTTTCTCTCTCTCTCTCTCTCTCTCTCTCTCTGTCCTGGTGTAGAGAATGCTCTCTCTCTCTCTGTCCTGGAGTAGAGAGTGCTCTCTCTCTCTCTCTGTCCTGGTGTAGCGAGTGCTCTCTCTCTCTCTCTGTCCTGGTGTAGCGAGTGCTCTCTCTCTCTCTCTCTCTCTCTCTCACTCTTGGTGTAGAGAGTGTTCTCTCTCTCTCTCTCTCTCTCTCTCTCTTGATGTAGAGAGTGCTCTCTCTCTCTTGTCCTGGTGTCGAGAATGCTC
Organism: Scyliorhinus torazame; assembly: GCF_047496885.1. NCBI lineage: Eukaryota > Metazoa > Chordata > Chondrichthyes > Carcharhiniformes > Scyliorhinidae > Scyliorhinus > Scyliorhinus torazame. The sequence continues at coordinate 26,227,851 of NC_092730.1, read as the reverse complement.
TCTCTCTCTCCCTCTCTGTCCTGGTGTAGAGAGTGCTCTCTCTCTCTCTCTCTGTCCTGGCGTAGAGAGTGTTCTCTCTCTCTCTCGCTCTCTGTCTGTCCTGGCGTAGAGAGTGCTCTCTCTCTCTCTCTCTCTCTCTCTCTGTCCTGGTGTAGAGAGTGCTCTCTCTCTCTGTCTCCTGGTGTAGAGAGTTCTCTCTCTCTCTCTCTCTCTGTCCTGGTGTGGAGAATGCTCTCTCTCTCTCACTCTCTTTCTCCGTCCTGGTGTAGAGAGTGCTCTCTACTTTCTCCGTCCTGGTGTAGAGAGTGCTCTCTCTCTCTCTTTCCTGGTGTAGAGAGTGCTCTCTATCACTCTCTCTGTGTGTGTCCTGGTGTAGAGAGTGCTCTCTCTCTCTCTCTCTCTGTCCTGGTGTAGAGAGTGCTCTCTCTGTGTCCTGGTGTAGAGAGTGCTCTCTCTCTCTCTCTCTATCCTGGTGTAGAGCGTGCTCTCTCTCTCTCTCTCTATCCTGGTGTAGAGAGTGCTCTCTCTCTCTCTCTCTTGTCCTGGTGTAGAGAGTGTTCTCTCTCTCTCTCTCTCTCTCTCTCTCTGTCCTGGTGTGGAGAATGCTCTCTCTCTCACTCTCGCTGAGTCCTGGAGTAGAGAGTGCTCCCTCTCTCTCTCTCTCTCTCTCTCTGTCCTGGTGTAGAGTGTGCTCTCTCTTTCTCTTTCCTGGTGTAGAGAGTGCTCTCTTTCTCTCTCTCTCTCTCTGTCCTGGTGTAGAGAGTGCTCTCTCTCTCTCTCTGTCCTGGTGTAGAGAGTGCTCTCTCTCTCTCTCTTTCCTGGTGTAGAGAGTGCTCTCTTTCTCTTTCTCTCTCTGTCCTGATGTCGTGAGTGCTCGCTCTCTCTCTCTCTCTCTCTCTGTGTCTTGGTGTAGAGAGTGTTCTCTCTCTCTCTCTCTCTCTCTCTGTCTCGGTGTAGGGAGTGTTCTCTCTCTCTCTCTCTGTCCTGGTGTAGAGAGTGCTCTCTCTCTCTCTGTCTCCTGGTGTAGAGAGTTCTCTCTCTCTCTCTCTCTGTCCTGGAGTAGAGAGTGCTCTCTCTCTCCCTGTCCTGGTGTAGAGAGTGCTCTCTCTCTCTCTCTCTCTCTCTCTCTCTCTCTGTCCTGGTGTAGAGAGTGCTCTCTCTCTGTCCTGGTGTAGAGAGTGCTCTCTCTCTCTCTATCCTGGTTTGGAGAGTGCTCTCTCTCTCTCTTGTCCTGGTGTAGAGAGTGTTCTCTCTCTCTCTCTGTCCTGGTGCAGAGTGCTCTCTCTCTCTCTGTCCTGGTGGTGAGAGTGCTCTCTCTCTCTCTCACTCTCGCTGTGTCCTGGAGTAGAGAGTGCTCTCTCTCTCTCTCTGTCCTGGTGTAGAGAGTGCTCTCTCTCTCTCTGTCCTGGTGTAGACTCTCTGTCCTGGTGTAGAGAGTGCTCTCTCTCTCTCTCTCTCTCTGTCATGGTGTGGAGAATGCTCCCTCTCTCTCTCTCCCTCTCTCTCTCTGTCCTGGTGTAGAGAGTGCTCTTTCTCTCTCTCTCTCTCTCTGTCCTGGTGTGGAGAATGCTCTCTCTCTCTCTGTCCTGGTGTAGAGAGTGCTCTCTCTCTCTCTCTCTCTGTGTCCTGGTGTAGAGAGTGCTCTCTCTCTCTCTTGTCCTGGAGTAGAGAGTGCTCTCTCTCTCTCTCTCTGTCTCCTGGTGTAGAGAGTTCTCTCTCTCTCTCTCTCTGTCCTGGTGTGGAGAATGCTCTCTCTCTCTCTCTCTCTGTCCTGGTGTCGAGAGTGCTGTCTCTCTCTCTCTCTCTCTCTCTGTCCTGGTGTAGAGAGTGCTCTCTCTCTCTCTTTCCTGGTGTAGAGAGTGCTCTCTTTCTCTCTCTCTCTCTCTCTGTCCTGGTGTAGAGAGTGCTCTCTCTCTCTCTGTCCTGGTGTAGAGAGTGCTCTCTCTCTCTCTCTCTTTCCTGGTGTAGAGAGTGCTCTCTTTCTCTTTCTCTCTCTGTCCTGGTGTAGCGAGTGCTCGCTCTCTCTCTCTCTCTCTCTGTGTGTCTTGGTGTAGAGAGTGTTCTCTCTCTCTCTCTCTCTCTCTCTGTCCTAGTGTAGAGAGTGCTCTCTCTCTCTCTCCTTCCTGGTGTAGAGAGTGCTCTCTCTCTCTCTCTCTCTCTGTCCTGGTGTAGAGAGTGCTCTCTCTCTCTCTCTCTCTATCCTGGTTTGGAGAGTGCTCTCTCTCTCTTGTCCTGGTGTAGAGAGTGTTCTCTCTCTCTCTCTGTCCTGGTGTAGAGAGTGCTCGCTCTCTCTCTCTCTCTCTCTCTCTCTGTCCTGGTGTGGAGAATGCTCCCTCTCTCTCACTCTCTGTGTCCTGGTGTAGAGAATGCTCTCTCTCTCTCTCTCTCTCTCTCACTGTGTCCTGGTGTAGAGAGTTCTCTCTCTCTCTCTCTCTCTTTCTGTCCTGGTGTGGAGAATGCTCTCTCTCTCTCTCTCTCTCCCTCTCTCTGTCCTGGTGTAGAGAGTGCTCTTTCTCTCTCTCTGTCCTGGTGTCGAGAGTGCTCCCTCTCTCTCTCTGTGTGCTGGTGCGGAGAATGCTCTCTCTCTCTCTCTCTCTCTCTCTGTGCCCTGGTGTAGAGAGTGCTCTCCCTCTCTGTGCCCTGGTGTAGAGAGTGCTCTCTCTCTCTCTCTCTCTCTGTCCTGGTGTGGAGAATGCTCTCTCTCTCTCTCACTCTCTGTCCTGGTGTAGAGAGTGCTCTCTCTCTCTGTGTCCTGGTGTAGAGAGTGCTCTCTCTTTCTCTGTGTCCTGGTGGAGAGAGTGCTCTCTCTCTCTCTCTCTCTCTCTGTCCTGGTGGAGAGAGTGCTCTCTCTCTCTCTCTCTCTGTCCTGGTGGAGAGTGCTCGTGCTCTCTCTCTCTCTCTCTCTCTCTGTCCTGGTGGAGAGAGTGGTCTCTCTCTCTCTCTCTCTCTCTCTCTGTCCTGGTGTAGAGAGTGCTCTCTCTCTCTCTCTGTCCTGGTGTAGAGAGTGCTCTCTCTCTCTCTCTCTCTCTCTGTCCTGGTGTAGAGAGTGCTCTCTCTCTCTCTCTCTCTCTCTATCCTGGTTTGGAGAGTGCTCTCTCTCTCTTGTCCTGGTGTAGAGAGTGTTCTCTCTCTCTCTCTGTCCTGGTGTAGAGAGTGCTCTCTCTCTCTCTCTCTCTCTGTGTCCTGGTGTAGAGAATGCTCTCTCTCTCTCTCTCGCTCTCTGTGTCCTGGTGTAGAGAGTTCTCTCTCTCTCTCTCTCTCTTTCTGTCCTGGTGTGGAGAATGCTCTCTCTCTCTCTCTCTCTCTGTCCTGGTGTAGAGAGTGATCTCTCTCTCTGTGTCCTGGTGTAGAGAGTGCTCTCTCTCTCTCTCTCTCGGTGTCCTGGTGTAGAGAGTGCTCTCTCTTTCTCTCTGTCCTGGTGGAGTGAGTGCTCTCTCTCTCTCTCTCTCTCTGTCCTGGTGGAGAGAGTGCTCTCTCTCTCTCTCTCTCTCTGTCCTGGTGGAGAGAGTGCTTGTGCTCTCTCTCTCTCTCTCTCTCTGTCCTGGTGTAGAGAGTGGTCTCTCTCTCTCTCTCTCTCTCTGTCCTGGTGTAGAGAGTGCTCTCTCTCTCTCTCTCTCTCTGTGTCCTGGTGTAGAGAGTGCTCTCTCTCTGTCTCTCTCTGTGTCCCTGTGTAGAGAGTGATCTCTCTCTCTCTGTCCTGGTGTAGAGTGCTCTCTCTCTCTCTCTCTCTCTGTCCTGGTGTAGAGAGTGCTCTCTCTCTCTCTTTCTCTGTCCTGGTGCAGAGAGTGCTCTCTCTCTCTCTCTCTGTCCTGGTGTAGAGAGTGCTCTCTCTCTCTCTCTCACTCTCGCTGTGTCCTGGAGTAGAGAGTGCTCTCTCTCTCTCTCTCTCTCTCTCTGTCCTGGTGTGGAGAATGCTCCCTCTCTCTCACTCTCTCTGTGTCCTGGTGTAGAGAATGCTCTCTCTCTCTCTCCCTCTCTCTGTCCTGGTGTAGAGAGTGCTCTTTCTCTCTCTCTCTGTCCTGGTGTAGAGAGTGCTCCCTCTCTCTCTGTGTGCTGGTGCGGAGAATGCTCTCTCTCTCTCTCTCTCTCTCTGTCCTGGTGTAGAGAGTGCTCTCCCTCTCTGTGCCCTGGTGTAGAGAGTGCTCTCTCTCTCTCTCTCTCTGTCCTGGTGTGGAGAATGCTCTCTCTCTCTCTCACTCTCTGTCCTGGTGTAGAGAGTGATCTCTCTCTCTCTGTCCTGGTGTAGAGAGTGCTCTCTCTCTCTCTCTCTCTGTGTCCTGGTGTAGAGAGTGCTCTCTCTTTCTCTGTGTCCTGGTGGAGAGAGTGCTCTCTCTCTCTCTCTCTCTGTCCTGGTGGAGAGAGTGCTCTCTCTCTCTCTCTCTCTCTGTCCTGGTGGAGAGAGTGCTCGTGCTCTCTCTCTCTCTCTCTCTCTCTGTCCTGGTGGAGAGAGTGGTCTCTCTCTCTCTCTCTCTCTCTGTCCTGGTGTAGAGAGTGCTCTCTCTCTCTCTCTCTCTCTGTCCTGGTGTAGAGAGTGCTCTCTCTCTCTCTCTCTCTCTCTTTCTGTCCTGGTGTGGAGCATGCTCTCTCTCTCTCTCTCTCCCTCTCTCTGTCCTGGTGTAGAGAGTGCTCTTTCTCTCTCTCTCTGTCCTGGTGTAGAGAGTGCTCTCTCTCTCTGTGCCCTGGTGTAGAGAGTGCTCTCTCTCTCTCTCTCTCTGTCCTGGTGTGGAGAATGCTCTCTCTCTCTCTCTCTGTCCTGGTGTAGAGAGTGATCTCTCTCTCTCTGTCCTGGTGTAGAGAGTGCTCTCTCTCTCTCTCTCTCTGTGTCCTGGTGTAGAGAGTGCTCTCTCTTTCTCTCTGTCCTGGTGGAGTGAGTGCTCTCTCTCTCTCTCTCTCTGTCCTGGTGGAGAGACTGCTCTCTCTCTCTCTCTCTCTCTGTCCTGGTGGAGAGAGTGCTCGTGCTCTCTCTCTCTCTCTCTCTCTCTGTCCTGGTGTAGAGAGTGGTCTCTCTCTCTCTCTCTCTCTCTCTCTGTCCTGGTGTAGAGAGTGCTCTCTCTCTGTCTCTCTGTGTCCCTGTGTAGAGAGTGATCTCTCTCTCTCTGTCCTGGTGTAGAGAGTGCTCTCTCTCTCTCTCTCTCTCTGTCCTGGTGTAGAGAGTGCTCTCTCTCTCTCTCTGTCCTGGTGTAGAGAGTGCTCTCTCTCTCTCTCACTCTCGCTGTGTCCTGGAGTAGAGAGTGCTCTCTCTCTCTCTCTCTCTCTCTGTCCTGGTGTAGAGAGTGCTCTCTCTCTCTCTGTCCTGGTGTAGAGAGTGCGCTCTCTCTCTCTCTCTCTCTCTCTCTCTGTCCTGGTGTAGAGAGTGCTCTCTCTCTCTCTTTCCTGGTGTAGAGAGTGCTCCCTTTCTCTTTCTCTCTCTGTCCTGGTGTAGACAGTGCTCTCTCTCTCTCTCTATCTGTGTCCTGGTGTAGAGAGTGCTCTCTCTCTCTCTTTCCTGGTGTAGAGAGTGCTCTCTCTCTCTCCCTCTCTCTCTCTGTCCTGGTGTAGAGAGTGCTCTCTCTCTCTCCCTCTCTCTCTCTGTGTCCTGGTGTAGCGAGTGCTCTCTCTCTCTCTCTCTCTCTGTCCTGATGTAGCGAGTGCTCTCTCTCTCTCTCTCTCTCTGTCCTGGTGTAGAGAGTGCTCTCTCTCTCTCTGTCCTGGTGTAGAGAGTGCTCTCTCTCTCTCTGTCCTGGTGTAGAGAGTGCTCTCTCTTTCTCCGTCCTGGTGTAGAGAGTGCTCTCTCTCTCTCTCTGTGTCCTGGTGTAGAGAGTGCTCTCTCTCTCTCTGTCCTGGTGTAGAGAGTGCTCTCTCTCTCTCTGTCCTGGTGTAGAGAGCGTTCTCGTTCTCTCTCTCTCTCTCTCTCTCTCTCTCTCTCTTTCTGTCCTGGTGTATAGAGTGCTCTTTCTCTCTCTCTCTCTCTCGGTGTCCTGGTGTAGAGAGTGCTCTCTCTCTCTCTCTTTCCTGGTGTAGAGAGTGCTCTCTCTCTCTCTCTCTCTCTCTGTCCTGGTATAGAGAGTGCTCTCTCTCTCTCTCTCTCTGTCCTGGTGTAGAGAGTGCTCTCTCTCTCTCTCTCTCACTCTCTCTGTTCTGGAGTAGAGAGTCCTCTCTCTCTCTCTCTCTCTCTCTCTCTCTCTCCCTCTCTCTGTCCTGGTGTAGAGAGTGCTCTTTCTCTCTCTCTCTCTCGGTGTCCTGGTGTAGAGAGTGCTCTCTCTCTCTCTCTTTCCTGGTGTAGAGAGTGCTCTCTCTCTCTCTCTCTCTCTCTGTCCTGGTGTAGAGTGCTCTCTCTCTCTCTCTCTCTCTCTCTGTCCTGGTGAAGAGAGTGCTCTCTCTCTCTCTCTCTGTCCTGGTGTAGAGAGTGCTCTCTCTCTCTGTCCTGGTGTGGAGAATGCTCTCTCTCTCTCACTCTCGCTGAGTCCTGGAGTAGAGAGTGCTCCCTCTCTCTCTCTCTCTCTGTCCTGGTGTAGAGTGCTCTCTCTCTCTCTTTCCTGGTGTAGAGAGTGCTCTCTTTCTCTCTCTCTCTCTCTCTCTGTCCTGGTGTAGAGAGTGCTCTCTTTCTCTTTCTCTCTCTGTCCTGATGTCGTGAGTGCTCGCTCTCTCTCTCTCTCTCTCTCTCTGTGTCTTGGTGTAGAGAGTGTTCTCTCTCTCTCTCTCTCTGTCCTGGTGTAGAGAGTGCTCTCTCTCTCTCTGTCTCCTGGTGTAGAGAGTTCTCTCTCTCTCTCTCTCTGTCCTGGAGTAGAGAGTGCTCTCTCTCTCTCTGTCCTGGTGTAGAGAGTGCTCTCTCTCTCTCTTTCCTGGTGTAGAGAGTGCTCTCTCTCTCTCTCTCTCTCTCTCTGTCCTGGTGTAGAGAGTGCTCTCTCTCTGTCCTGGTGTAGAGAGTGCTCTCTCTCTCTCTATCCTGGTTTGGAGAGTGCTCTCTCTCTCTCTTGTCCTGGTGTAGAGAGTGTTCTCTCTCTCTCTCTCTCTGTCCTGGTGCAGAGTGCTCTCTCTCTCTCTGTCCTGGTGTAGAGAGTGCTCTCTCTCTCTCTCACTCTCGCTGTGTCCTGGAGTAGAGAGTGCTCTCTCTCTCTCTCTGTCCTGGTGTAGAGAGTGCTCTCTCTCTCTCTGTCCTGGTGTAGACTCTCTGTCCTGGTGGAGAGAGTGCTCTCTCTCTCTCTCTCTCTCTCTGTCCTGGTGGAGAGAGTGCTCTCTCTCTCTCTCTCTCTGTCCTGGTGGAGAGTGCTCGTGCTCTCTCTCTCTCTCTCTCTCTGTCCTGGTGGAGAGAGTGGTCTCTCTCTCTCTCTCTCTCTCTGTCCTGGTGTAGAGAGTGCTCTCTCTCTCTCTCTCTCTCTGTGTGTTTCGGTGTAGAGAGTGTTCTCTCTCTCTGTCCTAGTGTAGAGAGTGCTCTCTCTCTCTCTCTGTCCTGGTGTAGAGAGTGTTCTCTCTCTCTCTCTGTCCTGGTGTAGAGAGTGCTCTCTCTCTCTCTCTCTCTCTGTGTCCTGGTGTAGAGAATGCTCTCTCTCTCTCTCTCTCTCACTGTGTCCTGGTGTAGAGAGTTCTCTCTCTCTCTCTCTCTCTCTTTCTGTCCTGGTGTGGAGAATGCTCTCTCTCTCTCTCTCTCCCTCTCTCTGTCCTGGTGTAGAGAGTGCTCTTTCTCTCTCTCTGTCCTGGTGTAGAGAGTGCTCTCTCTCTCTCACTCTCGCTGTGTCCTGGAGTAGAGAGTGCTCTCTCTCTATCTCTCTCTCTCTGTCCTGGTGTGGAGAATGCTCCCTCTCTCTCACTCTCTCTGTGTCCTGGTGTAGAGAATGCTCTCTCTCTCTCTCCCTCTCTCTGTCCTGGTGTAGAGAGTGCTCTTTCTCTCTCTCTCTGTCCTGGTGTAGAGAGTGCTCCCCCTCTCTCTGTGTGCTGGTGCGGAGAATGCTCTCTCTCTCTCTCTCTCTCTCTGTCCTGGTGTAGAGAGTGCTCTCCCTCTCTGTGCCCTGGTGTAGAGAGTGCTCTCTCTCTCTCTCTCTCTCTGTCCTGGTGTGGAGAATGCTCTCTCTCTCTCTCACTCTCTGTCCTGGTGTAGAGAGTGATCTCTCTCTCTCTCTGTCCTGGTGTAGAGAGTGCTCTCTCTCTCTCTCTCTCTGTGTCCTGGTGTAGAGAGTGCTCTCTCTTTCTCTGTGTCCTGGTGGAGAGAGTGCTCTCTCTCTCTCTCTCTCTGTCCTGGTGGAGAGAGTGCTCGTGCTCTCTCTCTCTCTCTCTCTCTCTCTCTCTGTCCTGGTGGAGAGAGTGGTCTCTCTCTCTCTCTCTCTCTCTGTCCTGGTGTAGAGAGTGCTCTCTCTCTCTCTCTCTCTCTCTCTGTCCTGGTGTAGAGTGCTCTCTCTCTCTCTCTCTCTCTCTGTCCTGGTGAAGAGAGTGCTCTCTCTCTCTCTCTCTGTCTCTGTCCTGGTGTAGAGAGTGCTCTCTCTCTCTCTCTCTCTCTCTATCCTGGTTTGGAGAGTGCTCTCTCTCTCTTGTCCTGGTGTAGAGAGTGTTCTCTCTCTCTCTCTGTCCTGGTGTAGAGAGTGCTCTCTCTCTCTCTCTCACTGTGTCCTGGTGTAGAGAGTTCTCTCTCTCTCTCTCTCTCTCTCTCTTTCTGTCCTGGTGTGGAGAATGCTCTCTCTCTCTCTCTCTCTCCCTCTCTCTGTCCTGGTGTAGAGAGTGCTCTTTCTCTCGCTCTCTCTCTCTGTGCCCTGGTGTAGAGAGTGCTCTCTCTCTCTCTCTCTCTCTGTCCTGGTGTGGAGAATGCTCTCTCTCTCTCTCTCTCTGTCCTGGTGTAGAGAGTGATCTCTCTCTCTCTGTCCTGGTGTAGAGAGTGCTCTCTCTCTCTCTCTCTCTCTGTGTCCTGGTGTAGAGAGTGCTCTCTCTTTCTCTCTGTCCTGGTGGAGTGAGTGCTCTCTCTCTCTCTCTCTCTCTGTCCTGGTGGAGAGACTGCTCTCTCTCTCTCTCTCTCTGTCCTGGTGGAGAGAGTGCTCGTGCTCTCTCTCTCTCTCTCTCTCTGTCCTGGTGTAGAGAGTGGTCTCTGTCTCTCTCTCTCTCTCTCTCTCTGTCCTGGTGTAGAGAGTGCTCTCTCTCTGTCTCTCTCTGTGTCCCTGTGTAGAGAGTGATCTCTCTCTCTGTCCTGGTGTAGAGAGTGCTCTCTCTCTCTCTCTCTCTCTGTCCTGGTGTAGAGAGTGCTCTCTCTCTCTCTCTGTCCTGGTGTAGAGAGTGCTCTCTCTCTCTCTCTGTCCTGGTGTAGAGAGTGCTCTCTCTCTCTCTCACTCTCGCTGTGTCCTGGAGTAGAGAGTGCTCTCTCTCTCTCTCTCTCTCTCTGTCCTGGTGTAGAGAGTGCTCTCTCTCTCTCTGTCCTGGTGTAGAGAGTGCGCTCTCTCTCTCTCTCTCTCTCTCTCTCTGTCCTGGTGTAGAGAGTGCTCTCTCTCTCTCTTTCCTGGTGTAGAGAGTGCTCCCTTTCTCTTTCTCTCTCTGTCCTGGTGTAGACAGTGCTCTCTCTCTCTCTCTATCTGTGTCCTGGTGTAGAGAGTGCTCTCTCTCTCTCTTTCCTGGTGTAGAGAGTGCTCTCTCTCTCTCCCTCTCTCTCTCTGTCCTGGTGTAGAGAGTGCTCTCTCTCTCTCCCTCTCTCTCTCTGTGTCCTGGTGTAGCGAGTGCTCTCTCTCTCTCTCTCTCTCTCTGTCCTGATGTAGCGAGTGCTCTCTCTCTCTCTCTCTCTGTCCTGGTGTAGAGAGTGCTCTCTCTCTCTCTCTCTGTCTGTCCTGGTGTAGAGAGTGCTCTCTCTCTCTCTCTCTCTGTCCTGGTGTGGAGAATGCTCTCTCTCACTCACTCTCTCTGTGTCCTGGTGTAGAGAGTGCTCTCTCTTTCTCCGTCCTGGTGTAGAGAGTGCTCTCTCTCTCTCTCTGTGTCCTGGTGTAGAGAGTGCTCTCTCTCTCTCTGTCCTGGTGTAGAGAGTGCTCTCTCTCTCTCTGTCCTGGTGTAGAGAGCGTTCTCGTTCTCTCTCTCTCTCTCTCTCTCTCTCTCTCTTTCTGTCCTGGTGTAGAGAGTGCTCTTTCTCTCTCTCTCTCTCTCGGTGTCCTGGTGTAGAGAGTGCTCTCTCTCTCTCTTTCCTGGTGTAGAGAGTGCTCTCTCTCTCTCTCTCTCTCTCTGTCCTGGTATAGAGAGTGCTCTCTCTCTCTCTCTCTCTCTGTCCTGGTGCAGAGAGTGCTCTCTCTCTCTCTCTCTCACTCTCTGTTCTGGAGTAGAGAGTCCTCTCTCTCTCTCTCTCTCTCTCTCTCTCCCTCTCTCTGTCCTGGTGTAGAGAGTGCTCTTTCTCTCTCTCTCTCTCGGTGTCCTGGTGTAGAGAGTGCTCTCTCTCTCTCTCTTTCCTGGTGTAGAGAGTGCTCTCTCTCTCTCTCTCTCTCTCTCTGTCCTGGTGTAGAGTGCTCTCTCTCTCTCTCTCTCTCTCTGTCCTGGTGAAGAGAGTGCTCTCTCTCTCTCTCTCTGTCCTGGTGTAGAGAGTGCTCTCTCTCTCTGTCTCCTGGTGTAGAGAGTTCTCTCTCTCTCTCTCTCTCTCTCTCTCTCTGTCCTGGTGTGGAGAATGCTCTCTCTCTCTCACTCTCGCTGAGTCCTGGAGTAGAGAGTGCTCCCTCTCTCTCTCTCTCTCTGTCCTGGTGTAGAGAGTGCTCTCTCTCTCTCTTTCCTGGTGTAGAGAGTGCTCTCTTTCTCTCTCTCTCTCTCTCTCTGTCCTGGTGTAGAGAGTGCTCTCTTTCTCTTTCTCTCTCTGTCCTGATGTCGTGAGTGCTCGCTCTCTCTCTCTCTCTCTCTCTCTCTGTGTCTTGGTGTAGAGAGTGTTCTCTCTCTCTCTGTCTCCTGGTGTAGAGAGTTCTCTCTCTCTCTCTCTCTCTCTCTGTCCTGGAGTAGAGAGTGCTCTCTCTCTCTCTGTCCTGGTGTAGAGAGTGCTCTCTCTCTCTTTCCTGGTGTAGAGAGTGCTCTCTCTCTCTCTCTCTCTCTCTGTCCTGGTGTAGAGAGTGCTCTCTCTCTGTCCTGGTGTAGAGAGTGCTCTCTCTCTCTCTATCCTGGTTTGGAGAGTGCTCTCTCTCTCTCTCTTGTCCTGGTGTAGAGAGTGTTCTCTCTCTCTCTCTCTGTCCTGGTGCAGAGTGCTCTCTCTCTCTCTGTCCTGGTGTAGAGAGTGCTCTCTCTCTCTCTCACTCTCGCTGTGTCCTGGAGTAGAGAGTGCTCTCTCTCTCTCTCTGTCCTGGTGTAGAGAGTGCTCTCTCTCTCTCTGTCCTGGTGTAGACTCTCTGTCCTGGTGTAGAGAGTGCTCTCTCTCTCTCTCTCTCTCTCTGTCATGGTGTGGAGAATGCTCCCTCTCTCTCACTCTCTCTGTGTCCTGGTGTAGAGAATGCTCTCTCTCTCTCTCTCTTTCTGTCCTGGTGTGGAGAATGCTCTCTCTCTCTCTCTCTCTCTCTCCCTCTCTCTCTCTGTCCTGGTGTAGAGAGTGCTCTTTCTCTCTCTCTCTCTCTCTCTCTCTCTCTCTGTGTCCTGGTGTAGAGAGTGCTTTCCCTCTCTGTGCCCTGGTGTAGAGAGTGCTCTCTCTCTCTCTCTCTCTCTCTGTCCTGGTGTGGAGAATGCTCTCTCTCTCTCTGTCCTGGTGTAGAGAGTGCTCTCTCTCTCTCTCTCTGTGTCCTGGTGTAGAGAGTGCTCTCTCTCTCTCTTGTCCTGGAGTAGAGAGTGCTCTCTCTCTCTCTCTCTCTGTCTCCTGGTGTAGAGTTCTCTCTCTCTCTCTCTCTGTCCTGGTGTGGAGAATGCTCTCTCTCTCTCTCACTCTCTCTGTCCTGGTGTCGAGAGTGCTGTCTCTCTCTCTCTCTCTCTCTCTGTCCTGGTGTAGAGAGTGCTCTCTCTCTCTCTTTCCTGGTGTAGAGAGTGCTCTCTTTCTCTCTCTCTCTCTCTCTGTCCTGGTGTAGAGAGTGCTCTCTCTCTCTCTGTCCTGGTGTAGAGAGTGCTCTCTCTCTCTCTCTCTTTCCTGGTGTAGAGAGTGCTCTCTCTCTCTCTCTCTCTCTGTCCTGGTGTAGAGAGTGCTCTCTCTCTCTCTCTCTCTATCCTGGTTTGGAGAGTGCTCTCTCTCTCTTGTCCTGGTGTAGAGAGTGTTCTCTCTCTCTCTCTGTCCTGGTGTAGAGAGTGCTCGCTCTCTCTCTCTCTCTCTCTCTCTCTGTCCTGGTGTGGAGAATGCTCCCTCTCTCTCACTCTCTTTCTGTCCTGGTGTAGAGAATGCTCTCTCTCTCTCTCTCTCTCCCTCTCTCTGTCCTGGTGTAGAGAGTGCTCTTTCTCTCTCTCTCTGTCCTGGTGTAGAGAGTGCTCTCCCTCTCTGTGCCCTGGTGTAGAGAGTGCTCTCTCTCTCTCTCTCTCTCTGTCCTGGTGTGGAGAATGCTCTCTCTCTCTCTCTCTCTGTGTGTTTCGGTGTAGAGAGTGTTCTCTCTCTCTGTCCTAGTGTAGAGAGTGCTCTCTCTCTCTCTCTGTCCTGGTGTAGAGAGTGCTCTCTCTCTCTCTCTCTCTCTGTCCTGGTGTAGAGAGTGCTCTCTCTCTCTCTCTCTCTCTATCCTGGTTTGGAGAGTGCTCTCTCTCTCTTGTCCTGGTGTAGAGAGTGTTCTCTCTCTCTCTCTGTCCTGGTGTAGAGAGTGCTCTCTCTCTCTCTCTCTCACTGTGTCCTGGTGTAGAGAGTTCTCTCTCTCTCTCTCTCTCTTTCTGTCCTGGTGTGGAGAATGCTCTCTCTCCCTCTCTCTGTCCTGGTGTAGAGAGTGCTCTTTCTCTCTCTCTCTTTCCTGGTGTAGAGAGTGCTCTCTCTCTCTCTCTGTGTGCTGGTGCGGAGAATGCTCTCTCTCTCTCTCTCTCTCTGTCCTGGTGTAGAGAGTGCTCTCCCTCTCTGTGCCCTGGTGTAGAGAGTGCTCTCTCTCTCTCTCTCTCTGTCCTGGTGTGGAGAATGCTCTCTCTCTCTCTCTCTCTCTGTCCTGGTGTAGAGAGTGATCTCTCTCTCTGTCCTGGTGTAGAGAGTGCTCTCTCTCTCTCTCTCTCTCTCTCTCCCTCTCTCTCTCTGTCCTGGTGTAGAGAGTGCTCTTTCTCTCTCTCTCTCTCTCTCTCTCTCTCTCTTTCTGTCCTGGTGTGGAGAATGCTCTCTCTCTCTCTCTCTCCCTCTCTCTGTCCTGGTGTAGAGAGTGCTCTTTCTCTCTCTCTCTGTCCTGGTGTAGAGAGTGCTCTTTCTCTCTCTCTCTGTCCTGGTGTAGAGAGTGCTCCCTCTCTCTCTCTCTCTGTCCTGGTGTAGAGAGTGATCTCTCTCTCTCTGTGCCCTGGTGTAGAGAGTGCTCTCTCTCTCTCTCTCTCTGTCCTGGTGTGGAGAATGCTCTCTCTCTCTCTCTCACTCTCTGTCCTGGTGTAGAGAGTGATCTCTCTCTCTCTGTCCTGGTGTAGAGAGTGCTCTCTCTCTCTCTCTCTCTGTGTCCTGGTGTAGAGAGTGCTCTCTCTTTCTCTGTGTCCTGGTGGAGAGAGTGCTCTCTCTCTCTCTCTCTCTGTCCTGGTGGAGAGAGTGCTCTCTCTCTCTCTCTCTCTGTCCTGGTGGAGAGAGTGCTCGTGCTCTCTCTCTCTCTCTCTCTCTGTCCTGGTGGAGAGAGTGGTCTCTCTCTCTCTCTCTCTCTCTGTCCTGGTGTAGAGAGTGCTCTCTCTCTCTCTCTGTGTGTTTCGGTGTAGAGAGTGTTCTCTCTCTCTGTCCTAGTGTAGAGAGTGCTCTCTCTCTCTCTCTCTGTCCTGGTGTAGAGAGTGCTCTCTCTCTCTCTCTCTCTCTGTCCTGGTGTAGAGAGTGCTCTCTC